>NC_142726.1:374166-748333 GCF_055471065.1 Atractosteus spatula | reverse complement strand
AGTAAGGATTGGAGTGGAAAACTGAAGTTGCCCACAGGAGAGGAAACACATAATGGATCACATTATGTTTAGTTTGGTGTTTTATTAAAATGTTTTTTTTATTCTCTATTAAAATGTAAGTAAACAATTCGGAAAGAAATGGCTGCAATTTCATCTCACTTGTTTTAAGTAAAGGTTAATTAAGAAGGTAAGAGATTTTTTAGGAGATTTTAAGTCTTTTAAAATTTTAAGAGATTTTAAGTCTGTAACATCTTTTTTTTGTGAATTAACCCTAAGCACATTAGTGAGAAATCACTTTCCACTCTCACCCTGTGCCTGAGGATACTGTCATTCACCAACAGGATCCTTCTTAAAACTGTAGTCTTTCTAAAATGGACACCACTTTCTTTATTTTGTCTTGTGTGCAATTATGCTGTACCTCATTTAGTGCCCTTTGCATTTCTTTGTGATCATGCTTTTGTGCTTTTAGAATTGGATAAGACATGGTCTAGTAAATTCAGTTCAGCGTAGCTGGAAAGACTTAAAAGTCACAGACATCCATTCTTAGAGTTTTAGTGGGCAGTAAAAAAGTTTAAAGTAAATTGACTCATTGTGTCCCCTAGCTGTTGTGTTTTAACTCCTTGGATACCTGGCTTACCAAAAAACATTGAACTTGTAAACTTCTTTTCCTACTTGGGAGTAGCTTTACAGCACTATGCTTTAAAAGAAAAGAAATACTCTTCTGTTTCAAGATCTTGCCTAGTTAAACTTGCAGCCACTCTGTCCCCACCAGAAGCACATGATGGTGGTCTCCATCACTGCAGCCATAGTGTGATGTACAACTTGATCCCAATAGTAGCATTTAAATCGCTTTCCTTTCACAGTGGTTGTCTAGAAGATTGTTGCAACACTGTACTATTTGCTGTAAATAACAATTAACCTGATCTCATCACTGTTTACTGTATCTGATGTTTTCCATTCTTTGGTCCAGAATTCACCCAGACCTTACTGCTTTATCCTGGACCATCATAAATTCTCATCGATAAGGAAATATGCACCTGCATGTTTGAAAGTAACATTGCAGACTTTATTCTTGTTTTAATGAAGGACAGTTAAAGTGTGATAAATACAAATAAAACTTAAGATTTTCTTAATATACACAATTATATGTATTTGAATCAGATTAATGAACATTTTTATGATTCTATGTAATATCGAAAGAAGCCAAGTCTGGGATTTATGTGAAACGTTCATCTCAAGACCATTCCCCCCCCCCAGATTGTACTTTTCACATATTTTGTTGCAGTTGTGGAATTCTACATTATCTTTTAAATCTTTTACTTATTATACTGACTAATAAATCAATACGCTTAGAAAGAAAAGCAAGAAAAGTGAGGTCCAGTATTAATCAAATCATCGACTGTGTGACAAATTGGGAATTAATGCAGTCACTGTTTTAAAGATCAACAGTATTTTCTGTTTCTGTTCTGAATTTTAGCATTGTCAAACAGTAATACTTTGTCATCACAATCAGCCCTTCAGAATTTAAGTTTTAAATAGTAAATGTGGGAGCAGGTTAAAAGCCTGATTAATTCTTTGTTTTTGATGATTTATTCAGTGCACCCAGGTATTATTGTTGTGGATAAGAGATTCTAAGAAAAGTTTTCAATAAGCTCTGATGATAAAGCAGAAGTAAAGGAGAGAGCGAGAAAATCCTGAAACAGAAAAGAGCTTGTATTAGGTCCAAGTTCACTTAGAATGCTGTTAGTGAAAACATGTTCTTTTATACTTTCTTTCTGATTTTTAAGCCAAGCAGCAATAATGAACACTCTTAATTACCTTTCATTTGTTAGCATTACTGTTCTGACCACTTTCAAAGAGTGACCCCTGTTTCTAAGCAAAGTCGGTGGTCCAACATTGCCGTGCAGCTATTTATCATGTCGTAGCTGGAGCAGGCAGAGATCTGTAGTCCATTAAGAAAGTGTTGTGTATACATTGAAATAATATCTTGTGTAATGTGAAGTGACAGTCAAAATTATGGCCACTCTCTTGCTGCAAGGGTACTTCTCTGCCAAGTTCAGTAATATCAGTGTAGCACCATTCAGGGCTGTCAGCAGTTCTGGGCGGCTCTGCAGAGACCCATAACCACGCATGGAAGAGGAAGTTTCCTGCCAAGGGAAATACTATAACTCTGATATATATTTGTTAATGGTAAACGGCAATTAAATAGGAGATCGAAAAGTCCAGGGCGGTCGTATATTAACCCTTTCCCACTTGTGTGGAGATTATTAAAAATTTTTAAGTTTAAATACACTTTGTTCACCCACTGCCTTTGAAATGTCTTCTGATTGCGTAACATATTGTTTGCAAAGAACTATTAACTGTTAACTACAGTCACTATTTAATGCTGCTATTGTTATCAGCCCTGTTTGTTCTTAACAGTACCCCTGGTAACTGTTTGCATGACTTACACAAGCTATTAAGAGGAGATGTTGAATTACGTTTGGCATTAGTTTTCTGTGTTCTTTGGGGTGGGGAAAAATAAATCTTTCTGTCCTTTACAAGGTGTTGTGATTTTTTTAGTTTTGCAAGTTAGTCATGATTTTTTTTCATATAGTTTTAAGAAGCCTGTTTTTAAATCTGTGTATAGCACCTTACGTTTTTGCGACAACTCAAAGTTGGTTCTGCATACTATGTGGTAGTGAGATAGCCTCAAAACAAGTTACATACAGTAGTTAATTAGTAGTTATAAGAAGATATATGAACTATAAAAATACTTTCTTTTGAGCTGTCATTGATAATCATTGCTGAATCGTATTCAATATGTATTATTTTTCTCTTTTTCTCATTTTCATTTGGCCTTACTCCATTGGAATGCTTAACAGAGTTTTAGGCAGCGAAAGGCATGTGGAAAATATTTTTTCAAGATTTTGACTGTATAGGGAGATTGTTATTGTACGTTAAACAGAGTTTAAGTGAAGTTATTTTTCCTAACAGATGCGCTTATTTGGATTATTGGAATATGCACCATAATGATGAAGTATAGTTATATAGGATCAGGTTTCTAAAGTAATAATAAAACAAGCCTGGGGATTTGAATAGGTTCATTGTTTTCCTGCTAAATAAACCCAGGTTTCTTTTCATTCCATTGGTTGTACTTTTTACACAGTTGTTGAATTTAAACTACCAGAATGTCAGGACTGCTGTTAATTGTTTAACACAGAACATGGAACAGTAAAATAACTTTATCTCTGTTTATATTTACTGTGCATTTACTAATATACAGTACTTGCTTTACATTTTGTACTGCATATGCCCTGTAGTTGTAATGTATTTTAAGTGTGAAATGAATTTTATACATTTTATTTTATAAGTACATGATTTATATGCCACAACAATTGCACAGTATATGCCACAGTGATTGTCTTCAGTTAGCTTGCATGTTTACATTTTGTTTTCCAAGTGATAACATTTCATAGGAGTGTTGATTTTTGAGAGGACTTTTGAGAGTTTTTGCTTTCAACAGTTGGAGACTATTGACACTTGTTTTATTTTTATTTCATGAACAGCAGCTTACATGTAACAATTTGTACTGCTTTTCAAAACAAGGTAGTATATCGGTAACAAACATTGGACAAAACTTGAACAACCTATTCACTGCACTGTCCTTATTTTCATGGAGATTTTATCATTTTTGAAGGATTTTTTAATATTGTGGTCTTCAACGAAGTGTTTTAAAATTCATTTATATTTATGAATAAAATAAAATTCCATTAATTCTGACACTGCAAAATAAAAAGGGTATTTTAATTGAAAGAATCATTTTGAATGGTAGAGCATAACATTGAAGTTATTCGTTGTCTTCTGAGTCTTTAAAATGCAAAATAGCTTGTTATTTTTTAACTGGGCACTTTAATTTGCTGTATGTTTCTTAAACCTCTACCGTTGCCTTCATTTTTGATGTGCTTAAAACGTTTCTTTAGTGTTTATGGTGTGTAAAATGCACTGTTGGATACCTTCCAAGTTAAAAATGAAGGGAGTAGATTTAATTTAATTCTAACACATTTTGGAGACTTCTCAAAACTCCAGATTTAAATCTAATGTGAAAACCAGATGCTGCAATGAACCCAAGTGGTATTGGTTTGAGTTACAGGGGGGGGTGGCAGTTCTACTGTGGTCCAACAGTTTGGTTATTGCTCCAGTCAAACATAATCAAGGCACAATAACTTTAAGCAAAATATGTGTAGGCTCCTAATTAAAATGGTAAATTCTGAAATACTGTATGTAGTGATAATTATCTCCCATTTTTTGTGTTGGCATCATCTGTGCATAGCAGAACAGTGTAAGCCCAGTTGTTCCACCATTTTCTCTATTCTTGTATGTGTATATTAGATATATAGTATACTGTATGTGTGTAACTGAAAATAGTCAATTCTTTGGCTGTACACACACCATACTGTATATCTACCAGATAAGACATGCTGTAGATGTAGGCTACTGGGCATAAGTCTCCATCACCTTTGATCTGTTGAGTATATGATTCATGGGTAATGCTTTACTTGAATGTTGCTGCATAATCCCTTCATAACTGGTACACAAGACATTATAATCACATGCATGATGCTTTACAGAGACGTACACAAATAACGCAACATGAAAAAAGAGATCATGAAATTTGTTTGGGCATAATGTATAGTGCTTGGTACAATGCCCTGCTAAAACAAATGTCATAAACTCTTATGCACATTATATTATTTGTGTGTGTCTCTATAAAGCATTATGATGTGATAACAATGTCTTGTGTGGCAGTTATGAAGCCATTATGCAGCAATATTCAAATAAAGTGTTACCCATGAAGTTATTAAAATACTCAACAAATTGTTGATTCTTAACAACATTTTTCTCTACATCCAGAATAATGACAACAGGATTAATGTCAATGTTAGTGAGGGATAAAAAGTCCATACTGACTGAGTGTTGTAGGTATTGAAACTGAAACAAAAACAATTGTTCTCCACATTTCAAGCATATTAATCTTCCTGACCCCAATAACGAAATGTGATAATTGTTTTGTAGCACAGTTTATCCATGCTTTGTTTTGTTCTCTGTAGAAGAAGAGATTTCCACATAGTAATGTTTATTTGCAAATTTACCAACATCTTGTTGTTTCAAATGAGACTCCAGTATCATGGCAACACCAGTGTTTCTCCTTCACTTTCTAGGACAAAACACAAACATTGGTCGTCCATACCGTATCAGAAATCAAATCCAGGGTCAAGGAGGGAAGCAATGTCTTGGAAAATAAAGCCTCACAAGACAGTGCCCCGTGGGAGAAGTGGGGACCCCAGGAGGGTGCCCCTTTATCTTCCTCCTCTGTCCTTGATGGACTTAACACCAAAAATTATCTGTGGGAGAAACAAAGAGAACAGGAAAAAAGGGCTCAATAGTCTTCATGTAACTAGGAACATTGTGACAACACTGACAGTTTTTTTAAATTGACTTTTTTCCCTCTTTTACTAAAGCTTACCCTTAAAACTGATTTTATTCAGTGTCTCTGTCTTTACTGATTTCATCTTCGTCATATTCAAAACTGACAGGTTTTGTTCTACAGTACATTACTATGAATGATCCTTTTGGTTTTGTCTTAGGTAATATTACTTTTTTAGAAAACTGTATCCAATTAAGTAGATTAAACTGTGTTTTTTAACTGAGAAAAAAACTCAGTTATTATATATAATATGTAGCTATTAATCATTAGCAAATTTCAGGTAGGCTCTGCATCAGGACAATATACAGTTATAAGTATACAGTAAATGACAAACAAATGTTAGACACATTTAATACCCTGTATTGTCATATTGATTAATTGCTGTAAACCACTGTGATTATGAATGTGACTCACTAATAAGGTGAAAACTGAGATTAAATATTTTATTTCTCATTTGAAAATAAGATTAAGCATTTTAAATAACTTATTTAAAATTAATATTATTAAAGAGCTTTGTAGAAGCCGTTACTATGAATAGATTCAAAACATATAAAAGCTAAGCTACTTATTTTCCGAAATTAACATTTCAGGGGGAAAACCACTCTTGCAAAGTAGCTAACAATACATTATGCTGTGACATCACTGGTAGAGAGGAGCACTGTGAAGTCAGCGAAGCACTATAAAATTGAATAGATTGCTCAGTAAGCCTCTCTTTATTGGATATTGTAATTGACATATACTTGTCATTTATAATCATCTGTCCATTGCTGTGAAGGGGGAGCAGTAAAGTTAATTGCAACTGCTCCTTTGCATTAATCTCACCTCTGAAGGGTAAAGTAACCCATTAATATTGTGTCATGATGAATTATCACAAATAAAATTGAACATATTGATTAATGATCTCTGCCATTCGCACCTTGTTAAAAAACATTTTGTTAGCTCTTTAAACTTTTAATCAGATCAAATCATGCACTGAATGGAGAGAGAAAGTTTTGACCAGACCCAAGAGAAGGGTAATCATGGAGGCCTTGCTTGTGCAGTTGAATTTTTTTAATGTTATTCAGATAAGACCAATTAGACACAGTGTTGCCGAAACACCCATTTCACTTTGAGAGCTTTTATATAAATTACCAAGAATAGCACCTCATTGATTAGCTACTGCTCTTAGCAGTTATATCTGTTGTTTCAGAGGAATTCAATATTTTCACTAAACCAGTTTTGTTATGATGACTACTAAAAATATTTTTTTTTTATTGGATGCTGTCAAATGACAATTATTTTAAATCATATCATAATGTATATGGGAAACTCCACACAATCATAACATTTTAAGTAATGCTAAAACACAATACCATTTACTTTCTACCATTTGGTCACAGCTGTTTTAAAGGTTTACTGTCCATTTACATATGGCTTTGAAAAGAAGAGAAGAGAAAAATACTGCAGGTGCAATTAAATGCTTAGTTACAGCATTCAGCAACAGTTGCTTGTAACCAAACCAGGAATCTGACCCAAAGAATGGTTTGTATCTGAAAACATTTGGTAACATGAATAGATTTATTTTACATGCAAAAATAATAAATGAGGTAAGCTAGTCTAGATTAATAGGACTGAAATATTGAATGAAACAACTTTTTTTTCCCATAATTTTCAACTTGTTAACTTAAACTAATAATTCAGAAACCTAAAATATGAAAAAAATGCAACAGTCTGTAATAAAGCCCGGACACTCCAGAAGTAGTTTGAAATGAAATTTTAGTTTGTGTTCAGAAATGAAGAATGAACCTTATTTTATAAGAGTTTGCTAATAGCCAATTTTCAAAATAAAATATTCTGGGTCAATGCAGAATTCCTATTTCATTAAAAGTATAAAAGGCTTTAATTTTGCATGATGGAAAGAAATACAGCAGCTATTGACATGAATTGATAAGCTTGTTATACATAAGCACAGCTGCTATGCAAATGGGCATCAGTGACGGATTTAGCAGGCTGTACACTTTGATTCCTGACAATATTCTACATGCCCGCAGTATGTCCAGTGGGCACATTACTATGTCTCCAACCCCCCCATCCCCAAAGCCCATTGGCATTCCTACACAGTCATTTTCCAGATCTGCTAATGGAAACATTTCCATTCCCCTCATTTATCAAGTACATTTTGATTCCCTTGTTTTGAATGAAAAAGGTGCTGCAATAAATACTTCTTTCTTTAAACACAAGGCTGAAAATCTAAGAGATGAATGCAGCAAGCGTAATTAATTGCACCCAGTTACTAAAAATCAGCAAGTTTGCGCAATTCACATGCTGTTCCACCATATGGCTGCCCAGTAGGTGAAGAGTTTGATTAATGTTTCAGAGACTATATTTTTTCAGCTAATATTCGATCACAATACCAGAAATTCTTTTTTATTTAGTGCAACTTTATGATAACACTTGTACAAGTGTTAGTAACTTTGTAGTTGACTGAGTTATCTATCCGTCTGTCTGTTGGTCTATCATGAATGTCTCTGTATGACAATTTTATTGTAATTGCATGTGTCTGGAAAGAGTCAGTGGATCTTTTTTTTTAAACCATTTATATGAAAAATATATTTTTATATGAATACAAATAGTACAGTAATTATCTCCAAAAAGGAAAAAGTTATGCAGAACTCTTGAACAGGGCATTATGTGGGTCATGATTTTAAAAGTTAAATGTTTGCAATATTTGTTCAATTTTCTTTGGTATATCAAAACTGATTTATAATTACCATTCTGTTTTTCATCTGCATTATTAATAGATTTTTTGAATGTTTAATGTAATATACCAACAAAGAATAATCTAGATATTCTTCCAGGGGGAATTTGAAAAGTATTGTTTCATTAAAGAACATACCACTCTAAAATATTTGTTACATTTCACTCACAATCACAGTCTGTCATATTAAAGTGAGATAAATCTGCATCCCATTGCATCTGTAGTAGCAGTTAAAGAAATGCAACTTTTCTGAGTGAGTTTTGAAATGTATTGTAGAGTGAAAAAGCTTGTAGACCTATTTTCTAAAGAATTGCAGTACTGCTTTGTTTTATGTTTGCCCTGTTCTCTCAATTTGTGCTAATTTCTCTGTGGCTTCTTGTCGTCTGGTCCGTTATTTAAGTTCCTTGACTCATCTCTTTCATGTTATCACAGTACCCTGCGGCTATTGTTTGGACATGTTAACTGATCGCCAATGAAAGTTGCTTAACAGTTATCTTAACAAGTAGGAGAACAAAAGTAATTGTCACAGCATTAACTCTGTGTAGACTATAAATTATTTCCTGGACTCTAAAATTCCACAGTCAGAAAATGCTAGAATTATCTAAGACACATTTTCCAAGTAACTGTTCTAAAGATAAAAAAGTATGAACATGCTTTAAAGTCTCAAATACACCAGACACATTTTGGACAACTCTACATTGTGCTTGTTATTATAATACAACAACAAAAGGTAATTTGCTTAAGATCCTTAAGGTCTCATGTTGCATGACTTTGAACAGCTTTAACAGGGTCGTCAATATAATACAGTATAAACACCATTAAATTTGTATTCATGGTGTCCCACACTAGCATTGTTTAACACATATTAGTTTTTAAGGGAACCTTTTGTTGACATACTGACAGCATAACATGTGAATGAAGATTTACTGTCCAGATGAACTGCTGTCTAATCTAATTTACTGACCTCTGGGTTGCCTTATGGTTGATAGAGTAAGCCAAAACCAGGTGATGCTCTTTTAGAGATATGAATCACATCTCTACATACTGTATAATGACTGCTACAAAACGTGTCAAAAGAACATTGTGCACACTGTGACAGGACATGCTGCTTTGGTGTAGCAGCAACTTTCAAATTCCCGACCACCTACTGTAACAGATAGGTGGGTCTTTGCTAAGCCATGTTTACTGGATGAAAAAAATATTTATTCCATAGCTAAAAAAATAAGCATTCGAGGAGCTAGCACCATTTGATGTTGTTGAGTGTTATCATGCAAAACTAATACACAGCAGGAAGTGAGTGCTTTTCTCACAAATTTCTCACTCAATACGAGGAGCTTCAGCAGCTGGTGAAGAGCAGAATCAAGGTGCTGAGCCGAAATGGAGTGGAGTGTGGCATTGAACGGAAGTCTTGCTGAGCTGCTAAAGTGCAGGAAGGTAAAAAAAGAGAAAGGAAATTAATGACTAGCACTTGCCTTCTGTTGGCGTTAACGAGGCTTTTTATCCAGATAAACTAGTGTACGGTCAAACAACTGTAGTTGAGCAGTGCATAAATTGTCATATTATGTTGGGGTCAGATAAGATAATGGTTGTTGGTTTTAGCATAAGGTGGATGTGAAGTAAAGGGATAGCAACCTGTAATACTTCTTAGGCAAGGTCAAGTATTATAAAAGAGAAAAAAATATTTTTTTGTGGTTATTTGTTATAGTATAATGTGATTTTGTTTTTGCTTTTAAGATTGACTTCATTGCAGTGCATTCAGCATTTGAGGGACTCAATTTTTTTGTGTAGTGTTGAGATAGTGGACAAATAAGCTGTCTTGAAGCCACCATTTTTCATAAGAGAGCAGGGTTTGTACAGTATGTAGCTGCCACAAGTTGGCACACGAGCAGTGTGTGAGGAGGACACTCACTGGCATGATGTTTTCTGTGCTGTACTTCAATATGGAAAATGTTTCCTTTTCAAGAAAACAGAAATGAGAAAGTAGCGAGTCATATTTTTAAAAAAAGTCAATTTGTTTTAGAGGGTGTTATGTTCTATTTTTTCACTATACTGGCATTTGCTGTGTCTGTGTGTGGGGGAGTGTTTGCATGCCACTAATTGGAATAATGAACTAATCCATCGTTAAGCGGGTATGTAGGGGAGGATGTAATCATGTCACAGCTGACATTACAGAGTAGCAGCATCATAAGAAAGTTTATTCTTTAGGTTTTAACTGTTGGGGTTTACCTAAAGTACTGTTTATACTTTCTGCTGTGAGTTCAAAGTATGACAATAAACTGGGAAAATCGATTATCTTTAACTGTAGACAAAATAACAATGTGTCACTTAACATGGCACAAATTTATTGAATAATTGTTTTTTATTTTTTGGGTTATAGATATGCTATAATTTATAGTTGTTGTTTTTCTATAATTATACAGTGCACAGGTACTGTATCAGCTAAATGTAATAGCTTAGGCAAAGTTGAAAATTATCCAGTTTCACTGATATAAATATAGACATAAAGTGACATAACGGCTACTGGTCAAGAAGAATAAACTGTGGTATCTGGTATGTTTCAGAACGTCTTTAAAAAGGTCTATGAATTCACATCTTCTCCATAGTTCAATCTAATTTTTTTTTGCTGACTGTTCTTCTTTATATCTGCCTAAACATGCAATAGCTCCACCATACAAAACTTCTAATGGGGACTGCAAAAAGTCCCTTATCTTCCAGTCTGAAAGGTACGAGGAACAGGTCACCTCTGTACATTTGTATGATGGGCCTGCTAAGAGTAGTTCCTATGGAGGTGGTCGGTTTCCCAAAGAAGCACTTTGAATTGCAGATGAACCCCATGACTCAAAAGAAATGCAACACATTTAAGTCATTTTTCTCCATTTGGGAAGATGGGACCATAGCAGAGAGGTGGTTATTATTTTTGTCCTAAATGTGATTTTTATTATTAGAAAGAGTGAGGTTTAAAGGACTGTTTAAAGGAATACTGAACTGTTGTACTGAGCTTCAAGGCTGAGGATTGATTGTGGTGTTATATAATATATTTAAATATTTTTTCCATACTTAAAACAAAGTAATGCATAGCCTGATGCAGTAATAGCATTGTAAAATCATGATGGTTTTTAAAAGGTTATCCTGCAAAATGAACATTCTTTGATAATAAATATTAGAAAACAAAACTGATTTTCACTTATTTGTAGACCTGTACATGTCCTTGATTCAGGGATAGAGAATGGAGGATATAATTTAAGGTTCCAAAGAGATGCATCTTAATCGACAAGATTATTTTTGCATTGGGACTCTACCGTTGATCAACATAAGCAAGATGAGAAAGATTTTGTAAAAGTAAAATGTAAATCTTGTGTACCGCTTTGTCTAGATTCAAGATTTTTTTTTGTTTTTTGTTTTTGTAGTACGAAACTAAATTCCTCAAAGACGCATTACTGGTTATATACAGTACATTACCTTACTGAAAGGGTTTTTCTTTGCCCACTATTTGTCTAGTTCAGCTTTCTGGACCTACAGTCATTGATGATTTTTCGAGTTCCATTTATATTTCACACTGTCTACAGATCTGACAAAAGAGCTGTAGACACAGGAAGATCATTCTCAGAGGACTCTTTATTGAAAATTTGTCATATAGTGTCCCCAGACAGCCACTAAAGATATCTACAACTTAAAAAGTAAAGTGTGATTGATCTGTTGAATGTTGAATTTCAGCGTTTTCCTGCATTTTAAATTAAAACACTTCTTGTTTGGAAAAGGATTAGAGGAGATCTATTGTGATGAGCTCATGTTGCTTTTTCATATAAGGAGACAGTTTTTAATTAGAGAAAACGACACCTTGTGCAAACTTGAACCTCTGCACTATAGGTTTCATTCAGAAGTAAATGTGGATAAGGTTAACAGGCATCTTTTATGAGATTTCCAAACAAGTATACTATTATATTTAATGGAACACAAGCTTATGAAGTTGAAATTTTGAAACAACAAGGAGTATATAAGCATGTTGAGTTCTTAAAACAAAAGACTCAGTGTAATACTAGAATAATATTTTCTACATAAAAAATGTCTTAGGGGAAAAGAAAGCTAGTTAATGCTGTTGTGTTGTTCTTCAGTTAAAATAAATATAGGAGGCGTAATTGTGCCCTGTATGCTGAACAGTTTTGGAACCTGGAAATGCAAATTTAAATCCCTCCTATTATTTTAATAATCTGCATTTTACTGCTTTGCATGGATCATTCGTTTGCAAACCAGGTTATTTCGATATGAAGGCTCAGAGGTAATTTCATGGTTTACAGCATTTATACCTATAACTTAATGAGGAAAATGTGTGTTGTTTTCTGTTATATACTATTAGGAATATAACTTTTTATTTCCCTTTTTTAAGCCTTTTATTCTTATGATGTTCTCTCCCCCTCCCCCACAAACACATTCTTTATAACCTAGAGTATTGGAATCACAGTATCTTTTTTTTCATTTTCTATCCTTTTTTCACAACCATCACATTTTTTCTAGCCAATCTTCTCCAATTGTTTAATGCAACAATTGAGAGTGATTGTCAACATTATAGCTGTAGCATGGGCTATTAAAGATGTTAATTTCTAAATAGGTTCTAAAAACGTTAGCATATTGAATTGGATAATCTGTAAAGTGTCAAACTGGTCAAAAATAAAAATGCTAATAATTTAGCATTTAGCCAAAAATTTCACAACAAAGTCACCGATAATCGTGGATGATATCTTAGGTTGCTGAATTTTGACCCATTGGTCATTGCTGTAATGATTCTTTAACAGAGACTATTTTAAATAATTTAATAGTTAATACATGTCTGTCTTAGAGGTGTGTGAAACCTTATTTGTCAATTCACACTGGTGACCACATACATAAGACATGATGAAGAAATATGAGACATAAAACATGGAATTAATCTGAGAACTACCTCCTTGCTCATACTCCTATTATAGGCAAGGCAGACTGCTGACTGAAAAACAGAAAACATGCCCCACCCCTGTTGTCATCAGACAACTAAATGGTCCCTGACCAACATTTAGCTTAACTTCCTTTAAGCATTTGGAGTGTAAACCTAAAGCTGACACTACAGAAAAAGTCAAAATACATCCCAACAAACTTAATTTTAAATGGTTATGAAATTTGTTTGTAGTCTGGAAAAGTTTTTGATGAACTTGGAGCAAACGGTATTACCTGGAGGTATATTCCAGCCTTTTAATCTCTTTACAGGTACAGTACAGATAGGAAGAGCACGTCTACAAAGATTTGTCCCATGGCATTCAGCATCAAAAGGTTTGCTTTAACCACTCTTTGCCTTTCGTTTCCCATAGTAGGTCTCTTTCATGACAAATCGGATTAAGCTGCATGAATTAAAGCAATAATACAATTTGTTTACAACGCATCATTTATTTCCTGTCAAGCGCTGTTCCATTGACAGCCCTTGATTTTCTGAACTCTGACCTCGCAATGGTTCAACACTTCTTAGATTTATTACATTATTGCATTAACTCCTTCATTACTGTCCCTATTATCATCAAAGTATGTCATCCTCAAAATCTTCAAGGTAGTGTAGGCCTGTGTGAGTGTGGAAAGAGATTTCTAGTCAATTTTCACACAGTTTTTTAAACTAGTGTGACCTGCACCAGGTTTTAGTATTTGTTTCTGTTTTTATCTCTTTTGTTTTTCTCTGTGAAGAATAATTTTAGAAAAAAGGTTGATTGTCATTTCCTGTTAAGCAATTTTCTGTAGTCAGTTATTGTGATGAATTTGTTATTGATATGTTATTTGTTATTGTTTTTTATTTAGAAATAATTTAGTGAAGAAATTTCCCTTAAGCCAAAATGTGGTTGTATTTTTGTATTGGTTGTATTTCTTGATTATTGATACCGGTTAATTTTACTTTTATTACTCATGGTGTTTATACAGATAGTACTACTACAAAATATTCGAGTTTTGCAAATTATAAATTAATAATAAAATCCGAATATGTTTCGGTAATAGTTAAAGTAATTAAGAAAAGCACAGACAAATGAGGGGAAAAGTACAAGGATGTATTATTACTAGTACAGAAAAAATACAAATGGTTTTGTGAGAGCATGAAAAAGATATCTGTGTTCCTACACAATTTTTTAACAAGAGCAAGCACTCTCTGTGTCAGCTTGCTCACAGTTTGTGTTCACCAGCTGACAGTGACATAGTGAAAATACTTTACCAGCTATGTATATTACCCTGTAAAGGATGGAGCTTCAAAGCTGGCTGTTGTATTCAGATTATTTATTTAGATATTTATTTTTAATTCTAAAGGAATGTAGTTTGTTATCGCCTGTGCTCCGTTAAGTGTTTAGAATAGAAAGGCTCTATCTACAGTTGTACAAATGCTTGTTTTAATGAGCACAATTAAATGGGGGAAAAATTGCCTTCTAAACTCATGATAATCCATTAGTGCCTCTTCCCATTCGGAAAGGTTTCAAAAGTGAGTTATTAGAATGATGGATGAATGAAAGTTCCAGTAGTGATGGAAACGTGTGATTCCCCCCCCCACCAAACTCATAATCCTTAATTAGTGATCTTACTAAGAGGATGTTTTTCAAAAAGGGTAATGGAGAAGTAATGAGACCAGAAAGAGGTCAACCCCCGGCCTTCTTCATTTGGCAGCTTGATTAATTTATTTCTCCTTCCCTCGGATTGCTTTAAGGCCCTTTTGTCACTGGGTGTTTTTTTCCTGTTCTCTCATGTAACTCCATTGCTAGTGTCTTTTTATTATTAGCCTAGGAGCCATGCATTGTTGCACACCTATTTTTGTGTTCCATTTTATGAGACGTTACAGGTTGTAGGTTGGTAGGTTGCAGTTTTTATTTTTTGTCCTTCAATTTAGGGCGCAAGGACAGTGATCATTGATGGGTTTCTTCAGGGTAGAATTAAAAACCTGTGTGCTGAGATGCAATTGTGTAATATTTTTAATTCTGTAGTTTTACTTCTATTTTTATACTTTCCTCAGAGTGTTTCTATATATTTAAATTGTGTGAGGTTTATGAGACATCTTTGAGCAATTGATGAGGGATGTCATTAAGCAGTCAGTGATAGTCTGACAGCTATATATATAAATTCAGAAGGAAAATGACTACTTCAGTTCTCATTCAGATAACCCATAATATTATAATTCTTTCTTTTTTCTGTCCTGTTACTACTTTTTGCTAATTTGCTTTAGTACTTGGGATAGGAAAAGCATAGCTGAAGTAGCTACACTTGCTCATAGTGCACACACAGCTCTGCAACAGCTCCACTCTGACCTGAATATCTCCCTCCACACAGTCCTGACAGTTACCCAGGAGAGATTCTTGAATTGTGCCGCGTTATAGGAAACAGCGTTCTATTATGATGATGAAGTGAAATGCCCCGTAGGAGAAAAACTGTCCACCAAACACCTATCAGTTTTGAACCGAGGTGGCAATGAAATCAGATCTCCAGAGATCAGGGGAGTTAGCACCCCACATCTTCTACAGCAGGAGCTGATATTGAACAGAGAAGAACTTCCTCACTGCAGGTCGTAATACCTGGAAGAAAAGAATCATGTTACTGCTTTACACTCACAGTGCACTTCAAAAGTATAACTAGCATTTAAAGGGAGATTCTAGTAATTTTAATTTAGTATTTTTAATCTGTGTAAATGGTTATTTATAATTGCAATTAAAAATATTACAATTAAATTGAATAATTGTATTGCAATTAAATATTACATTCAGCATGGGATACATTTAAATGCTAAATGTTGCTGGGGAAAGGGGTGATTTTACCTGGATAGAAGGGTATGTAGGTACTGTACTGAAGGATAAGTGCTTTACCTTTTTTTAATACATAACGACATATTAAATAATGTCAGGCCAACATGGGAACATTGTCCAATGAACACATTTTAAAATGTTTTTGATGCACAGTCAAAGGACAGTTATTTTATCATTTTTTTGTATTTTTATTTTGTGTTTTTAAGTTATGGGACTGTACCATGAGGCAGTGTGAGACAGTAAGCAGATAGGAATACACTTGATTGTATTGCAATTTGGAATTGTAACAAGCAGGCAAAACAGACTGGTACACATGATAATGTCAGTGTACAATATTTACTGCAGTGTACTGTATAATGCATCCCAATATTTTGTTAGTGGACTTGGTATCATAATTTATATTCTTTTCTTCATGTAATTTGGCATATAATTAAAATAGCATAATTGATGGGAACTGAACTTCTGTCTAAAGAACTGTTTAACAAAGAAAACATGAAAAACTAATTTTAGCTTAGGATAAGCAATATCTGATTATATTTTTATAAGAATTAAGTGAGAGGAGAAATTGTGAAAAAATAAATTACTTGTTGTATACTTTATTGAAAGTTGTTGGCTCTATTGCTTCATCTTCAAAAGGTGAAATATTGGCAAGACTTGAAGATACCATCAAGACAGGATTTTTAAAATACTGTAAAGTGTTTTAGTTTGCTTGTATTGAGTGCAGTTTATAGTTAATTGAAATGTATAGGAATCCATCAATATCAAAAATCAATTAACAATACTTAAATAACCACACTTAAAGAAGGCTCCACAGCCAAAATGTTTTTTCTATTTTCTTTTTACATTTCAGTATGGAACCTCTGCTTGTTCCTAAATAGCTTTCTGTGTGTAAGCATGAGCAAATATTTAAAATGGGCAAACAATCTTTGAATCTCACAATTACTTAAAGGGACAAGTAAACTCCAGTGTCATTTCCAGTATTTTTTAAAGGTTTTCTTGAAAATATAAATAACATACTATAACATTGTGAAGGTAGGAGTGATCAGACAGTGTGACATTACTTCCAAAGATTGGCGTTAAATTGAGGAAATCGTTCATGTAGGAAATGAGGTAATGTTTTTTACCGTAAAAGAAAAAAAAGATTAATATATAGATTTTTTTATTCTATGATTTTTAACACCTGCCTGCCCTTCTTCGATTCAAAATTTTGTGATCCTGTGATGGAAAGCTAAGAATACTGTTATAAGCCAATTTAAGAATTCCCTCTGTCAGAGTTTGTTTTATGAGAGAAGACATTCTATTTTCTATACATTTTACTTGAGCTTCATGAGTACCAGCCTTAAATGAGAAAATACAAATATATTTTGTCTTATACACAAAAGAAATGCTTTGCTCTTTCTGTGTTTTTGACCTTTTATGTGTACCTATGTATGCTTATCATTTTTAGTCTTTATATTGATTTTAGACGTTCTAATTATTGTCATTATTGGCACAGCTATACTATTTATTAAAGACCTATTAGAAAAATGCCACAATTTTAGGTTTCCTAGGTACAGTAATGAGAAAAATCTAAAACTTTACAAAGAGAAAATTCTGAATGTTCTTGTAATAATATTCTGTGGATTGTTAATAAGGTTTTCAGACCATAAACTAAACCTTTGCCTAAAAAATAAAATATAAGCTTTTATTTATTTTTGAGCAAAAAAATCCCTGTTTGTTATATTTAGCTGAGAGGCAGCAGAGTGTGAATGTTTTATTAATTTAGTATTTCTCATATGCATGCTTAACCCAGAGAATAAAATATTTGCTTATCAGAGAGACAATTTAAAAGATCAAAGGGCTTCATGTCACTTAATTGCATCAGCCTTTCTTTAATCATTTGGTCCAATTCTTCTATACCCAAAGAGAAGTTTGGTTTCTGTGTGGTAATATTTTATAATGCAGATGTATTCAGAAATGCTAATCAAATATCAAAGAGAAAACGTATTGTCAGGTATTCTGTGTTTTTCTCTCCTTCGTTACAGTTGCTGAATACTATAGAGGGAGCACTGGACTGTTTTGTGGGCAATAAAAATAACTACACTTGTTTGGGGAAAAAATATTCATGTGAAATGCACTTCAAGAAGTACACACTTGCTGACTGTTAAAACACAAATGTTTTGTTAAGCAGGACTTTATACTGTTTCAGCTTCTATTACTTAACCCTAGAAAAAAGTGCATGCAGTAAATTTCTATTTTACCTCAACAAAATCACAAAACTCTTATGCTGAATTGCAAAATGAACCACATGTAAATATGTAATTGTTAGAGCTTATTTGTAGCTCTGAAATATTAGAAAGTAATATGAAATTGTATTAAAATATTGCCATTAGGGTATTGCGAAAGTGGCACATATCTTAAGAAAATTTGCACAGTGTGCAAACCTGCTTGAGTGGCGAAGTAAATTGGGAGTAAATCTCTCAATACCTCGGACGATAAAGAAGCATTATTTCAATCTACATCACATCCTGATGCAAATTTAATTTCCCCTCGTTGTACTGTTGTAGGGGAAAAAGAAAAAAAAAGGAGGAAATGTTTAAAGCTACCAGGAGATGTAAATAGTCTGAGTAAAAATATTCGAATAAGTGTGGCTAAGAATTTAGGATTACCAGAATATCTGACAACTTTCCATAATTTTTATATACGGTCTTAAATGAAACAGATTTTTAGACCTTCTCCTCTCTGTGTGTATAATCTTGATAACATTTTGTAATAAAGGATAACTTCAAAGTCAGTTCTTAAATTACAAATTGTAACGGAATATAATATACAAAAATTGAACTTTTGATGCACGGCTGAAAGAAGCCCCATTAAGTTTGAAAACAAAAAAAAAAAGAAAAATGTGAAGAGAGATAGTGTATAATCAAATGAATAGCTGTTTGATCTCCACTGTTGGTAGAAGCTAATACAGAACCCTCAAGAAGCACTGTTACTTCCTTCAGAGAACTACTTTTCCATGCATTAAATGTAATTGAATTGTAAATTAAAAGCATCTAGGAGTGTGAATGTAGGTGAAGCAGTCAAACAGCAAACACATTTGAATTAATATGTGGCATACATGATTTAAAGAATAAAACTATAAAATGGCCTAAAGGGTTATTCATTGGGGTGTGAACATGAATACTCTTCTCTGATCATATTTTCTCTGCATCTTGGTGTGATTGGATTTCTGTGCAAACCTGTTTCTGATTGTTGAAAGGGCAATGACGTTAATGTTAAAATGAGAATGGCACTCTTGCTATATGAGGAGGTAGTAATTTAGTTGCTCCAATGTCGTAGTTTGGTTTTAGTGCTGTGATATGGGAACTATTCTTTTGCTTCTGCTTGAAACAGTTTATCATGCAAAGCTGGTACTGTATTTCCAGCTGCACACTTGGAAGCCTACATTTCTTCTCTAGATTTGAAAGCTGATATACAGAAATTTCTGTTCTAACAGTAACGAGTAACCTGTAAGTAAAATGCACTTGTTCATTGTACAGTGGAGAGCATGAGAGCTACGTTTTCCAAGAGGCCACACAGAGCAAACTGGCCTATGGAAACTTCCCATGAGTGGAGGGAGACTCCAGAAACTTTCTGTATGTGTACCTCAAAATACAGTATGTGAGGATGTGACGGATGAAGCTGTGATGTTTTGTGAGTGTGTAAAATCTCTGGGGGTATTGTGTTGGTGAGGAAGACCAAAAAGCTTGTAAGATGAAGCAGTGTTTCCTCTTTATTGACCATTTCTGGATCCATGTGCATACATAAACTATTAACTATAGATTTTAATTTGAGAATTAACATTTTGAGTGACCTTATGAAAAGCTTTCAGGTTATCTAAATCATATCAGGCAATATGCTTTTTCTGTTGTCCGTGTTGCTGATTTGAAGAATTGTAGTAAGTTAAGTCTTCCTTTGTAAATCTAATGTAAGTTGTCTAACTTAATGGCATTGCTCTGTAAGTATTCCCTAAGTGTATCTCTCGAGTGTTGTTTTCATAACATTTCTACATAGTCTATAATTCAGGTTTCTGGTTCAGGAGTCCTGGTTGCTGTTTCAGTTTTAGTACACTTTTTATGAATTGATGATATAGTTGCGATTCTTCAATTTTTGGGTACAACTTGTGTCCTTAGTGTAAGTTGAAATATTCTGTCTGAAATTCTATGAATAACACTTCACATTTCCTAAAGTATGACTGGGAAATTACCATCAGGACCTGTTTATTAATTAATTATTTGGCCCTTAAAGCATCAGTGTCAAACTAAATTTGCCTAGTACTGATTGAGCACCTTCTACAACATGGGATGCATTATTTACATCATCTTTTGTAAAAACATGCATGAAATATTCATCAACAGTAGTATGTTCTTACTATTTCTGCTACTACTAGTTGTTTATCATCTTTTATTATACATCCCCTATTGTTGCATAACCTATTTACTTCCACCTTTACTGTTATTTTACTATTGTATGCTTTGCATATTTATTTTGCTTCTGTAGCAATAGTTTTCCCTTTTCTTGACTGTTCTATTTTTTGTTCTATGTTTAAATGTTGGGCCCTTTTTATGCAGTGTGTAGAATGTTCTCTTCCTTCTGATTTTTTCCCCTAATTTCTTCATGAAACTGTCTAGCCTGCATTTTCCTAGACTATTTTTTTGTTTTATACATTAATTTGTTTTTAAGCCTTTAAAATTACATTTTTGTAGTATAATGATCCTTCTTCTATTGACTCTGAATCCATCAGTTGCCAGTTCACTGTTTTTAGCTCTGCCTTACTCTAATTCCCCCATCTGTAACTGACAGATAGATGTCAAACGTTCTGTCCTGTTGTAACCCTCATGCTAGCTTGGGAGGGATGAGGACCTTTCTGTCTCTCCAGCAGAATGTGCACTGTCATTCTTCACACTGTGCATTCCACAGTACTCACAGCAGAATCAGCATCATTTGAAAGAGTAGAGCAGCTCCTACTGATTACATTGCAATGTCAGATGTGAGGCACATTGTGGAGAGCAGTGTTGTGTGGCATGATTAAGATACACTGACCAACACAAAGCCCACTACAGTAATTCTACACAGCTGTGAGTTTTCTGGTGAGTTATCATCACATCTGACTAATGACAGCCTGCTCAGGTTGAATTTAGATCTTTACTGGTTTAGCAGCTTCAGTAACACCACCAGTACTTTTAATTCTAAGAATATACAGATTTGTTTTTGTTAGAAAGCATCATTCAGATGTATTAGTTTTGAGATATAATGTAAGCTGATTTTATGTTTTTTTTAGTCGATTACAACTAGTAAGTACCATGTGCTGGACAAAGAGTTTTAGTTTAATTCATGTTTTGGAATTCTGCTTTTCAGTTTTTGCCCTCAGGACTTTTTGATACAAACAGACAATCAATCTCCATAAATTGTAAAGTTAAGTTAAAGTGCTAAAAGTTTATTTATTTACTATATGTGCAACTACTACATTTGCTTGCTTTATTTTAATTTGTCTTTAAATTTGTGGAAGTGTTTTGGTGGACCAGTTGCTGTTTTAATTGTTTCCTTCTTTTACAGCCACATCTCTCCAGTCTGTTGATTAAGTCGCTTGTCATTAAGGCCCTGCGGTCTAGCCTAACACTGTTTTTAGTTAAATAGCAAACTGTCTAAGGTTATAACGAGAACAGTGTCTTGTTCATTTCCTTTTAACTATTGAAACATCCAAACAGCATTGTAGCAATGTCAAAACTGTAGAAGCTTGAAGCAAAACAAGCGTTAAATCATTCAGTGTGGCGTGACCCCAACTGTGTCACATGGATACACTAGCTGGTTGAAGAACAATGCCTGTGTTGCTGTTAGCATAGCAATGCACACGATCAGTAGTTTTAAGAAACTGCAGCCTCAGTAAATCATGTTAAAAGATGTAGTTTGAAGCAGCTGTGTACAGAAGAAATAATCAATAAATACCTTTGCTGTCACTGTACTTTTTATTTTAAGAAAGACCTATCCTTAGACCATTTTGCAGCTCAGGATGTTTCCTCTTAAACTAAGCACCCCTGATATGAAAAGATTTGCAGCATATGCAAATTCTTAAAGATAAGCTATTAATCTCATTGACAAGGAAAGAGAGCTTTAATGGAGCCATAGACATCTTTTTATCTTTATTAATTTTACAGCCGTGGTCTTATAAAGTTAAAATATTTGCAGTAACAGATTTGATAGAATCAGAACTGTGCCTTGAGATTCTGTCTGAAGATGGCTTGGTTTTGGGAGAGCTGGCCACAATTAGCAGTGTTGAATCTTTTATGAGGGTAAATGACAATAATTTTGATAAATGTTGTGATGTATCTATCCTGTATACAGTATGTACAGTATTGGCTGTTCCTGTATTTGAGCCACAACACTCATCAGGCTACAGCTTGTCCTGGTGCTTATCCATGGCTTTAAAGAAACAAAGCATGTGACGTACTGTAACACTAGTTCATTGTAGAGCCTACCGGCCAGTAA
Source organism: Atractosteus spatula (assembly GCF_055471065.1). Classification (NCBI taxonomy): domain Eukaryota; kingdom Metazoa; phylum Chordata; class Actinopteri; order Semionotiformes; family Lepisosteidae; genus Atractosteus; species Atractosteus spatula. The sequence goes on along the minus strand of NC_142726.1, from coordinate 725,838 downwards.
GCAGTGGTCCCCACTCATACAGCTGGGTGGACTGGAGCAACTGGGCTGAAGATCCTTTCTCAAGGTACAGTACAGCAGTGGTGTCTGCACCGGGGACTCGAACCCAAAACCAGCTATACATCCTGACCCATTCCGATACACTGCCTCCTGTATATTATATGTAATGTTTATTTGCATATATTATTTGCATAATCAAATGAAAATATCATACTGATCTGCCAAATATTATATAGATGGTAATCCATATCATGAATACATTCTGTTCTGTACAAACATCTAAAGGCCCTTTTTCCATTTTATGGTTTGTTTATAAAAATAGAATTTCAACTTGTTTAGACAACAAAGAGTTTCACAATATAAGGTTTCAAACCCTTCAACTGCATAGAACAGAGTTTCTTGATTGAAAAAGAGGAGTAGTTTGCCTGCAATCTTGCTGATTTCCTCACAATAAAGACATTTTAAATAATTTCTCGCTAAGGGTTTTGTTGAGATACTGAGCGCACAAAGTGTGTTTGTGTAAGATGATGAATGGAGCCTCTTTTTTACAGTATATGTGTGAAGCATTTTTTTAGTATTAAGTGGTTGTTATTGGTAATCAGCCAATATTGGTATATAACTGTGATGACAGGAAGTTAAAAAATGCTATAGTGTTTCTGATCACAAATTAAAATCATACTTGTGCTCTATTAAACAGACTGGCATCTTCTGATAACACCCTTCGAACCCAGAGCATTTATGAAAAATAAATAACAGGAGAGCTGTCAGATCAGCCAAAGTTTTTAGCCCAGAGAAGGAAAATCCTTTCCTGCCCTAACATCACTGCTTTCATCTTCTGATACCTGTGACTTGATTTGTAACTTGATTTCTTCAAAACCTGTAGATTATCTAGCTTTCATTAGGACTACTGTGTCAGAGAAAGCAGAAATCAATTTATTGTAGACTTAACTTGAGAAAATTGCATATTCTCCCTTCATGTGCTGAACAGGCACTTTCCCCTTTCCTCAGGAGAGCCTGGGCTCTTTATTAATTGCGGCATGTGTATATGTATGAAAGTTTAAGGGTCCCTGCCCGGTCTTCTGTGCTCCATCATTACTCTTTTTGGAGAGAGAGATAGTGCGATGGAGCGCGTGCGGGGCGGACCGCAGTAGGGGCAGGGGGAGAAAGGGTGTAATTAGTGAGTTACATGGGGCTGAATAGAAGACTCAGCCAGGTGTAGAGGAGATTGGTTGGTATTTATGAACGAATGTCATAATTGTGACAGGATGATGAATGAGTCTCACACTTGGCCGTTTTTTTTTCTTTTTTCTTTTTCTTCTTTAAAAAAAATATATATGATAAAATATGGCCTGAAAGTTGATGAGCAATTTTGTGTGGTCTGGTCAAGAGAAGGTCATGTATTTTTTTTTTTATCCCTGGTCTTCAAAGGCAAACCCCCTTGTAAGAGGGGAGGAGTTGGTGGACATCGCTTGGTTTCATTTCCTCCTGACAAATCATTCTAAAGGTGCCCTTTTCTGCTAAAGATCTAATGTCCTCTTAACATCCAATTATTTCTTTTTCTATTTTTCTATTCCTAACATATTTTAAAACCAGTCATTAAGTACAGTTATGGGCTGAATTGAATAGGCAGTGTTTTTTATATTATGTTTAGTTGTCACTTATTGTAATCATTGACTGAAAAGAAATTGTTAGAATTATTTGGATGAGGTAACCCACTAAATAAAGTGAGGAAATTAAACAAACCCACATTGTGACTCATAGTGCTGTATTGCTCCTATTACAAAATTTTATGCACAGGTGGCATTGAAAGTCTTGCCTTTAAACTTCTCTATGTTTACTGTTAACAGCAGCAATGCTTAACAGACTTCCTGGATTACTTGCAATTTATGCCTTCTATTTTCGGTCTTTTTAGTTTAGACTCATTTATTGTAATTTAGAAAAAACAAACTGTAGTTGTTGGAATCATTAATTTTATAGTACCTGGCCCAGAACATGAAATAACAGTAGTAATAATAATTTAATATAATATGATAAATTAGTTCTTACAGTATATGTGATTCAATCACCACTAAACTGAGTGATCAATACTCTGCTTTATCTGACTGTATCTTGAAAAACTCTTCAGCTCCAGTTAAATCTATGTATCAAGTATAATTACTCTCATTGTGGGTTTTGTAACTCCCACGTTATTACACTGGGAATTGGGCTGAAACCACCTTGGGTGGCAAGAGGCTCTGTGCAGCCATCAAATCGGAGTGATTTTTGATCACTTAAGTGAGATCTCCTTTCAGGCCCAATGGCGAAGGTGAGAGGCCAGTGCATTAAAGCAGTGCATTATTTTGCTGTTCCACACAGGTGGTTCCATTAAAGGCTATTCTATAACCATTAAATGGGTCAGTAGAATGTCTTGCCATCATATTGAACAGGAAGGTGCCTTGGTTCATCTCATATCTCTTAATTGTATTGGATTCGAAAGCAAGATTTATAATTGCATTATTCAGTGCAGCCGACAGTCAGGGACACAAAGGTATATGGAGTGTCATTTCAGGTCTACCTGTCTGATGTCTTGTCATTATATCCCCCATTAATGAGGTTAAGCTATCTGTCCTTGCATACTGCTTTTTCTTTAAAACTAGTGGCACTTGTATTCAGATAATGTACATAATATAGTATCTCTGTAGTGCTCTTGTACAAGTGCTGGTAAATTCTCTTCATGTATGTGATGGTAATGTTAGACGTGTATAGTGATCTTTACATCACTATGATGTTTTGTAACAAAACTCAAACACAACATCATCCTGCACCCAAACTAAATATTCATACTACGTTTAGCTGGTAATATTTATCTAGATTTCAAAGGAAAGGTAAGAGATTTAATTGATTAGGTATCATGATATAGCACAATAACATATACTGTACTATACTGCGATTTCGTACAACATATTGCATTAGGTTTTGAAGTTCCGAAACTTGGTTGCACTAAGGTAACTCAGCGCTTGTTTGCAGTACTCAAGGACAATTTATGTGATGTTTGCGAAATAGTTCAGATTGGATGCAGTGGATGAGCACACTGTGTATTCCATGAGACTGAAGGGCAAATAAAGTGCATTACCGGTGAAGGCGATGTGTACTGTTCCAGCAGTATCAGGGGAATTAGAAGGGTAGGAGATTTATCACCTATTGCAGTATTTGCAGTATGACACGTGAGGTCTGTGAATGGAGCTACGTGGATATGAATGTGCATTGGTGACTCATGAGATGTGCAACGATCCATAAATCATTTAAAAAAGAAAACAATGTTACTGCATTTATTTTTGGTCAAATGAAACAAAAATACATAATCAAATAAAGCCAAATAAAGAAACGAAGATGAACAGATTCTGCAGTATCATTATGGACAGCCGATGCTTTATCCATAGTGAAGGCATTACACATCCACAGTAGTTGCTCCTGCTGGCCTGTTAAAATGCATCAGCTTTTCTCTGGAGAGACAATCCCAGGAGAGGTCCACCACTCTCATCCTGTCCCAGGCTCTCCCACCACAACGAATACTAGAGAGGTCATTCACATGTTATGGGCAGCTGTTCTCAGCAGATGAGCCGAGACCAATGATTATTTTACAAAGTCTTTGGGCAATCACAAAATGGTCAGCATGGTGACCTTGGCTGGAAAAAAGTCTTTGCATTTTAGTAGTACTTTCTACTACTTTATTTACAAGTCACCTTAATGAAAGCTGTATAATGTGGTTTATTTTATGCATTTGTTGTTTTTAATTTTCTGTGCCATTTTATATTTTAAGTTTAGGTTTGACCTCCAGAATACAATATTTTTGTCTTGTTTCTATATATGTTGAATAAGTAAACCAACCTTGCTCAGTGCTTTCTAGAGGTGTACTTCAGTCTTGCAACATTTTCATAAAACAGGTTAACGCCTCCTTAATGACCTTCAATCAGATTTATAGTACCTTTAAAGAAAAAAATCTGTGAATCATGATGGAAATATATATCCTTGGTCTGTTTCCTGCAGTTTTTTCAATCATAAGGATACTTCTTTGTTAGAAAAAAAGTCATTAAAACCAAAGGCAGAAATGTTATGTTGCTACAAGCAGTTAGCATCGTCACCTGCACCGTGTGTATTGCATGCTCAGCAATTATTCCAAAGTTAAACAGAGATGGCTCCAGTGATTTTAACTTTTCCAACGCCCTTGAAGTGGTAAGAAGTTGTCAGCGTTCTCATAAAATTCCTGAACGATTGCGTTGGTGTGTTCCTCTCTCTTTTTTTACCCGAAACCTGACCATCTGTCTAATTGTTCACCTTCATTGCTTTAGTGCTTTTTACATGCTTTTTTCCCCTCTTTCCAGGCAATAAACTTTATTTTCTTCGCAAGACTTCAATCTGCAGGGGGATAGCAGGCAGCCAGGATGCACCTCTACCTTCTGGATGGGCTCCAGTTTTTTTATAAAGATGTTGTCTCCTAACACATCATTCAGATCCTGGTCTCAGAAGCTCATGTGCTTATTAGTGTAGGAAATTCCCTTAATTCTACAAATAAAGGTTAGCTTTATTATGCCATATGTTAATAGTACACTGAGGAGTTATACATTGACCTGCAAACGTATTCAGTCCCTTGTACAGTTCTCACATTTAGCTTCTTAAAAGCTTGCCTTCATAACACTCAGAAGTGGAAATTAATATTTCTTATATACACGTACATAACCTTTTCAACATGTTCACAGCAAAAAAAAGAAAGAAGTAGGAGAAAGACATAATATGAATGAAAAATAGAAAAAATCTTAATTTAAGTTTAAGTTTAAACTTAATTTAAGTAAATTAATTAAGGTGCACAAAATGACCTTAACAAGTGGCACAGTTAGTGGAGGGTCCTCTGTCTGTGTACATGAATTCAGAATAAACACACCTGTCTCTGTGAGGTCCCTCAGTCAGGTTGTGAATTTCATATAAAGATTCAACAATGAGGACCAAGGAGCTTTCTCAACAACACAGGGATGAAATTGTATAAAGCCACATAGCGGGAGAACAGTATAAAAAACATTTCAAAGACCCTTAGTATCTCTTTGACAATGGAAAAGCCAACCAATAAGAAGTGGGAGGCACCCATACATTGCCTCGAGCAGGCTATCTTTCCAAACTCAGCAGCTGGACAGGGTGAAAACTGGTTAGGGATGCCAAGGTGAGGCCAACAGCAACTTTGAAAGAGCTGCAGAGTTCAGTGCCTGAGACAGAAAAAGAATGAGTCAACAATGTCCTGGTCAGACCACAAAGTTTGCTTGTATAGAAAAAAAAAACGTTTTTTCATGGTACTTTTCATCGTGGAGTTAACCTTTGCTTGTTCCCTTGCAGCCCACATATGCAGCTTCCCACTAGAATCTAAAACCTACAGTACCCTATAGTTCCATGCCACAAATAAGCCTCAGAAATCTTATCTAGTTAAAACATCACAATATTCATTTACATGACCATGGATTGGTCAATAATAGTCGTTTTAAATCTTTGACAAGACACAACATCTACTAATGCTTGTACTATAATTTCTTTCAACCTGGTGATTGAAATCTGGAATAGGCTTCAGACTGTGCTGTCTTATATGCAGTACAATCTATAGCTGCACATGTTCAGATTTTGAAACCCTGCTGAGCAGCAGCAGTTTAGTGTGTGTAAAGCTGCTGCATCCTGATCACAGTACTCGTTCATTGTCATCAAAGCAAGATGAACAGTTACATGCATGTAATTCTGTGAAGCTGAAATTGGATCCCTTTAATCCAGGCCACAGAGGTCACTTCTTGGGTGGGAAAGTATCCTTTTGTAGACTGTGGCTGTTCCACACAGATTATATCAGTTTTATAATTAAATATCCAGGTCTGGGAAAGTGTTCTTTACAGATGTGGGTTTTCAAAAAAAAACTGGGCTTTGATTTGTTTCCTTTGTTGTTGTTAGATAAGTCATGTTTGTAGCCTGGGTGTCAGATACCCCATATAGTTTATGGAGAAAGGCTGTTCATTGTAGTAGTGACTTGGTTCAGATTTTATGACACATCACTGCCTGTCTGATGTAGATGTATATAATACTCAGAAGTAGTGAAGAGGATGCATTATGCATTTTGCTAACTATGGGAAATGGTGACATCTTGGGATTCAATATTAATATAAAAATATGATGTAAATAAAATTTAAAAATGGGGTAAATCCTGTGGGAATTAGGTCTTATTATATGGTGAAAATCTAAGATCATTGACTTCCGAGGCATGAGCTTGTAAGACATATATTCCAATGTAAGTGTTGGGATTTGTTTGGATGTAAGTGTATTTGTATCTCTATATGGTACATACCAACTGGTATAAGATTTAAATTATTTATGCAATAACATAAAGACTGTATAATTTACTTTTCACATTGTGGTACACAAAAAGGAATGTGACATAAGGGTAACGTGCTTTTGTGTTTTAATTTTCAAGCTGGACTTGTATTTTATACAATATTGTGTTCCATGCCCATGTCCTTCACTTGTCCTCTTTTTCTCTGTGTCCTCCTAGTTTATCCCCACACCTCTGTTTACTTTTCTACACCTGCAGCACTGCAGAGGTAAAAGGAAATTACAGATATTGTAGATGCTTTGACATAACCCTAATATCCAACAGTTTATTTTGATTGTTATGGAAACTGGTTTTATGGTTAATAATAGTGTGGTTTTGTCTTGGGGTCATCTCACTCGAGGGAGCTGAGGCTGCCCGAACACGTCTCCAGAGTTTCACAGCACTTACTACTCCCTGTCAGATCTAATGCTACTTTTTCATGATATAGATAATAAATCATGTGGTCCTCCTTGGGAACAAAAAAAAAGAAATGCAGTTATAGTTGTAATAAAAATAAACCAGTTTGTCGTGCCTCTGTCTTACATTTATCAACCCATTTGAGTGAGCTGTTTCTGCTGCCACATAGCAGGAAACATAATTTGTCACTTTGTAAATACAGCCAAGACTCGAACTGCTGCCAGCTCCCTCCTCCTCTTCTGAAGGATGGGTGTTTTAAGTGCATCGTGGGTCTGCACTTTTAAGAAACAAATGGTTAGGGATTATGATAATCGACACTGGTGGCAGAGCTGGGAAAGTATTTGGATTAAAAAATAAATAAAAAAGCTTCTTGCTTTAAAAAAAAACATTGCTCAGATTTGAGTTTTTTTTACATTTGATTCAATTGCCATATTCATGCTTCAAAGGAACATTGCCAGTGGTATTTTAAAAAGAAATTTATTTAAATAGATCCTGGTTGTACTTTACAGTCTTTTCCTACATATGTTGTATAATATTTCCCTTTTCCTTACAAAAATTGTAGTAAAAAAGCAACAGAATACATTTTTAAATCAATGCTTCCAAAAGCAATATGTACTTTTCCTGCAGTGTGCTTTGCTGGGTGCACTGATGTACAAAGTGATGTGAAGATCATGTGAGAACTGAGATCACTCTGGTGCCCCCCTTATGGCTTTCGGAATGTAGAGAAAGTGAAATTTTCAGGTTCATCACTACCAACAGTTTTGTGCTTTGAGCTGTCCTGTTATGCTGTTTAGCCACTGGGGATAAGCACATCTAAATGACATCAGCACTATTATTAGGTATTCAATAATGAAAAGATTTGTATTTCCCCATAAACATCATCCTGCATATCTATCAAAACCTTTCTGAGGTTTAGGTCAAATTCTTCCTTTGCTTTTGCTAAAATTTTCCAGCAGATGGCACCTTATTTTAGAGCTGTCTAGGTGTTGTGTGATGTATGACTGTATAGCTGATTAGACTGTTTTTCAGCAGCAGCACTTCATCAGCATCAGTGTGTGATAATACAGTATATAGCATTTAGACATTGCCAGTTTAAAGTTTTATTTACTACACGTATTGATAAATAAAAGCATTTATATTCATCAATTATTTTTCTCTGATTTGTAGATATTGACCCTTGTTGAAACTATCCTTTGTACTCCAGTGTGGATTTCAAGCCCATGAATGGAAAATTGAGAAGAAACTAGTAGAAACAGAATCAGGCTTCTTGAGTAACATGATCTGACAGGTTTCCTAGTGGAGATAAGACCAGGGAAATTGGCATCGGTAGGATTTTTTTTCTAAACCAGCAGGTAATCAGAAATCTAGTACAAAACCTTTCTTTTAAGAGAAATGATTTAAATGTCCCATTTGTCTCAGATGCAGTGCCTCGTTTATAGCTCACAAATATATGTGAATATACCATATGCGCATATAATTCTCATAAAAATGGCCTCTGCATTTTAGAAATGATTTAGCTTTTATGAGAAGGCTTACGCTGACAAGGTCCCTATCATGCTTGCTCAGTGGATGAATGGTGTTGGGGACTCTGGTGTATCTGGCACTTTTCACTGCTTGGTAATATATCTATGACAGGCACAGCAAGTCATGCTCCATTCCTGTTGATTGCTTGTACCGCTCTTCTGTTAAGTGGCCTTAGTCTGTGTGCTGTTAATCATTTGTACTAATGGCTACCAGTGGATTATTAATGCTACTGGGAGAGGAAGTGTGGTACATAAGATAAGTGCTTGTCATCTTACAGGTTAGTCATGTAGGGATCTAGGGCCTAGAAAAAAGGGAGTTTATTACTTTAAGGCAAAAGAATTCCAAAGCTGTATTTTTTTACTAAGTAATTTAGTGTTAACATCAGGAGTTTTATTTGGATGCTTTGAAAAGTTGAAACTTAAATGTATTTAAATTCGTTTCAATATCATACATTATCTGTGTATTGTATATGATGGTTTAATTGAAATCTGTTTTTGAGTGTCTATCCAGATATTTTCTTGAAAATGTTTTTATGCCTGAATGCTTTTCTTAATAACCAGTTCCATTTTCAATGGGATAGTATAACTAATATTCCAATTAATATCCCAATTAACTTGTTGCTAGCGAATGTATTATATACTATATATACAGTAGGCCTTAATGTAGTCAAACATTTTTTTCCTAAAAGAAAATAAAAATATGGAAAACTGATGTTTGTCATATTACTCCTGGAGAAATTCCATGTAAGTTGTCCTAAATAAATGGGAACAATTAATACACACAGAACAGTTAATTTTCTCAATCATTATAATTGATCAGAGATTCAAACATTTTATGAATTTCAGTGTCTTGTTGATATACTAGAGGTGATTTTAGTATAAATTAAGAATCACTGACTATTGTTTTTCCTTTTATACCCCTCAGATTCAGAGTTAGGGTGATAGATAGTAATAAGCTCAACTTTACCACTCTTGACTCTTGACCGCTTGGAGAGGCAGGCACCAAAGCGAGCCTGTACTATAGGCTCCCTCTGCTTTGCAAGGCGCATGATCCCACAGTGCCTGCAAGGCAGCGGAGAGGGTTGCGGCTTGTGTCCCAGGCCAGCTCTCAGGTTTTCCAAAGATTATTATAAGCCTGCTCATTTTTTTTTTATTAAATAAGAGCCAAGCAAAGCCCCCAGTGTTTTTTTTCCTTCTTATCCATCCAGATTACTTAACAGAGGAACTTGCTGAATTGACCTGTCTCGTCTTTCTGATTGCCCAGCCAGACACTTGCAGTACAAGCATGAACTACATGAACAGAATCAAACTGCTTCTCTGCACTCATTTTGACATTAATTAACAGCATTAACATACCCAGCTAGGTTTCAGATAACATGCTAGCAAAGTTTGAATGGACCTGAGGCTGGTGCATGACTTGATGTTATCAGATAATAATTTTTCAAAGTAGGAGAAAACCCTGGAGGCAAAAGTTAATTTTCTGAAATTAGACTTATTAGGTAGAGCCCTTTTACTTCAGTGACAGGTATATCTCAGTGAATAATTGTGCAATGTTAAAGGAAGCTGAGAGCACTGTTGCAGGGGATTTATTTTATTTTATTTTTAATCCAAGTAACTGATCCTAGGGTTTACCAGTGATAAGGCTGCCATCAGACAAGAGTTAATAATCTTTGGATAGACATCCAAAGACAGACCTCAGATACACATCAGGGTTCTGAACCCTGCAGAATTGCAAGGCTTTTGTCTCCTTTTTTTACTGTATTTGTTAAGCCATTTCTATAATTGTTAATTAAAAGCTCTTCCACAGCCCACTAAAAGGGTCAGTTTTCTTTTAAGTCACCAGCAGAACTAACACAGCCACAGTGAGGTAGTCCTATTTAAAGAAAAAACAACATTTTTAAAGAAATTTACTTCGGAAAGTGGCCTGTAAAATCCATCAATCCCTGAAAGCAATATTTTCAAAAGGTCTTTGATTTTTCCATAAACAGTCTTTTATTATTGGTGGCTGTATTAGGTCTGGCAGTATTATAACTGCTATTGAATTTAGTCCGCATTGATGTAGGGTATTGTTAAATCTGTATAAGTAGCTTAAATGTTGTGCTGTTGTCGGTGACCTCCTGCCTGCTTTCCAGCAGGGTTTAAGTAAGGTTTTTTTTTTGGCCCATAGTCTATTTCTTATGAAGGGACATTTAGTGTGTATTAGCAGAATGAGTAAAGATGTCTAGTTGGTTTTGACTTCTGTGCACATGTTCTAAGAGGAAAAGAAGTATTCTTTTCACAACATTCTTTCCATATGTTTTCTTTAACTTTAGTTTCTTGTTTATGATTTAAAGTGTGAGTTCATGACAAGTGTTATTTCTTTCAAAATTAAAATAAATGCTTTCAGTGAGCAAAAACACAGGGAAATTTGGCTTTTTTGATGAATATTCTTTGAATAAAATGGTACTCTTCGTTTTTAAGGAGACAGAAATTTTTCAATATAAAGTGACTGTTGAACACGCACTTGTGCAAGAGATATGATTTCTTCAATATCTTTAAAGGATTCATAACAGCATACTGTAAGAGGCGATTGCTCTCAAACATAAAAGCAAATGCTAAAAGGCCCTTTATCATATGGATTTTGCCTTAGTCATCCATAATTTATTTTAGCTGTTTTATATGCCATTATAGACATTATGACAGGCTTTTTATATTTCTTTCTGTTCACTTACTGGCAGTATTCCTTCACTAAGGTGTCTTTACCAATATTATATGTAAACCACAAGACAATAAAAATCATAACTCTCAGACACAGATACCCTGCTTTTGAAAAGTTAGTGCCACTCTACATTTCTCTGTTACAAAAAGCATTCTTTATTATTTACTCTGTCGCAATGCTGAAATCGGTAGAAATATATTTATAGTATAATGCATCCAGTCTTCAGTGTGGTCAAGCCTGATGGAGTACATATCATAATGGTCTTTTTCAAGAAACCTTTGCTCTGTTTCCTCAAGATTTTGTTTACTAACAATTTGAAATTTAGTTTACCTGCATGTTAGTATTTTATAATAAATCCAAGGATGAGATATTTGTTTTACACAAAGTTCATAATGTGTGCTTATCATAATTTGTGCTTGTCTATTCTCGACCAATCTGAAAAAACTAATCACTTAGGAATAACTCAGATATAACATTTTGCAGAGTGTACTGTAACTCAGTAAAACTCTAAATGACTGTATAATTAGAGAATCTGCATAATCTGTCTTTTTAAACAAATACGTAACAAAATGATCCCTGCTTTTCATTATAGTATCTGCTGTTGATACTGTGTACAGTATCTGTTGTAATTGCTAGGACTGCCTTTTAAAATTTTGTCTTGGTTGTCAATTGTCTATATTAGTGTTACTATTGATCTCATATCTATGATATGAAAGCTGTTGTTTTTTGCGTAATTATACAAACTTCTTGATTAAGGAAATAGTGTAGATCTTTGGTCTTTCTGCAGAATTTGGGTGCTTTAAGCTGGGACATTTGAGGAGCAGCTGCTTAGTTTTGGGTGCAGTCTTTACTCAAATCATCTGAAAGCGATCTGCCTTGAGTTTAGTCTTCGATCTTAATTCTTATACTTCTTTTTCCTCTTAGCACAAGGCCAAGGTGGAAGCCATGACCCTTGACCTTGCTTCTCTGCACAGTGTGAAGGAGTTCACAGAGGCTTTCAAGGCAAGAAACCTGTAAGTCAAAAACATCTTCAGAATAATTTGCTCCTCTGTTTATTTCGTTCATCCTTTTTTATTTCTCCCCAGATAAATGTTAAAAATGTAATTCTTTTTTGAGTAAGCATCAGGTACAGTAACTATGGCATGATGTTGTTGATAGCAACAGCAATACTTTGCAAAAAAACCCAACTATTTCCTGCCAGAAATACCAATCCAGATATTACTGCCAGAAACAGATCAATAAGACAAATAAATATATGCATTTAAGTTCTGTATCATTAGCGAAATTAGTTGCTGTTTTTACCTAAGGAAAATTTTCTAGAAAAGTTGTTTCTAAAACCACTCTGTGATTTGAAGGAATTCTAGTTTTAGATTTTTCACTTTTTAAGCAACCAAGCTTACATTTTCATGATTTTCCATTAAGATCATGTTGCTCCTGAGAATAGAATTACATCCTAAATTGATTATCTTGTCAATACTAGATTAAAACTGCTACAGTATAAGACATTATGATTATTACCAAACTAATAAGACTTCTGTTTTAATAACAGCTGTTGCCCCATCACACCTTAGCATAATAGTATAATTAGTTAGTAGTATAATTGCTAGAACACATTATCAATGTGACCTTTAACTAAAAACAAATATTAAGTATTCACATATTTTGTTCAAGAGGTGCAAGTGAGTAGTGGCAACAATACATTATTATTTGTTTACAGTTTTACAGTAGATATTCTAATGGACAAAAAGGTGTGCTTATTTCACAAGTTAATCCCTATGTTTTTTGTGCTTCTTTGCCCCAAGTTCCTATTAGATAAGTGGTGTTGTGTATGTTGCGATAAATATTAATTTTGAAAATAATGAGACTTATGTGCTTTGGTAATAAAGCTGTATAATTAAACTTAGAACCCAGGAGGTTACAAGCAAGATGTTACATCCCACAGTATTAGTTTGGTATTTAACTCCCTCTCTGTTTTCATTACAAAATAGTCACTTTTTTACATCTAAAAGTATTACAATACATCAACAGAATTTCAGGTGATATTGTGAAACTTTGTCCAAGCTTTTAAAATTGTATTTACTTTGTCAACATTGTCCGGAGAAGGTCTTTGACCCTCTCCACACTCACATCTATTAAATTAGAGAGAGGGCTCTGGGCCAACCTTTCAAATAATAACAGTCATGTTGCTGTGTTATTTCCCTCTCTCAGAAGTCAATAAGCAACTGACCCAGTCAACAAAATAATTATATCAAACTGATTTCTAGAGAGTAATAAGTCCTTCATAGTCTCCTAGTTAAACCAATTACAGTCAAGCTCTGATGAAGTTATATTTCAGAGAGGGGCAGGGGAAGATGTCACTTACAAAGCTGCCTCCCCCCATGAAAGTTGTGAAGGCTTTTGTGAGAGCATACAGATATAAAAGTATCTTTCCATGGTGGAAGCTTTCTTGTGAAACTGCACTTTAAAACATGAGGTTCTGAACTGTCATTATAATAATGTAACAATATACTTTGTTTTACATACGCTAATAAATTATGTAATAAAATTCCATCAAATAAGAGCGCACTCTGCACTTTTTTCCTTCAAAGAATTCTGCACACTGCATCTCTGGTTATTGTTCATTTTGCACTTCGTGATTAACGTCCCGGTTTAGGTACAAGTCTGACTTTTACTACACTAAAAATTGTTTTTGCAAGTATTTGACCTGCCAACTTTGAGAACAGTCAATTAACAGTTAATCAGAAATGCAAATGAAGGATGATATGGTACTGAATCTGACAGAATTAAAATAGGAAAATATAACTGACTCTAATATATGATTTGCAAGGTCTTGCAGTATTTACTCAGCTGTACCTAATGTGTGACTACAGGATGGTTGTGTTAGTGAGATCCTGAGGTATGCGTTTGCCGTGGACTTTGAAGTGACTGTTTTGACAGAAATGTGTGGGATATTTTAATGGTGGACGAAAGAGAATATCCTGTCCAAACATTTTGCTTCTCGATTAAAGTGCTCTATTTTTCCTTGCTTTCAGTGTTTCTTTTCCCTGTAAACATTGATGGACTTTAACTACAAAGAAATGAAAAACATAGTAGATGGAAGAATACCTTGAGGAAATGTGGAATTTTGCAGTTCAGTATTTTTAGGATGTTGGCAGAGAAGGATTTTGATGTCCAAGAATCATTTTCCATCCCTGTACAATATATCAGTGGGTTCTGGGCAATTTATTGTCCGATGTGGTTAGGTTTCCTCAGCAGATCCTGGGATATGGGAGGCGTCCGCCTTGTATGCAACAACTGTCTTTCCCAGTCAGAGTTTTTTTCCTCCCGAATGACAGTTACAATGTTAAAATTGTACTCTGTTATGGTTGTGGTCAGTAAAGAAGTCAATTTATATGGGATTGCAAGGGATTAGACCACCTGTTTTACAGCTGGAAACAAATTTTTCTTTGGAAGAAAAGGGTAAGACTTCTGTGTGATGTGAAAAGAGTATGTTAAATGCAGAATATGTGTGAAGAACCTTAGAAATGCAACTGTAAAGATGTTTAGGGTATGCTGTGCTTCCTCAACAGAAGAGAATCTGTCTTTAGGAGTCACGAGTTTCCAGATATGTTGTTACACTCTATAATTTTCCTGGATTCTGGATTAAAAAGGGGCCTTTTCCTGGCATCTTTTTATGGGAAGACGTGCTTTCATGCACGTACTCTGCAGGCCCTTCTTAAGACATAAAATTAATGTAACCTTCTGTAGAAATGAAAATATAACCAAATGCTATCATATACATTTTCTCAATTGCTAAAGTGAATACAACCAGTTCTAAATAGTACACATGCTAACTACAGATCATGTGATATGACCATATGACCCTTTTTTCCAAGCCGTAATGATAGATGGGTAATACTGACGTCATTCTTCAGAAACTTTTAACACTCATTTCTTCTTGGTCAGCGTTACAGTGGTTTTCTGAGTTTTCCGTGTCCAAGCTCTTCCTCTGGCAGAGGTTTCCTGTCCTCAGTTGGGGTCCTTGACCAGCCTTCTGGATGCCCCAGGGCACAAAGAGCCTCAGGCTGCCCTCAGGCTGGGGTATCATGTGCCAAGACCTGCTTCTTGGTCAGCAGCCAGCCATGTGCATAATGGTGAAGAATTGGTAATGAATCCTTATTTCCTATCTCCCCTGATTAAAACCACTCACTGCTTCACTGGTGAAAGTGACCCTCCTGCCAAAGGCAGTTGAGCTGTGGAAACTTGATGTACTGTACTGCATTTGTGAAAACTGGCCTCAGATGTCACAGATACGAGAAAAGAAAAAATAAAGAGGGGCCATTTGGAGGGTGCCGCCTGGTAGATTTGTTTTCTGGCCACGGCTCAATAGCCAGCAGAAAGACAGGGTCAAGCATTTGCAAATCCACACCGTTTATATACCACTGCCTCCGAAATAGATCTTCTCATAAGTTTCATAATAGAGTCTGATGGCATTTAATAGGAAAAAAGATTAACCCATTAGCTTGAAACCATTTGGGACCCAAATCATTTATTTGGCCCAGTGACCCAAAATGAACATGGATCTTGCAAAGGAGCAATAAGCTATGGTCCTAGTGGCTGCCCATTAATGAGACCCTTACTCTGGGACAAGGACTGAGGTCAGACGCCAGCTGGAGGGATCATTTTCACCTCAGGGCAGCTGAGCACCTTGGCACAAAAGAAATAGAGGCTGGAGAAGTGTATCCAAGTGTTAATGTGGAGTCCACGAAGTGTGTAAGAGTAAACCAGATAGATCAGAAGAACTGGACACTGTACATGGATGGATTTCTACTCCAAAGGGTCTGAAAATGTGTCTGTATCCACACTTCTCACTCATCCAGACTTGGTCCTTTCTAATTATTTTTAAATTCATCTGTTAAAACTAAAACAAAAAAAATCCATAGAAGAAACAATTATTTTATATTCCATCGCTTCACTGTCTGTATTCAGTCTCGGTTCTAAGAACAGGTACATATTAAAGACAGATGACTTTTTATATATCCTGTAGTTTTTGAGATGTTTACTTACTTAGGAAATGGAATACAGTACCTTGTGTTTATGGGGTGTCGACCTGCTTCACACCTAAAGTCCCTTTCCTCTTCTTCCTCTTTGGATATTTTATGACACTTTTTCATAGAAGGCCTGGGTGGCAAAGCCTGGATCTGTGTCCATAATCCAGTATGGGTCAAAGTATGGGTTGTTGGTTTCCAGGTTAATAGTATTGAAAGAATGTGATTCTCCAGTAGCTGTAAGATGGAGTCAAATGAACAACTATATCTGAGTGGATTCCTTTTCCAGAAATCTATAATTTCTCAAGCACTGAGGCTGTAGATTTAATTGTTGCCCGTAAAATCTTGAGTACCTAGCATTGTGCTGTAGGAACATACATATACTGAAGATTTTAATAATCAACTGTTAAAAGAAGGGAACATTTTTTATTAGAAGAACGAGTAAATTGAATTTCTAAAGCAACCTTGATCACAGCAAAAAAAAAATCATAGAAATCAATTTCCAGCTTCCTCCTTCACAGATGTGATGCATCCACAGTAAGGATGTAAGGATGAGAAGTGATATATGATGAAAACTAAATGTGTTTTTCTTCTCTCCTGAAAGTAGACTTTAGCACAGCAGTTAATCTACTTGACCTGAATGTTTACACGCACAGGACGAGGACTGGAATTTCAGAGCTTTGGCACTGTGCTCAACACACGGGGAACGCTGGCACGAGCCAGGCCACACATGTGCCACACATGTTTCAAACTTTCCCTGCAAGTCGAAAAAAAGCTCTTCCACATGTGCCTCTCTCTGGCAAGGTTGTATTTCTTCATTAGCTATTCCCGGGGCTCAGGGAGTCCCAGAGGACGTCAGAGTACATTAATTTTCATCAGAACATCGAACCTTTCAGGTGTGAATGGCAGCAAGCAGCTGTCGAGGGGGCTTTCTCAACTCTATTACAGCTCATATATCTTCGGGCATAAACGCAGCAAATCATTGTCATTGGCAGGTGAAATGTAATCTGAGTTTTTTCTCTATTCCTTCTTTTGACTGACTTGACCACCAGCTTGCAAATGGCTTGTTTTGGAAATGTTCAATTAACCCTGTATCACTTCGAGTTGCTAATGGAATGACATAAAATTGTATGTGCATTTTATTAATATGCATTATATTATTGCACAGTTTCTTTGGATAATAACAGTAACTAACTTTTATATTTACACACCAAATGTTTAGTTCTTATTACAGGATACATTTCTGTCTTGCATCCTGTAAGAAATGTATTTACATGAAACAAAAATGAATCGTTTCTTCCAATTCGAAAACACTGATTTGCGAGAGAAGATCCATTTTGAACAACAGTACTGCCATGTTGTATATACAAATTTATATTTTGTGTTAAAAAGGGTGAATAGGCACTTTATGTCTAACACAAATACTATATATAGTATATAGTGTATATATGAAACATTTATATGACACATTTATATGAAACTTACAGAAACTTATACAGTATGGCAGTCCAGTCTTATACATGATGTTGCTTAAATACACATTAGATACACAATTGTAGATATACAATTTCCAGGGTCATTATGTTATTAATGTGATAGTTTTACTATAAAACTGTCTTGAGTGTAACAAAATCCAATATATACTTGCTTTATAAAAACATGTGAGAAATGTGTTGGAATAGTACTGTGATTCAGACCAAGCTATAGCTCCGTTGACAATTTATAGTCAGTCTTAATGACTAAAGTCCAAGACAGATAGATATAAAAGCAATCGTTCTCTTTGCACAGAGATTATTATTTGATCAGAGTTGGTTCCCCCAGGGGTTTTTAAAGTAAATATATTGTGTAATTCCTCCCTCCATGGTACTTAGCACTCCCTGCTGACATTTCTACAAATTGCACATCTTTGGATGATCGTTTCCACTCAGAGAAGCCCAATGTTAATGTGGTAGAAGGGATTTTAAAATAATATGGGGCCACAGTATTAAAAACATTTGTTACATTTTGCTCATGAGAGACCACACTCTGGGACAAGCAATAAGGTAAGAGTCAGTAAAGACTTTGCACTTATTTTATGGAAAATACAATTAGTGTATGGGACGGGTACAAAACTGGAATATTGGCTCTTGAATGTAGTTTATTACTATAATGTATAAATTTAAAGCAATTTTTCTTCTTATTCTTTTGCAGATTTTTAAACTGTTTAAGATATTTACTAAACACTAATAAAGTGAGAAATGAAATGAGGCCTTAAAATAGCAATGGGAGTAAAGATCTCATACTGTATCTTAGGTTTTATGAAGAAGCATTTCTTGTCACAGTAGACACAGACTTATTTTCAACTATGCATGAAACTGTCCCCATGAAACTTTTAAACTCTCCCCATTTTTGTTATTATAAACTTTTTTTTTTACTTTATACAATTTATCATACAGTGGTTCAAAATGGAGCTGACTTTTTACAATCATCTGAGGCACTGTAGTCAAACTGTGTACAACATTTCCAGGGCTTTGCTTTATAGCTAATTTAAAGTTAAATACTTTTCTCATCCAATTCTTTCACTCCTTTTTCCACTGAATTCTATTAGTAGTTTTACTGCAGGTCTGGAATTTGTTACTTCAGGCTTTTGAAGTCTCAACATGGGGTAAATTTGTTTGAAAAGAGCTAAGCTCTTCTAAAATGGAGGTGTCATAAGTATGGTAGATAAAATGATATAAATAATGAGAATGTATTTGTTATTTGTGTCATTAGGTCTTTGTTATTTTGTCTACTCACCTTTTGAAACTGTTCAGAAGGCATTTTTAGACATATAGGGGATACTATCCTCCTAAAGGATTTTCTTTAAATTAGTGGGGGGTGTAAAGATAACTGTTAAGAAGAAAAGCCAGAATAATGATTTATTGTTATTAGAACCCTGCAAGCCCAGTGGAACTGGAATACATTAAGTACATGAGAGAGCATGTCAACAACTAGTCCAGGCTCTGTTATTGTTCCTTAATTTCAGCTTTTCCCCTTCAGAATACCAACTGGCAGTCAAGTGAGAAATCCCAGTTTGGTTCACCTCTTTCTCTCCCATCTTCATCACTCTGTTTCTCCTTGTTTTCAAACATGTGTTTCAAGGAGGCCATTTGCTGTGTACCATTACTGCACTTAAAATAATTACGACCTGATATGTTTATTTAAGCACTGAACCTGCCAGCAGTTCTTAGGTATTGAACCTTAAATTCTTTTCACCAAAGAAACTGTTCAGATCAGATCAGGAGCTGGGAAGGGTTTAGTCACCAGGGGGGACTGGGATTAAACAGAAACACTCCGTTTGGATTTATGAATGGGTTATCTGAGTTATGTAGTGCTTTCTACACTGCATGTTTGTTGCTCAATTGCAAAGTGTTTTTATAATGTAGTGTTTGACTTACAGTAAAGGCTCACTGGGACTCAGGAGTTCACTGTGGTTGAAATGCAATCCTGCAGAGCCTACATTTCATTTGGGTTCTGTTGGTGTTTGTTTTTTAATCTAGAAAGCCTTGATAGAAAAAACGAATGGCTTTTTTTAGTGAAGTGAACAGCATGTCATGTTTTTCCTCCCTGCATTATCCCAGGCCTGCTCACTTTATTAATTTGATGTGTTGAAAAGGGTAAAGTTCATAAACTGAGCGAGGGTGTGGCAGTGTATTTTTTACTCATTCTCTATTGTCCTTGGATAAGTCTGCTGTCTCCCTGCTCTTTGGCAGTGGTGTTTTGTTGTAATAAAAACCTTGGGAAAGAATTAGCAACCAATTTATTAAAACAAACATTTTCTTATTTCACTGCCTGATAGCAGCAAGCATTATTTGAGATCAAGGTAATGGTCAGAAAGTGATATGTATGATGTGTAAGTACAAAGCCCCATAAAGCGTTAATATTAACTTATTTCTGACTACAGTATAGAGAGTTGAAGTGACATTAGAACTGTTGCCTTACATCAGTAGATTGAATTGCCTTTGACTTTTTTTTAAATTTGAGGAAACATGGTGTGGAATCTAGCACATGTGTGATTTCGCTTTGTGATTCTGCGATCGGTTCTGTAATTCAAAGGGAACAACACTGGCAGCTTAAGTGTAGACACATCTAAATTAATTCTTACATTTGTTCATGAGTTACTAGATGATCCTAATCTTGATAAAAAAAAATAAACAGTGGGTCAAAAGAAAACTAGTGCCTTAAATCATTGGGGAAAAAGAAATGAATAGTATGTGTCTCAAAATTGAGACCTTGTGGTAAAAGAAAGGAATATGTCTGAATGTTTTGAATGAAGAAATATTTGTTGACATGGAGTTGGCCCCTGATTCCTGGTCTTTCGAGTGTCTTCAGATGTCTTGAGAGGTGGCTCAGGCAGGAGTATATGTCAAGACTTGTCCAAGGTCACTCAGTAAATTAGTGGCTGATCCTGGAATTAAACCCAGTATTTCTTGGCTCTAAATTCTTGGCTGTGAGTGCAGGGTTATGCATACATAAAGTATGAGAAAAAAAACAGCTTCGGATTATGATCAGCAGTTTGCATTCTAAAGCATCCTAACTTATTTTTACATTTTATGTATAGAACTGTATAAAATTTTATAAAAGTACGGACAATTTTATCATGAAATCAGAATCTTTCTTTTTTTCTTTCTGTGAAAAAAATTCTTTCTATGCTTTCTTACCACCATTTTTGCTAAATACATTTGTGATTTATCTGACTAGTACACAGTAGTTTGTAGTATCTGTTAAGATAAGCCACAACCATGCTTGCATCTTTTTGACTATTCCATGCACAGTGTGCTTTTCAGTACGATTGCAGTTACTACTGTAACCTAAAGGTGAATGTACAGTTCCCTTTAATAACAAAAGATGGCTCATTATAGTCAGGCATAACAATTTATAGATTAATTTTCCAGCATACAGTTTTTAATTAATTGTACAGGCAGTCTTAAACACAGAGTACACAAACTGCCTGTGGTCTTCATAATTAATTTTAATGAAAGAAATTAAAAATTGGTGGGGTGTATTTAGATTGTTCTGCGGCACTGGTGTGGTTTCAAGCCCACTGGAGTGCTGCTATCACCAGATTTAAGTTTTATTTTTACACACCAAATGTGTGTACATTTCAGACACCACTTAGAACGTTATGTCCAATTCACAACATTAATTAACTCTACCTTTATTTGAAATATTAGATCCATGCCTTAAACATCTGACAGTGTAGAGTTCTGTTTATGTTGACCTTCGCTTCTGGAAAGTCTGAGTGGTAAGAGATCTTCTGTGAGCTTGACTTTCAATTTAAGAGGTGCTAAATTTTCTAACATCTTCTAAGCATTAATCATAAAAGCCATAAATTCATTTAAAATACTGTAGATTAACCCACCATTGCTATTACAATTAGTAATTTGTGTATACAATAGAAATGCTAGAATGCTGTACTCTTAAAATTTATTCAGATCATAGAAAACACTTTGTCTTGAGTCTTTGTTCGGAATAGTTTTTTCTGCAGTTTTGACCCTTTGGAGCTTATTATCCCTAGAAAAGTAAATGTTTTTTAATAAAAAAGGAAAGAAAAAACATGGATTGGTATGAGTTGGACTTTAGCCCGGATCCTATGATATGGCAGTCCATTAAGAGTTTCTAATCAACTTCTCCACCACAGCCTTCACACTAAAATAGCCAAGTATTCTTTCAAGGATTATGAGTATTCAAGGCACATTTGTTTTGGCACATGGTCAGCTGTGTTCAATATCTACCTGCTGTATTTTACCCACTAGGGATTATAAGTGGAAAGCAAAGAAGCACGTCTGTAATTACTGAAGTCATATAAACTCATTGTCCTTTAATTTCACATCTTTGTGGAAGGAAAGAACAAATCTCAGATAGCAGATTATTATATTTATTTAGATAATCATGTTTCAAGGCCCAATGCCCTTTAAGGATGAAGGAGAGTAATTTACCAGATAGTTAAAGATTCATTTTAGCGTAGGCGATAGCCCTTCAATTGCTTGTTACTTAGCTTTGGTTACCTGATGTTCTAAGGGCTTGCTGGTGTGGTATGTTAGTCTTCAGCTTTATACTGTCAGCATCCGACTGGAAATAAAACAACCTATCTTCATCTTCAGAGATGGCAGATGGTGCTGTCACGTTAGTCAAAGATTCGAGGCTCTGTCAGCTTAGCCAAGACAGCAGCATAAAGCTACCTGGGAATTCAATATCACAATCTCACTGAAATACATTTTGGCTTTTTTTTTCCATCATCCATGCATCATATACAGTGGCACAACATGGGTGGACTTAATAGGAAAGAAATATGAAAAACAAAAAGAAATCAATTAAAAGGTCTGTATTGTGTGATTATTCCCACACTTAACACAAGTGTACATTTTAACAGATGACAGCCAAGGTTAAAGTCATAAGCAGTATTTCAGATGTTATATACAGTACATACTGAGGATTTTAAAAATGCAACAAATACTATTGTTATACTACTAATGTATTTAATGCCTCTCAGTGTAGTTTTACATTGGCAGACTGAACAGTTTTTCTGCTTTCCTAGAGTACTTGTGAGTGAGGATGAATCTTGTTATTTCTTCTAGGCCGCTGCACATTCTGATCTGCAACGCTGCTGTGTTTGCTCAGCCCTATAAGCTGACAGAAGATGGCCTAGAGTCAACCTTCCAGATCTGTCACCTGGGACACTTCTACTTGGTTCAGGGCCTCCAGGAAGTGCTCCGCCGCTCTGTTCCTGCCAGAGTGATTGTGGTATCCTCAGAGTCCCACAGGTCAGATGGCTTCGTGGGCTGCTGTAGATTCTGAGTTATAAAAAAAAGAACTTGTGAAAGAAAGATTTCCTTTTTAAAAATAAAGTCCATATTGTGCAAACACAGGATCTAGCTAACAAATGAAAAAGGCAGGAAAACAAATAATAAAATCATGTTCCGCATGTAGATTATGTTTATAGAAAGGAAGACAAATAATGTGCTTTACTGAAGAACCCCTAAAAAATCTTTCATATTGTAACTTATAGTGTTTTATGTCACCTCTTAAAAAAACACTAAACTTCTTTCTGCACTACAGTGGTCATTCTGAAGAATGACTCTACTCTTGTCATTCCCCACATTCCAGGCTGGACATTTTGGAAGAGAGGAATTGATTTTGGCTGGAGATGGAATAAAGATTGATTAAATCAGAGTGAAATGACCTCAATAGATTTGCCATGCAGTAACCCCCAATGCTTTGCCAAGAACGTACTTGGAGTTATTCTAGCAGAAGAAGCAATGCAATTAAAGTCTTGCTCGATGAATTCCAACTGCTGCACACAGAGGAAGCTGGATATATATTGCAGATATTACAGATATAATCACAGGAGTGTGGCTACTACAATCAGGGCAAAGAGGTGATTGGCACAGTATATTTGTGTTCTATAAAAATGTTCTCCCTGATACCTAATGACTTTAGCATCTGAAGCTAAATGCAAAACCTTTAGGTAAATAATATACAGTACTGTACACCTTATTAGTAATTAAGTGTTCAAAATGTTCACTTGTAATTGTTTTTTAGAATGAAGCACTGCAATGCTCAATTGCTCTTTGCTTCTGAGATTTATACTAGACTATCACATGAATACATTTTTTTATTTTGAAATTGAAAATATTCACATTGCCGTATACACCATCAGTTAAAAATGGATTTAGATAAAGTTTCCACTTCATTATTTATGCAGGTGAGCCTGATCATTGTATTAGAGTGAAGAACTTTGCTTTAACAGTGCATGAAGGGGTTTTGCATCTCTGAGACACATCAGATTCTCGGAGCTAAAGAACAAAGCGTGGGATGAGACCTGCTGTCCCAGATCCTCTGGCGCCCTGCGGCTGTGCTCCAGCACTGGGTCAGCAAGCCAACTGCAGGAGATCCTGGGGTCACTTTAGTCTCCGTATTCCACAAGAAACTGCTGTGCGGCCAGAGCATTCCGCAAAGGCAAGATTAGAGATTAAACGGGAGAAATTAAACAGGCACTGTGCTATGGGTTTAACTTTCTAAGAAAGGTGAAAAAACGATTAATATATAATATTATGGCTTCCATGACTCATACTTTATTTCAGGCTTATATTTTCCCGAATTGGACTGATTGAAGTCATTGAGGTTTTTTTTCTACTTATTTTATTTCATTTGGAAAAGCTAAGATGCTGACATTTGACCTGAAGTGAAGATTATTTTTCTAAGCCCCTTGCCATGAAATAATACCTTGACCCTCAGGGACAGGTGAGTGTCAGTGAGGCTATGAGAGAATAGAGAGAAACACCAGCCATGGTTTCGAATGAAAACTTTATCACTTCCAAACAGCAGGGCTTACACTGTAACTGACACAATGCAGATAGATTTTTTTTTCCTTGTTACATTAATACCAGCTAAAATGAAAGGAAAAAGCCGTGTAAACCATTGGTCAGGGGGAAATAAAAATTGCCCCCTCCCCCATGCTATTAACAGAAAAGAGAGTTATCTAGTAATTAAATTCTAAGTAAAATCTACACAAGCTTATCTTTATAGATTCAAATACAGTAGTAAAGTGAAAGGAAAGGTTGCACAAATGCACTGCAACAAATTGGTGAAGTAAAATAGGAGCAAGTCTCATACATGTTCTCTTTTGCGATGTGAGACACATCAGATTCAGAACGTATTAAACACAATATACCACTATAGCAACAAGCAAGTGCTGGTCAATCAATATTTAATTTGAGTATATTAATCTATATTTATTGTATGTGTGCCATACACATACATTATACAGATATTTATGGATGATATCTTAAGACTAATGTTCTAGCTGGCACGCATGAAATTAGCAATGTAAAACAGGTCAAAGTCAGATACTGCATTTAGAAAATAGCAATACATTTAAAACTAAATTAATTTTGTGATTTTATATCTGTATCTACTGTATGTATATAAGTCCAAATATATATGTGAGCTATTATTTTAAATAGTGGCTACACCCTGCTATTTGAGAAAGAATGCCCCCATACTGTGTAAC
The DNA here is from genome assembly GCF_055471065.1 of Atractosteus spatula. Classification (NCBI taxonomy): domain Eukaryota; kingdom Metazoa; phylum Chordata; class Actinopteri; order Semionotiformes; family Lepisosteidae; genus Atractosteus; species Atractosteus spatula. The sequence continues at coordinate 700,775 of NC_142726.1, read as the reverse complement.
AGGCATATCAGACTGCAAATGTGTAAGATACACATTCTTTCTTCATAGTGTTGGTATTGAAGCAAATACCTGAAATCTTAATGGAACTAAGCTTGATCTTAGTTATTGTTAGGCCTAATCCAAGTAAGCCTGTAAAGTAAGATGGCATTTTGTCTCTCAATTTGTTATAATTAAAAACATACTGTGTGGTGTGACTGGAGTATCTATTGCACTGAATACGGCTCTAAAAAACAGACCCTCTCAGGAATATCATTGCCTTTTGTGTTTTTGAAGATTGAGGTGTGACATTGTGACTCCGTGGTAACAAAAGTTGTATAATTATGATGTGTTGTTTGTGGAACATGTCAAACATCTGGCATTTAACAGCTCCGTCAGAGACAATTAAATAATATCATGTTGGGTCTTTGATTCGTGTTCAACCATGACATTAGTATACTGTGAAAACATTGCAGTCTGCCAAAGATCATTTCGACTCTGTTTACATTCATGTGTTTCAAGTTTGGAGTTCTTGCTTCTTTTGGAAACTCAGTCTAATGATTTAGAGCAGTCTCCCCTGGGAGATACTAAAGATCGTAATGGCATCTAAAAGAAACTGGTACTGGCAGTCGCAGGTTCTTGTGGCATGCTTTGTACTTACAGTGTGTCCTATGTCATTTTTTTTAAATAAAAAAACAGAGGAACCTGATGTGTTGAGGAAAGAGTACAATGGACTTTAAGTCTTTACTAACAGTTTTGTGCTGGTTGTAAATGTTTTTGTACATATTATACGTGTTTAATAGCTGCCTTATAAGCTATTAATTATTTAAGTACTGTAGCTTATAGAAAAAAAAAAGATTTTCAATTGACTTATTAGGTTAAAATGACTTTTGGTTAAAAGTACCGTTATTATATTTTGAAAAGCTATACAACTTTATTATAGTTTTCCTTAGATATATCTTTTTATTAGATGCTAAAAATGTATGCAATGGTAATATGGAAGATCATCAGCTATTTTCAAATCACCTGTGTTCTCTCTAGATGATTTGTATTCTCTCAATAAATTCCAGATACACAGATCTGGTAGATTCCACTGGAAAGATGGATCTTGCCCTGCTGTCTCCTTCCAAGAAAGAGTACTGGTCCATACTGGCCTACAACCGTGCCAAACTCTGCAATATCCTGTTTTCGAACGAACTTCACCGCCGGCTGTCTCCTCATGGCATCACCTCCAATGCAGTGCATCCTGGGAACATGATGTATACCTCACTTCACCGCAGCTGGTGGCTGATGACCTTGCTGTTTACTTTTGCTCGCCCCTTTACAAAATCCATGGTAAGTAAATGGGTGTTTACTCCACTCTTCTAAATAACTGCTGCGATGATACGTTTAACAGCAGTTTTCATTATTTGCTGCTGGCTGTAAAAAATTAATCTGGTTTCTTAAAATGTGATCCATAGCTGATGTTGCAAATGGTCTTCAGTCTTTCAGAGTCTTCATACAGTATCTACAGTATTTAGCTACAATAGAAAAGCTAAATGAGATTATTTCCTTTATGCCTTTTTAACCTTATTTGTATGCTTCTAGAGGATGGATTAGTACTATGCATTTATAACCGAGAAAGTATGCTTGCATCGTTTGTTTATTTCAAAATTAGCTTGGTTTTTGAGGAGAGAATTGCAGATATTATTTAGTGTTATGTGTCTAACCTACAGTAAATGTATGGAATTGTTTATATAACTGTAGGCATGATTGTGTTTTGGTGGAAATAGAATGATAAAGTACTTCTTATTGATAGACTGTGGTTCGAGGAACCTAAAAAGGTTGAGTAGTAGAGTAGTCAATGTACCTATGGGATAAAATGGTACTGTATGTGGTATAACTTTAGATAGTAGCATTGTTACAAAAGTCTATTGTGTTTGCTTAAGTGGTGCTATGATTATTTATAACAACAAAGCCTGAAAGACTGCTATGCTTTGTTCAAACACATTGGTGCATAATCTTTATGGTTCAATGTTTTGCCCCATTCTTTATTTGCCCCCTTCTGTATTGATTGCCTGCTTTGTTTTAGAAACCATGGTTTTTTAAGGCAATTAAAATGAGAAAATGTGTTTTTTTTCATTAAGTCAATAAATCATCACGTGATTGTTTTGGACAGGAACAAGTTTACTTTGTTCTGCGTTACTTTGCATTTGTGTTCAAGTGTTAAGAGGTGTAGTCCTTTGCTTTATGCAAATGCTTTATCCTGGCTCCTAAGTAGAGAGTGTGAAGAACATTTATGAGTCTTACAGCCCTCTCTCACATAATACAATTTTACCACTGTAAACTCTGTTAATGCTCTTTTATAAAGTGTGCAACATATGTATTGTTTTATTTTAATTTCAAACGTTCAAATCACATCAGTAGTGTCATTGCCCTTTCACCTTTTCCAGGACTTAACGACTTCATTGTTTGTCTTAAAGGGAGGCATTGTGAAGTCTGGAGACCTGTTTTCATTGGTCAGCGAGTGGGTAAATGTTGATGTTCCATAGAAAAAACGCATGGGGCCATATCAGGCTGTGCTGTGTTATCATGCTGCACTAGTACAATCCTTCATTCTGCAAAATATTGTTTTTGGCAGATATAGGAGCATGAAAGGAATATTATTTTGTAGAGTACTGAGGACTAAGCAGATGTCTCAGGGATACCTGTTTTTGCTTTCTTTACCCCTGTCCTTTTTTTCTGAAAATTGTTGCACTGCTCAATAGGTCAGGTTTTGTAGAAGCCATGAGACTATTCGGTTACTCTTTCCGGATTCTCTACTTTGCCAGCCACTGTGCTACAGCTTTTCACAGATGTATTTCTCCTTGACTTTTTCCATGGATTTGAATAAAGTACTACTCCTATTTCAGAGACATAAATTATCTGGAGACAAGCTGAATACTGTCCCAATGAACACCTTTATAATCTAGCACATAGCTCTTTAGACAAGCGCCCTCCAGAATGGAATGAAGCTATAGAGTGTCACACTGTGGGATTGATCTGAATGGTTCTTTAGATGTGCAATTATTTGTTATGATTGACAGTTTTGGACTTGCTCTTCACCCACAGCAGAGCAAACTTTGCCATATTGAACTGTGTTGTAGGGTTCTTGGGTATTAAGGCAACCAGGAATTTAAACTACTGTGTGTTACCCAGACCTCTGCATTAGAGGACGTCTAGCTTATACATTATATCTCACACTAAGAATCAACAGTAGTATTTCTCTTAGGAGGAGCCACTGACTTTCATGTGCTTTTGCCTGAAGTGACAAGCATGCAAACAGCTGAGCTATAAAAGTGAAATATTATAATTTATTAGAAGCCATGTACGGCAGCCTTTGCTATCAGGTTTGTATAACAAGCAGGTCCTTTGGGTCATATACACTCTTTAGTGAATGCTCTTGTAAGATTATCCAGTTTTGAGCACTTGCACTAAAGATAAAATAAGAACTGTTAATGTATCTGTATTTTCAATGCAATGCCAAAGGAGTGTGAGAAGGGTTTTAAAATAGATGCAATTATAACCACATCTTTCTTAACAGTCTCTATTCTTCATCGCGGCAGACAATAACAGTGTATTAGCAGGGTTGCCAATCAGGGTCAGTGATGGTGACAATTCTATTAATTGTTTGTAATAATGAATCAAAATAAGCTTAGATTCACGTCACACAATTATAAAAATGTGCAATTGGTTTCTGTATCATTGTTATTGAACCTCTCCAGGGCCTCTTTAAAAGTTATATATTTTTTCCTACATGTCTCTCAGCTCAGTTTAGCAAAACACCGTGCTTTAGATTGCAGTACAGCAAAACAAACCTCATTGTTTCATGTGACTGATAAAATATCATGAGCGAAAGTTACGTTTTTCTTCACACAGTTAGTAAATCCAGGAGGTGACTGCAGTGTAATCTGAATGGACAGCCAGAGTTCTATAATGGTGCAGCGTGGTGGGAGCAATGTGTACCTACCTCTGTACTGTGCAGGTGTTTGTTTCTGGTTTTTCTTTGTTGGTGCTGATGGTTGTGTATAATTTGTCAGTCTGTTGCAGGAGTGTTTTTGCTATGAAATAAGATAAAAGTTTTGATAATATAAAACTGAAAGAGGTAATATTTTAACATTAAAATCTCAGTGGTGTGTAAATGCAAATATCAAATATCATGATGTTTCAGTGGTGTAATGTACATCTAGCCCTGAGGCGAAAGGAGACAAATACTGTTTACTCTTATTTTGGGTATACACTTCACAGAAATTAGGAATATTGCAATGAGACCCTAAATGAGTTAATGGGAGGCAGGTCTCAAAGAATTTTATAGCAATTCCACTTTAAAGTTTACAGCTGCAGACATGCAGACTTGCAGGCTTGTGTTTCCTATGGAGAAAGACAAAGCAAATAAAATTAATGATGGATTAAGATCTTAACAAAACCTGTCAAAAAACATTTAACTTTTCTCTTTGCGCATCAAGTGGGAATCCCATTGTCTTTAATTTTACTGTCTGTCTAAACTGCAACAGTTTAATAAGGCACAGAGACAAAGGTTTCGCTTGTACTGTATGTCACAGATTCTGCTTTTCATGAAAGATGGAACTTCCAGACTGCAGTATAAAAAATAAATGACAGTAGTTTTATTATGCTAATGAATGTGAATGCACATAGCTGCATTTCCATTTTTGTAGAGTATTTTGGTTTTGATTATTGCTTTTGAAATAAAAACTGTAAATTTATCAAAACTGTACATTTATGATCGGGAGACTTTTTTTATTTTCGTTTTCTTGGTCAGTACCTGATTTAATAGGCCATCGGATTATACAAAAAAACAAGAACAAAACCCCTCTATGTCTCCTTTAGACTCTTACTGTCATCAATTTCAAGGTGTTTTTCAATGTCTGCCACCTTAATTCTTTGTGTGAATTTCTGCTCGGGGTGTCTCGATTTATTGAAACACCCTCTATTTCTGTAAAAACACTGCAGTACTTTAAACAGCCCAGCAACCAGCTCCACATCTTAACCCACCTTTAGTCATCTCTACCAATGCAGCTCACCGTTTTCTAAAGGAGGCCAAATTCATCTTGCAGAGCATGTAGTGTTTGTTCAGCTGGGGAGCTTATTTATTTGAGGTTTCAAGAAAAATCTCTTCAGATTTTCGAAAAAAGTAACTGGGTAAACATACGAGCGGTTCAAGTAATAGGAAACTAGAGGGTTCGGACTTCTTGAAAAGTGTGGCCACAAGAACTCTGAGGAGTCCAAAGAAAACAGTGTATCAAAACCCTGGAACTAGCACATACTCTCTGCCCACTATTTCCAATGTTAAATTATAGCACAGCTCTTTTTTTCTCAGCTATAGAGTGGAGTGTGAGAAAATGAGCATGATCATGACCTCTCATTAATGGATGGGTATTTTTCTACTGTGATCTTTGTTTTGTTCAGAAAACATCTATGTGTTGGTTTGAACATTCAAAGAAAGGTACCTGCAGCACAGCACAGGACGCTTAACTGACTGAATCCAATACCTGTAAATCTTGACAGAGCTTTTGAATTAGCACTGACTGGGCTGAGGCTTTGCCAGACCCAATCCACACCTGCAAGCAATCCTAGATGAAAAGTGTGCAGAAATGGTATTTAAACGATAGGCAAACAATCTTTTCTTTATAACACACCTAATGTCAGTCTTCTGAAGTGAGCTAGAATGAACATTACTGTAAATCTGGACAATGTTATTTTACGTGTTTGAACTCATGGTGCCTATAATCACTTTCCTCGGCAGGGCTGGAAAGTATAGGGAATGTGCACGATTTCTGCTTCAGCAATCCACTTTTCAGTCTACAGTATACATGCATCTGTGCTGCTGCCCAGGTGTTCCCCATGCAAGTGTACAGTTTCCAACCAGTATCGGATCATTTATCATGCATTCTGTACTGCTGTACTTGAGATATAAAACACATACACAGACTTCATTTAAAATTAATTAACACTTGTGTGTTGCACGAAATATAAAATGGCATTGCTATTAAAATAATCTGATGCTGCCTGGATCACAAGGTTGAACTGACAAGAGCTGCTTTAGAGAGTACTGCCATGGATTGTCTTGAGGTTCAATGTGGCAAATGTGTGTCATGGAGAAGGACTACAGTAATAATGTGGTGTAATTCTGCCATTCTGTTTGAGTGCCATAAGCTTGGCTCTTGGCTCGTCCGTGACCTGTCTGACTGATGACAGCAAAAGTACAGGGGAATTGTGGAAGGTCTTTTCAGATTAAGAGGAGGCAAAAACCATGAAGCAGCACCATTAGATCAGTGGAAGAGAAACCTCAAACCAACTTCCATCTGAGCTTAGTAAGTGAGGTCAAAGAGCGGAGGAAAGGACTCATAGGGCAGAATCATATCGTCTAAAACCACAGGTTAAAACTTCCCTAGAAACCATCTGAACTTAAGGTTAAAGCTTGCATAACAAACGCACATCTCTCTTGTTATGTAAGTACTTACCTTTTCTGAAGCACTGTTTGCTGTAATAGTAAGCCAAACACTTTCAGAAATAACACAGACACTGTACACTGAATGTTTGCCATGGAGGGGTGCTCATTTTATGTGTTCTTATTTTCATATACTACTAATAAAAATCCCTATGTTTAGCTTTCCATTTTTTTCAAATTGACATCTGCTTGTTTATGACAGATTGGTGAAACTCTGTATCATTAAGGCCATGCAATTTAGTAAAATGGTTTTACTAAATAATGTTGTTAATTCAAAATGTAATTAATTCTAAGATAAAGAAGTTCTAGTTTAGAAAATTAAATGTATATATCTACAGTTTGTGTTATTTTTAGTTCAGTTTTGGACCGAAAAGGCTGAGTAGTATAATATTTGCTTCTTGCTTCGTGGAGATCATTATCTTGCAGAGTTTCTTTTCTGTTATATTTAACATGTGGCTGCACATTTAATTGAACAAAAAATAAATATTTAGGGTTTTTAATTACTTTTTCAGAGGAGGAGCAGGTATTAGTAGATGATAACCACTAATAACTGTGGTTCTGATTAACATAACTGCTTTTACATCTTCTGTGTTATCTTGATCATTTCTCATGAATATTTGTTTTCCTCTGTCAAAGTGCTTTTTCATATTCATTGACTGTTTACCAACATATCAAGCTATAAAAAAATTAATGAGGTTTTAGAGTAAATAAATACAATACTTGGTTTCCAGATAATTATAGTATATACATAATATTAAAAAAAAAAGTTGATTTGTTAATTAATTTTTGTGGTCTAATTTGCTGAATCTGCTGCTTGTTTTCTCAATAAAGACCCCACATGGAGTCTGAATAGTGGCTCCTATTTAAAAACTGAGAGATGATAAAGCACTAAAAGAGCACACCCCTTCATAAAATCCTGTCCTGCAATTGCTCCTGACATTAAGGTGCTTAATAAAACAGTAATATTATTTCATTTATTGGTTGCAGTGGTGTGAAGATGTTATCATTTTAATTGCTTGTACACACTACTAGGATCCATGGAGATTACATTAGGCTGCAAGCATAAGCATAATGTTGACAGGAGAGGGCCAAAAACAATATTAAACCAGTGCATAAACCATCAAGCTCCTATTTTCTTTAAATTAATTTATTTTTTGTTTTACATATTGAAGTGATTTATTGTATGCCTTTAAAACCTTTTCTTAATATACAGTATAGGGAGTTGGAAAATTTGCAGATATATTGTTCTGTATTAATGATGTCTTATCTGCTGGCATGTTTAATTTTTAAAATCACTTTAATATGTGCTTCTGGCTTTTTAATATTGGTGTTTGGTGTATAGTTTTTATAAATGCAATTGGATTGACATCAAAAGATGCCACAAGTTTTTTTCAAAATTAAACATTTTAGTTTTTTATAAAGGAATGTTATTAACAGGAGAAACTTTCATATAAAATTACATTATTGACCTTCTCTGAGAAGTCAAGGGATAAACCGATGGATAATATGGTCACTACATAGTATAATACCATTTCAAGTTTTAGACTTTCAACCACTAGAAAATCAATAAAGATTTTTTTGCCAAGGTGTCTCAAAAATTAATTGTACTTTTAAAATTTGCCTCATTTGGAACCCTCCTTTTTTTCTATCACTGATGTTTTCCTCCATTTACTAGCACAGATATAACCGTGTTATAATACTATAATATAGTTATAATAATAAAACCAATTTCATTCTGCCATGTAGGAAAACCCAGGTCTGTTTGTGAATGTCTTTGTTGCAGTAGAAAGAGTTGTGAAGGCTGAGATTGTTACTGGAGTATTGTTCAAGAAGTCTAATGCATTATAATTTTACCTTCCATATCATAACATATGTGGGCCAGTATCCATTCCCCAACCACCTTTTGTCTTTTCCGGTGAGCATTGAAAGACAAGATTGGGGTTTGTTATGTCTATGATAGCATTGTTTTCTTCTTAATTTTTCTTTTTCTTTGTAGTTTTCATCAGCATCATTGATTGGTGCAACATACACTTTGAATATGGTGTACTCTAGTGTCAGGATCGAAATCCCTCTACCATATAACTTTAGAGTCCCACAATGTCGATTTTATTTCTGTCCATCTCTCTTATCATTTCTAAAAGCTTTTTTATGGTGATGGAACCATAAGAGCCACCTCCTTTTTGATCTGGGTAAGGGACCAACAAAGGTGGAGTTTAGTTACTCTAAATTGTCCCTTTTTGAGGGAACTTGGAGGAAATGTAATATCTGAAGGGCAGAGGTTGTGCTCCCATTGCAACCAGGTTGGGCTCCCAGTTATGGGACTGCAGGAGCCCAATAGATGGTGTAAACTTTCAGAGAGAGGACATTTCTAGTGTTTTCACCTGGGAAATGATTGGGTCCACATGAGAAGAAAGGAAGAAAGGAGAGTTACACTTTCTCTTTAATGTTTTTCCATCTAAAAGAGAACATGTAATTATTTTTTAAAATGTATTTATGGCTGTATGTCTGTATTTAATTAGTATTTAATTCAAGTGGCATTCCCTGGCCATAGTGACTAATACGAAGCTGTGCACCCCACCTACTTAACTACCAATACCACATGGCCCCACATGGTGTCACAATATTTCTGTGCGTTTTTTTGTAGGAGATATGCAGCTGCAGTCATACCTCATTATCTGTTGGGGTAACAGTGCCTTATAATAATACAACAGCACAGCAAGAAATATAAATAAAAAGTAAAGTAGCCTTAAGCATGGGTTTTAGTTTCGTATCACCTTGAACCTTTTATTCATCATCTGTTGTAGTGGTGTACAGGCTATTTTTTATTTTCATATTTTCTTATTTTTTGGAGGTTTAAATTTTTGTATTTTGTACTTTACAATGAGCGGGAGTTAGAAGCTTGATCACTGACTCCTGTCTTGTTATCTGAAAGCATCATTTGACCAGCGGGTGTTTTGGTGAAGATATTTTGCAGATTTTACCTCGTGATATTATAAATGATTTGAATAAATTCTTCATTATTTCTGTTCTGTCCAGTTGTTTTCCTTAAAATAATTTTCGTAGTCAGCCAGCCCGCGAATGCCTCACTAGTTTGTTTTACTCGTTTGCACTAACTTCTTTTAAGGTTTGCTTTTCCTTTCAGCCAAAGGACTGTTTTGGCTTCAAAGCACACTTCCTCACTTTGCAAAGTATAGAAGATATTGCCTTAAGATAAAGGGAACTCATTTCCCTCTGAAATACAACGCAATAATTACAAGCCTGGTTTGAATTGCTATATATAACACTGTATGCAGTCTCTACCAAATGAGATGTGGCTTCCAAAGAATTAAACTTACAGGTACAAATGAAATAGCTTTTTTATCCTTTGTTTAACCGGAAGTGTCAGTTGAGAGTGAATTCTCATTTACAGTGATGACCTGGAGAGAATATAAGAACATAAGAGATGTAAACAAGAGGAAGACATTCAGCTCATTTGGTAGTTTAGCAGCTAAGTGAAACTAAAATGTCCTCCGGCCGTCCCTCAGCCACAACTTGTGTATATAAGCATTTTCTACTGTCTGTTTTAAATTAATTTATTTTAAACCCTTTTAGTTTCCATTTTTGATCCTGTGTACTCATGTCACTGCTGAGTGTAAAATATCCTCCTTTATGACCCTGTCTGTACCCTATATGGTATGAGATCTCTTGTTCTAGACTCAAGAGGTTTAGCTCCCATATCATACTGAATGATAATTGCCTGAGTCCAGGAACCATTCTTGTTTTTTTTTAACTCTGTTATAACATCGTTAGAACATCGAATGGGTTCAGTATGGTGATCAAATCTTTACAATTATCTAAATAAGGTCTTTCTATTGCTTGCAAAGTTTAATCATGAATTTTGTGGATTTAAATTCTGTATTTATATCTACCCACACATTCTGATTTATTTTATTTATTCACTGCTATCACTTCTGAGTGTCCATTTATGCAGAAAGCCATTTCCTGGAGTACTCTGAGAGAAGCTACCTTGCTCAAGGGTACATCAGCAGCATCCCACCCACAATTTGAACACGACTCTCAGGTTCAGAGACCAGAGCCCTTACTACTGACTGCTACAGGCATTGCTTGTACCTCATAGCTGACAACTGAAGGAGCTTTTAAGGGTCTGTTGTTATTGTATCTGTTGTTGTAACACAAGCCTGTCTTATATTAAATGAACTTTGAGATGCTGATACTGTCCTTTTGAATATGTTCTTTCTCCAGTGCTCAGCCTGGCCAGAGACTTCATGCTGTCTGAGTAGAGGTTAATTTAAATCACCTCTGACAGAAACTTGTAAAAGCCCTCTGAGATGAAGGGCTTCACAGCTTGAGAGCTCTCTCTGTTCCAGACTCTTGCAATAGCTAGCACAGCTTTGGCATTTGTCAGAAGTGATAGCAAGGGTAATACACAGGCAATACTCAACATAGACTTGCCAAGGGTTTATAAAAGAGCATTCCAGATTCAATTATCATATTCAATTATGTTTTTTTCAGCATTATAAGTACAAAATGAATATATTCTGAAATTAAGGGTTTACATTTGTCATAAAATGGTGCATTTCTTCTAATACTCTAAAAGTCCAGTTTGCTGGTACCTGCTGTATTTCAGACCCAGTTTGAGTCCGGTGCTGGCTGATTTACAAAGAGCTGAAAATTTAAGAGGTGGAAGGTGGGCAGCTTTAAAAAGGGGAAGAAGGTGAAGAACCTCACCGTTTCCTCATTAATTATTGCTTGTGATTATAGTACGTTTAAAAATCAACAGTGCTTTAAAATAGGAGACACCTGTAAGCAGTGTGTTATGAATGAATGATGTACTGTACTAACACTTAACAAATGCTGGTCAACCTCTGTCTAAAGACTTGCTATGTACTGTATGTATTACCCTTTGTCAGTAATAAATAATATATACCCTTCATGTTTCACTAATAAGGCTTGTTTTAGACATTTTCTAGCACTCAGCAAGCTGTCTTGTAGTAATAAAATACTAATACATACCTTATGTGTGTCTCCAATGCTAATGAGTTACCAGAAAATCTAAATGCTTTTATATGGAGTTTTGTTGTATGCTATGAATGCATTTTTACTACAGAATTTTGATATTTGTTAACATAATTTCATTTTACATTAAAACCATAGAAATAGGAATAAAGACAGTATGACGTTCCTTAAAGGAAATGTGTTACCTTGATGTCTTAGTAACAGCAGTAAAATTCATACTGTACTTTTTATCTGAATAATGGTTCACTGCTCTGCTCTCATTGTAGTTACCCTGTACGTATAGAAATATTTGCTCATAGCTATATAAGCTTAAAATTGTGCACAGTAAAAAAGTCCAAAATGTTGTGACCCTTTCAACAATTTAATCTCCTTTTGTCTGTGCTGTCACATAGCTGGATTAACATGTTAGGTCTGACATTTGGCGACTGCGCGGCAAAGCATTCTTGCCCTGAGACACTGAAATGGAGAGGAAGGGGGGAAAACCTTCCAGGGCCACTCTGCTCCAGTCAGCCTGGGTCCCCCTGGAATTCCTTTCGGGGGTGGGGGGTGCGGCAGAGCATTTTCAGCATTTTGCTGCAATTATTTTCCTCCGGTTTTGAGCCTCAGGCAGTCAGCTACCTTTTTACATATGCACATTATGAACTTTTGACCAAGGCCCAGTAGTCGTATATTAGCCGGCACTTTCTTTAAAAGAGAGACTTTAACAAGTTCCTCTGAGCATTGCCACTCGACTCAGTTGCTGGCGAGGTAATATAAGTACCATGACTTGCTGAGAGGCTATTCAGAGCCTAGCTGTTAGGGCTTAATGTCTTCTTTCTTTGTCTTCCTTCCCCACTCCCTCACTGTACCCAACCAGCCTCTTCTACAAGCCTGGAAACTGAAGCACATCTCTTAGTACATGATTGATCTTTTTCACACCAGCTAACGAGGGCTCTGTTTCTATTAGTGCCCTACAAGATGAAGCAACTGCGATTTAATGAAGTGTCTGGTGAGTCTGCCACAGATTTATCCCAGTGCTTCTTAATTTCCCCTCCGATTTGTGCTTGCCGAAGAGGCTTCATGTGGGCTGCCATTAAGCAAGTATTTTCTCAGTAAACGGTTGTAAGGTCAGGTGTTGTTATCTGAAGGAACAAGGCACCATCGCCACTCCTCAATGTCTGCAGATGACAGCCTCTCTGCTGTGCACTCACTGAAGCAGAAAGCTGAAGACCAGAGGTCTGGAACCCAGTCCCCTTCAGCTGCCTCAGGAGCAAATGAGCTGCCAAGCTGGGCTAATAGAGTCATAATTGGTGATTAGGACCTGGAAAGGTGTGAGAACATCTTAATACAAACTGGCATTACATTAAAGCTACAGACTGTGGCAGTTACTGAAATAGAAAACTCTCAAGTCACACTTTATTTATTCCTTTTCGGATACACTAAAGTTTTAATCTGTACTCTTCCATACTCTGCTGTATTCTAGTTAGAGACACTTGAGTTAACGGTGACTGTGACTGCCACCAGATCTAGCTCTCATCTGTAGTTTGTCTCTAGGCCTAGTTGTGACAGACTGTGTGATTTTAGCACTAGAATGAAACTAATCAGCTCTGAACAGATTAAGGCAAGGCAAGGAAGATACAGTACCTAAGAGCATTATTGTGAGCATAAATGCTAGTGTTATCAGGGATTAAACCACCACTATAGTTTATGCCTCCTGTTTAACGCTATAGAACACCTGTTGTGTTCAGAGCATTTCGACATCTGTCTTAATTTGCAGAATTAATTTTTCATTCATTCATTCATTTGTGATAAGATAATTACAGAGTGTATGCTTTGTAATTATCTTATATTTTTCTCAGTATAGTGAATATCAAACAACAGGGACATAATAAGGTAATGAAAACCACTTAAAAGGCTTTGTGTAATTCTGCAGCTGTGCAGATGTGTAAAAGACGTGCAAAGACATGACAAATACTGTAAATATTTCTTAGCATTTGACTTAGAATGTTTTAATATTATATTTATATTAAACATGATATATGTAATATTATTAAACAAGGTGCAGAAACCTTATATATTAATATATTTAATATTAATATTATACAGTATATTAAATATGTTTAATATTAATATTAAACATAATGTAATATTATATTAATATTAAAGAAAATGCAGCTCTCATATATACTGTAGAGCAGAATATGAGTTGAAACAGTCAATTATTTCTGAATGGAGTTTTAAATTCACTTAAGATGTTGTTAATGGCTGCTCTGTATTGCATTAACTCTGTTGGGAATGCAAGAAAGATTCCAGTCTGCTTCCCAGTTCTAATCCTGTACATTAGGGACATGTGCCACACTATTTATAGAAGTCTGAGGATGTGAATAGAACTCAAAGGTTCAGTTTACAGCCAGGCTGTAATCTTAGCATTTTTACAAAAATACTGTACATTTATTATGACACAAAAGCAGTAGCAGTAGAATACACGGATCTTATTTTTTTCACAGTAGTCTCTCTCCATTAAAAATTATTCAAGGAGCAGAGATATCCTCCAACTGCACTTAGTGTTAATAATTATGGTTTTGCTAAGTCATTCCTCTTGTGTTCACTGGATCTGCCACCTACTACACCTTTTGTTTAAAAGCTCAGCATGCCTGCTTTGGTACTTTTATTAAGATCTCCTGGAAGTTTAAACTTTGTAAAAACAAAGTGATGTGTTATTCCAGTAAAGTGTTTGATTATCTTAAAATATCTGCATCCTGATGCCTTTGAACCAGGCAAGCACTTCAAAAGGGTCAAATAATTCAATATTGTATATGGCCATACAGTATCTAGTAAAGTAGGTGATATGATCTGTTTTGGAGGGCATTAATGTGCTGTATTTTATCTTCTGTGATATTTCTAATGCAGTGAAATATGTGATAGTAGGAAGTCCAACAAACTTTATTCTTACCAGACTGCTAAAAAATCTTGAGAAAAACACTATTGTTTAATATTAAAAAAAAACTTTGAAAAGGTTTTTAATAGATGTATCCTGAATTTGTGTTGCAGTGTCACTGAGTTTGCACAGTTACAGAAGAAACATGGCTAATGTTTCTGACCCAGTTTGATAGACTAGCAAAACATTGAGTGTGTTTCTGCCAACACAGCACCTCATTGCCACCCTATAAAGGATTCCAGTTTGTCTGCTGTGTGTCAGTTTAAGCTTTGGAGTAACTTCAGTAACTTTAATCCTTTAATCTTGTTGAATAGAAAATTGATGCGATACCATTCTGAAGCTTTTTGCAGTACTACATATTAAAAGCCTGGCAAAAGAATTTGTGACCTAAAAGCCAACAATCCCATTTACTTGTATTGACATGTGTGTCTCAATGCAATCCTATTACAGGGATTATTGTCTATGGAGATACCATTTCATTAAAAAACACACACATACAATAGAACCCCCAAAAAGGCCCAAACCTTTTAGCTTGTGGCTCATTGCGCAGGGAAACTCTGTAAATGGCTTATTGTGGATCAGTTGATGTGGTTGAGAGCACATCCAAATCAATACAGAGCCAATCAGACTCTGGCAGATGGCTCTCAACCCTGTCTTGCATGATGTGGATGGCTTTTGGTAATGCTGCTGTGCTTTTCTTCTGTAGGAGTGCATCTTCTAAAACCAAAGATACAACTGTATTAATTTAATTGCAGGACTTATGCTGTTCACCCTTATATTATGGTTTAACCAAAGGTGGAATAGATGCTTTTTTTTCTCTGAAATACATTTTGTGAAGGAGTTTTATGTACTATTCAGACTGTCTGTGTCACAATTGCCTAAAAAGAATTTGTGCAGCACTTAGTGGGCTTCTGGAAGGCTCTAGTCAGAGCAGTTGCTTGAATTAACCACACATGCGGTTCCCTTTTCCAACTATAATTCCAGTGCTAATTAACTTAATTATTTAGCATCAATTTGGTAATTTTGTAATTTATGTTGAAAAATTAATGCGGTTTTAATTAATGAGCAGATATAAAATTAGTCTTGAAACAACTCTCTGTGCATTGATTTAAAAAATTAAATAATGGTGTTTCTAGGTACGGCAATTGCTGAAACAAATGGAATTTTTAAGGATAGACAGCCTCAGGTTAAAAGGCCTCGGCAGCATCGATGTCAATACAGAGAGATGATGTACAGAACTGACTATAATTTCTTAGATTTATTGGCTGCTGATTTAAAATCTTTATTGTGCCCGGATAGGGCTGCCTCAAAGAAACCCTAGAGGAAGATTTTGAATCTCTATTGTAATGTAAAAGTTGTGTAAAGGTGTTGGCAGCTTGTGTCCTTCTGTGACATTCTACTCAGTTAATGTATAATCATTATTTTAAAAATAAGAGTCGCCAATTACTGTATTTCTCACAAGCTTTCCCAGTTTGGAATAATCATGGTTTTCTCCATAATGCACTCAGCTGTGAACCCTCTGAATACTGTACATACAAGAGAGAAAGACAACATGTTAGCAGACTCCCCCCACTTTCCTTACCTCCATGTAATTTGGCTTTTAACACAGCATAGGATGCACAGCCCCATATTGAAAGTTGAGCTTCTATTGCCTAAATGACATGCCCTTCACTGACACCACCTGCCAACTGGAAAGCTTCATCACTTTTCCTGTATCTATTTTATGCTATTTTGTGCCTATTTTATGGCTAAATTTATAAAATAGGGTAAAACTCTCCTTATAATAGTATCTGACTTAATCAGGTATAACAACAAATTATCAGAAGACAGATTTATATTTTTATGTGTATTTGGGTTTTGAGATATCATTTGCACACAGGTTGAGCTCAAAATCTTTCCAGACCTTCTGAATACAGTACATGCACCGATAAGAAGGGGTTCCATTCTCTAAAGGTGGAGATAACTTGTGAAGCATAAAATCATGTTTGGAATGTAACTTTTGTGCCCTGCCTTCATCCATGATTCTGATATATTGACACTGTGTTCAATTGCTTTCGAAGTCAATTTGCATATTAGGAGATATTGTAAATGTTGAAATAATTCCATAATTCAGTACTGTATGTGTAACTGGAAAAAAATGAAAAGTTTCATAGTTTACAAAGCATATAGTGTTGTTAATTCTTAAGTGAAATTATCAGACTTGAGGAGGATAACTTGATTCAGTATTTACATTTTTGTATTTCTTTTTTCCACCCAAAAATGTTCACTGTAAATGTACCATTAGCCTATTATCTAATCCATGGATATACCATGGATATTATAGCCTCATTTGCAGATTTTTATTTTGCAAATAAATACAAAAAAGCATAAAATAAGATCTTGGTATTGAACCTACTCTTGTCATTAAAATCTGTCTCATTATTAAATTAACCATCAGAGAACTGTATCTAAAAGAGCCATACCAGAATCAGTGTTCTGCATTGTCAGTTCTAACTCTTGTAAACCATTGTAAGTCTACCTTATAAGGCTGTGTGCTTTACAAAAAATAAATACATTTATAAATGTAAATGAGAATTTGTTCTCAGTTGACTTGCCAGGTCAATGTAAGGAGTATAAAAAATATAATAACAATCGTATTGAAATATTTAAATATATATTTAAAGGTTACTGCAGATTTGAGATAGATTTGTTGGAAACATAATTGTAAGAATACTCATCCCCAACAGGACTGAATCCATATAGACAATCAATGCAATATAATATGTATTCAGACACAACTTTTAATAATGTTCACTTTCACTGTCATAGTGGACTTGCTGAGCTTAGTGCCAGAACAAAATGCATTCAATATTATGAGCTGCAAGAGTCACATGTTTTTGTACTTTTCTTTCTGTAATGACAGCAACTTATTCTAAACATTATTGAACTGTGTTGTTTAACAAATTCTGTTTTAAATATCCTTGCTACTTCATCTGCCACTTTGTCTGTTGTTGTGTATTCACAATTATAATGCTACTTTCTGAAAACCATATACAGTATTTGTAAAATTGCAAGAAAATCATAGATGCATTTCTGTTAAGACTAAAAACTGTCCACGCCTGTTTTTGCCATACAGATTCATCTCAGACTGTTATTATTAAAAAAATAAGTTTTTGTACTTGACAATTAGTCACTCTTTTCAGTTCATTTACTGGTGAAATGACTGCAGTTGCTGCTGTAAGAATGTTATGGTTTACAAGCCTTTGCTTGTAGTAGTTTAACCTGAGGTAAATACAAATACAATGTTACAAAAAGAATTATTGGTGAAATATGTGGGCATCAGTGGGCACTACAGATGAGTTAACTTCTCGAAAAGGATACAACAGTCAGTGCTTTCTTGCTTTTTTAAATATTAAATTGTACTTGTTGATTTAATCATTTAAAATTTTATTTCACATTTCTGTATTATTTCATCACAAGCATAAGCATTCTGGCACTGCAGCAATTATTTTGATGAAATATATTTATCACAATGCAGTGTAACACCTTTGGTTGTTACTGTTAGACGCAGAAATTCCCTAATTCAGTCCAAGCCTGACTGGCATCCTCAGTATTAACAAGTGACAGTACAGTAGCTATGTCACTGGCTTGTCCTTTCTACAGTAAACCACTTTCACAGGGATATTGTATTGGATTCTATGACAAAGAATCCACATGCCTTACCTTGCTTTGGCAGACAGGTAAACAAAATGTGTTTTCTTCTCCTCACCCAAAAGAATTTATCTTTCACCAGCAAATGCCTTACCTTCTCTCTCCTTGAAGGAAACACTGTTAACAGTTGTTGCCTCACATACAGTAGGAACCTCAGTGTAATTCAGTAAAGAAATCACAGCTAACAGGCAAGCTTTGGTCGCTCTCAGGCCTAGGCTTACATTGTGTTTAATACTGTACAGTATATACAGTAGCCTATAAATATTATTAGTGGGGTATAAAGAAAAGCAAAGTGTTGACACATGAGCTAAGAACATTTTAAGAGCGTTTGTGGTTGAAGGAGTGCTGATCCTGAGATGCAAGCATGTGATGCTACAGTATCTTGAAGTCTTTCAAGTAAACCCAGGAAGCTGAGCAGCCCCACCCCAGAGTCTGCACTTGCTCCATCTGCTCTGAACCAAAACGTCATTCCTGCCTGTCAGGTATTCTGAATTAAAGTACTCACCCTCCTGTAAGACTTCTTCCAACCCTTTCAAATATCAAACTCATCCCACACTGTTGTAAAAACTGTAGGGAATCCATTAGGAGATCAAACCTAAGGAACTCTGTTTCCTAGACAGCTGGACATTAATGAAAATGGTGCTTAATGGTAAGCAGCACTTAGAGACTGCTTAAACTGGAGCCAAGATGCAGCTATCCTTATACATCAGGAAAGGCCTTCTTTGCCTAATGAAGATGTTCCTTTTTTCAGTAAAGCTAAAAAGAACATTAAAGACTTTCAAGTCAGTAAATTCTTCAGAATCTTTTGAAATCAATAAACAGTATAAAAGAACAATGAGGAAAAAGGAACTTTTGATCACTACAGAGACAATATTAGATTAATTTGTACTCCACCCCTTTTACATTTTACTTTTGGTATTCTATCCCTTTTGCACTCAGAGTCTGGTTGCCCTTTACTTAATGGAAAAACTTCATTAATATGATAGCTAATAAAGATTCCCAAAAATCAAGAAAAAATCTAAAGCCAGGTTCCGTTGAAGCTAAGCCAAATGGAAGAAACAGACTTTGATATTTACACTTACTGTATGTTACGTACTGTCAGTGTCAGTGACCGAGAAGATCAAAACCTTTAACGTAGTAATATTAAATTCCAGGAAATTTAAAATAAATCACAACTAATGCTTATTTAAATTCAGTATTATTTGTTTTGGCTCAGATTTACAGAATAATGTGGGCCATTTTTAAATAAAAAGTATGATTTTACTATAAACCAGCTTACAAGTTATTGTAAAAGATAATCTCTTCCTAGGTTTTTCAGTTGACTTTCTTTAACTTTCTAAGCTTTGGAAGAAATCCTGCCGATACATCTTAAAACTAACCACATCACTTCTCTTCAAATGTACTGAAATTCCATTTATAAGATATGTAGCACCAGTAGACAAGGCTGTTCATTATTAATCACTTTCATACTCTTTATGTTTAGCTATTTAAATGATGGTTTCATGAAGATAAATTAAGCTCTGTTTATCAGATATGCAGTATTGGAGAATGTTCTGTGCTCATTAAAAAAGGCTTTAGTTCCCATTTAATGCACCTGTGAGTTTGATACGGTGATAAGCACATCCATACACTCACAAAAACCCACATTCATAGTGAATCCCGTATAAATGAACTCAGCATGGGAGAAATCATTTTGTGGAACTGTTACCCCTTGAATAGATTGTTCCATAGAAATCACTTCTCTCTCTCATACAGAGCAGCCACAGTTTTAAGTTTCCAGTGAAATAAGATGAAAGAATTGCCTTGAAGCCTATGACTTTTTCTTGCAAAACTCTACCAATAGAAATCTTTCTAATATGTGCAGTTGAACTTACAAAAAAGCTGAAAACAAAAGAAGTCCTTTGATAAACATTTAGTTATTCATAATATTTCAACCTTAAAAAAAAGTAATATTCAGTCTTGACCAAAGATTAACAAAGTCATTTTGTTGTGTCAGTATCTTTGGTTTTTGTTAAAGGTATTTATTTTTTCTCCTTTTGTATTATATTATCAAAAATACTGTTGTCATAAAAAAGTACTAATATTTTCTTAATGGCTTTTAAAAGAATTGAGACAGGTGTTTGACTGCAGCACATCAACATCATACATTATTGTTGTGTTTGTGGAGTAATCTTTAAAAGTTAATATTTAAAAAATCATGATTTGTAAAGCAGTTGAGGTTTTTTAGTAGTTGATGCAAAATTGGTTTATTAGCTTGTTTCTGAGATGATCTTGCTTTATTAACTTAGATTGCTCCATAATCTTTTCTTGTGCAGTATCGTGGTTCCTAGGAGGTGATGTCTGAGATTCCCAGGATGATTAATGTGTTTGCTTCTGAATTAACCCATGCAATAAATAAACGAGCATGTTGGTCAAACTTTTTAAAACAATCCACAGATGTCCTCATATACAGTAGGATAGATGATCATGTAATTAACCCTATATCTTCTGAATGTGCAGTCTGCTTCTAGGAAATACAAACCCTTGACTCTGTTCTTTACTTTGTATTTACAGGGAAAATATTAGTGATTTCTGAAAGTGCAGAGCTCCTGGTGGTAGAAAAGGCTGCTGATGTGTTGAGAGCACAGCTCTGAGCTGGGCACCAGGAAGTGTTTTTTTTTTGCATGACAACCCCACCTCCAGCTTCCCCCCCTCCACTCCCCTTCTCTGCCAATACTTTTTTCCTTTGACTGCAGCTGAACAGAAGCCATCAAACTTTTGAATCAAAACAGAGCGCACTTTACGAGCTCTAAGTGTTGTGACACCAAGGCTGATGGACTATTTTTCAAATTGATTTCAAAAATGTATATAAGGGGGCGATCTTCTACTCCAGATTACCTATTGATTTTTAATATGAAAAGCTCATTATATAAGCAGTAACTGCAACACAAAAAGCTAGCGAACCTTTGCATAAATCCTTTAATTGAATTTCCAGAGCCTGTGGTTCTACATTTTTTAATTAAATCCATTTCTTTTTTTTAAGTGTTGGTGTTTAATTTGCATGCTGTGAAGTGGGTCCTGTCCTAGATAAAGTGCCATTGATCCTTATTAAACCTCACCTCTGGGCTTGCTGAAAACTAACTGGGAAAATTAAATGTGTTCATGGTGCATACACTTATTGCCCGCATGATAGGATTAAGAAGAGAGAGAGAAAAGGAGGGAGAGGGGCTAGAGAAAGAAAAATAATAAAATTAATTTGCAAAATGATTTCAGTTCAGCTATATTGGGAAGAGCATTTTGCATAAAATAATTGTTAGTAAAAAACATCTTCTGTGTGCATACAAAAAATGATTTTTTGATACTTTCTGTTTTTTACATTTCTTTCCACTGTAAGTACACATGCATAAGTAGTTCATGAGTTCCATCTTCATTTCATTATCCAAACAATTCAACTTTTCACTCTGTGCCTCTGTAAAGTTCAGCTTTACAACATCCTCAATGAGCAGTGTCATATGTGAAGCATTAGAGTATCACATTGTTCTTTATCCCTTTTTTTGTATTTTTAAGAACAAAATACTTGAATATTAGTTCTAAAGGAAAATATCAGATGATCAAGTAAGCAAACTTAGACAGATATCTGTTCCTCGCTATTGAAGGCTGTGATATTAATGCTTTTGTATCTAGTTTTTGCTAAGCAAAATAGCTGTAATTAGATTTGTACTGTATGTTTCAATAGTTTAAATAACTGCTGTTAGTGTATCCTGTTGTCTTCCTTTTTTTAGAGAGTGTGCTTTTCTGTTAGATGGCAATAGATAAAGAGCAGGCTGTAGCAAAGGTGTATATTCTCAAAGAACTTTTTTTCTGTTGCTCATTTACTCATTCAAAACTAAAGTACTGTACACTATGTTCCCTCAAACTAAATTAGTACTGTATGGAGAAGAAATAGATTGAATTTTTTTTTTAAAATAAGCCAATTATAAAATGTAAGATTGATCTCCTCTTTGCTATACATTGATTAGCAATTCTTTCACATGTCCAAAGAAAAAGAAAAGTTTGACATTTATAAAGCATTGCTTCTATCAAATTGACATCTACTGCAGTGTTTCCAGTATAGGCTACTTATTGTCTCCATGTATCAATGTACTTTCTTCTGTGATCTAACTTTCAACATTGAAAAAGCTGGGTTCAGTCCATCACAGGACTCAGTTATGTGATATGTAATGACAATACCTCACAATTTAGGAGTATTTATGTTAAATGTGAATTTTAAATTTTGACACCTGTGCTGAACTGCTGAAAGTCACTGGAGTACATCTGAGGCTGTTTGAGTCGCATGCGACAGACAGTGTTGAAAGTGGTTAATTCTTTATCATGCTTGCCTGCTTCTCTGACTGGCATTTCTGTTTAAAGCCTTAAACTCTCATAGCTCCGCATTACCGTAATTTGGTGTACTTTCTCTGTTTTAGTTAGCCATTCATGTTGTGGCCGATTGCCAGAGGATTTTCTCTCGTTTTCTAATGGCCTTTAGCAGAGTGAGTAAGCGACAGTGATCAGTGGATGTGGACAGTAAGATTTATAATGTATTTGTGCTAGCTGATTGCCAACAGAACCGGCTTTCCCAGCGGTGCTGTATGCA
Organism: Atractosteus spatula; assembly: GCF_055471065.1. Classification (NCBI taxonomy): domain Eukaryota; kingdom Metazoa; phylum Chordata; class Actinopteri; order Semionotiformes; family Lepisosteidae; genus Atractosteus; species Atractosteus spatula. The sequence continues at coordinate 678,074 of NC_142726.1, read as the reverse complement.
GACTTGGAAAATCAATAGGGATTAACCTCTGACCCCCTTCACATACTTATACTGCGGTCCTTGCTGCTTACCAATATTTCATCAGTTTCACTTAAACGCTGTGACTTACTCAATAAGGTGTGGGCTGCTAATTAATTTCAACGATGTAGCGTCCCCTTTTGAAGAAGCAGAAGAAAAAGGAAAGAGATGATCAACAATCGGTACAGAACAATACATCATTGAATGAAAGAATGTCAGAGCAGGTCGCAGTGATTCCATGATAACCACTCAGTGATTAATTTTGAAACAGTTTGTTTCTGATGTGATTTTTTGGGGGGGGGGGTGGTAAGTGGGGGGTGATGTTTGGAGGTAAATGAGGAGACTAATAAAATGTTACTGTTGTGATTTGAATCAGTACAGCTTATTTTCCCATTAACTTGAAATACTGTACATTAGAAAGATGAAACATAATCTGCTTCAGGCACATGAGAGACAGTCAGATTAGGGCTTCTTTAATATCTCAGCAATGCAATCAATCCTTTGCTGAACACTGTTATCTGCATAATCATCACTGATGGGCTCTTGGGATCCAGAAAGCGTGTTTCCTTAAAATCATTGACCACGGTTCAAAAGTTAGCAATGAAATTCTCAACAAAGTAGACAACAAATGGGACCACCAGGAATGTATTCTCCCAAGTTGAACGTGGAAAGAAACTTAATCCTCTTTGCACGTAGTAATGTCAGTTCAGTAGCTGCTCACAAGAGTACTGGCAGCATGACATCCTTTCTCTTTCATAGAGCCTTTTCTTGTGTGAAGATGTGCATAATGTTCAATGTCATTTTCTTTTTTAATAAAGAAATATAATTGAAAATAGTATTATAATTCCGTATGAGGTACATACACCTGTTAGCAGGCCATTTATTAAAAAAGTAATTTTTAAACAAGTATAATGAATGGTTATTGATGATATTTCTATCAGCACTGCTATTATACAGTATCTGTTAAGCTTTGAAATCTGTCACAGTCTTCTTTGGTGTTACACAGCAAACTAGTGCTGACCTTGTTAAAGAGACAGCTAACCTGTTTAAAAATAAACAACTCCACAGTGATTTATTGAATGTGTCAAAAAGGTGGCTGAAGGACTGTGATCCTAGTATTTTACATATGGTAGAGGGTGCCATTCGCAGAACAACTTTAATAATGGAGTTATATATAAACTGAAACATCAATGACAAGATGACAAGTTTTGTCATGTGGAAATTATGGGGATTAGACCTACATGTATCTAATTCCCAATTTTATCATTTGCTTACGTTTGCTTTACTTTTTGATCCAAAGAGAATTTAGATGAGTTAAAGTATAGAGATTGCTTTTAGTAAATCAATGCGTTAAAGATTATCATTAGGTAACCATATCTGTGTGCAAAGAAGTCCATTCCGTTTTATTTAATTCAATATGATGAGACAGGTGTACCACAACTTGAATCTGCCAGTTCAAGAGGAAGCCAAACCTTCTTACTTTTTTTCAAATAAATATTTAACGACTCCAATTAAATATTTAGCTCTCAACATTTAGTCTCTATGTGGCGTCTAAAACTTTAACTGCTGTAGACATGTGTACTGTATGTAAAGGGTTGGATTTTTGCAAATTGCATTTTATTTACTTTTTCTTATTTTACTTTTTTATTTAGTTTTCTTGTCACTCGTCCCCCTTGCTCTGAATTAATATACAGATGCCAAATGGTTTTAGAGTTTTTTTCTTCAAAAGAATCATTTGAGACAGACACCATGAGCAAAGTCCCAGTGGCACTTCAGTGAGTCTGTTTCTGATTTTGTGAAGAACTGAACTATGGAAAATGTTTTTCTTGGACATTAAAGCATCAGGGTTGAAATGAATTATTTGACTTTTATTCAACTTAGACATTAACATTTCCATGCCATTTCTAATTCATTAGAATGGAGCATTTTTTAGGGATGTCTTTTGTATTGAAATTTTAATTATATACTGTATAGACATACTGTTTATATTAGAAATATACAACAACTGTGTGCACAGTTGCCATTCAAACATTGGTAAAATGCTGTACAGTACATTTCAAAAGTTCAGTTTCATAGTGCCAGAAATTGTAGAAGTTTGCAGGAGTCAAATCCTTCAATCATTAGAAATCTATAAACATATTGTAGTACACGTAATACAAATTCATTACAACACTGGGGCCCTGGCTAAAGTTTCAGACCTGGGGTTCTATCCGTGGAGTTTGTGTGTTTTCTCCATGTTCGTGAGGGTTTCCTTGAGGTGCTCCGGTTTCGTCCCACAGTCCAAAGACATGCTGGTGGGTTAAGTGGCTTCTGGGACAATTGGCCCTGGTGTGAGTGTGAGTGTCTGTGTGCGTCTACCCTGCAGTGCATCAGTATCTTAAAAGTATCCTTTTTTAAAATACTAAAAATATGAACCTAATTAAATTCTTAATGATCACAAAATAAAGATAGTATTTATAGCCATACTGTATACTGTATATTTTTTCTTCAGTATGCAACAGCGAGCTTTAGAGAAATAGGAAAATCTCTGAAGCCAGACTGGAGGAAAAAAAATGAGCCTCTGCACTCCAGCAATGGTATTGTTTTTAATGCTTTCATAAATTCTCAGGTTATAATGCATGTGCGCCCATTCCCCTTGAGTTTACTTACTATATATACTATTGATTCTACTGCTGCTTCATGTGCTGGTCAATCATTTGTGCTATGCATCTTGTGCAAAGCACCCTACCTGTGCTATTAGTTTCAGTAATGTATTCATACATTGATTAGTCATTACACTTTGAACTTATTAGCTGCATTTAGATGAGTTATCTGTTGTTGACTTATGATCTCATAATTGCAGGAGACATAAACATGAGTTTAAACTGTGATTATACCAAAATGAGATGTAAAATAGGATTATACAGGAAATAAATGAGAATGCGACTCTGCAAGCTTTTTAAAATGTAGTGCTGTTACGTGAAAATCTTTTTGAGACTACCACTAAGTCTTGACTACTTCCACCTCCACCTGTAATCTGGTGATTTGTGTTTTTTGTCTGATTCATGTATGCATTATGTCAATCTGATACAGCATACAGAAGCCTATGAAAAATCATAATTTACCAGAAAGAAATCCCACACCGATGTGAAGCTAGATGAGCCAAATGGTCTCCTTCCTTTAAAAAAACTTAGTTGCGAAGTGATGCCTACTGTTAGTCTTGAGTAGTGATGTCATGCATTTCTTTTTGATTTCTGAGAACATCAATATTGCTGTGGATCACTGGCTGGCTCAGAAACATGTCAAGAGAACAGTGTGGCATGGCTGGAATACTTGCCCTGTTTCTGTTCCTGTGAAGTTGTGATATAGATTTATCTATATTTATATAATCTAGCACGAGGCCAGTTCTGAGTATTTGAACAAACCACTTTGCAAAACCAAGGGTAACCTGCCAGAATCCATAACAGAAGTGTTTGATGTTGTGGTACTGAATGCATGACCTAACTATGCACTGAATAAGAAGCTGAAAAGACAGGATACAAGAATGTTTGTTGTTCAAGATCCATTTGCGAGTGTAGAGAAGGTTCTCTTTTTAATGAAAGTTTGCTAGGTACAATGGGAATGGATTTGCTCACAGTTAAATTTAATAATTAAACTTGGCGTATTTTGGTTGCAGTTGGGTGAAAACAGAAAATTGCAAAATTAACAAATTCATTTTGTGGCAAATAACGGAAATGTGCTTCATCAAAACTGATTAACATTAATTAAGTCGTTTTCATGCTCTACTGCATTTATTTCATCTGGCATGGTACATTCACTAAAGAATAAAGGAAAGCACTAAAAATGATTAAATTCAGTGTGTTTTCTAGTAATATTTAATTTTTCAGTACCATATGAACTAAAACATTTGTACTAATATAAACGTTGCTTCAATACCTTGTAGATTTCTCAGGATTGTCCTCATATGGGCCTTCAAAGCCATCTTGCTTGGTTACAATATACTGTATACCATGGGATTAGCATTTTCTGGTGCTGTTCCGGAATGAAAAATACTTTTCTATGCTAAAGTTTAAACAGAAAAAAATATTTAGTTATATAATATAACTAATACAAAATATTTAGAAATAGCAGCTTCACCGAAGTCTGTTCTGTATTAGTTCGGGCCTGACATCTCCATTTCTCTGGACCACTTCTTGTTAGAGCTCAAAAGAACAAGAACAGAACAAGGCAACAGCAGATTAAAACATTTCTCATCTTTGCTGTATTTTGTAGTAAAGGCCAAAATAATGTAGAATTTTGTTTTAATAAGAAATACTTTTAGTACACTTTTTGAAATGTCAACTTATTGGTATTTGGATAACCCTAAATTATAGTGAATTTTGGACAAAGGATGGGATTTTGGCTTTTAAAACAAAATCCTTTTATGCTTATGCTTTTAATTGTGTGTAAATGTAGCGAGAAGTTAAAAAGTTGAAGAAATGCATTGGGAAGAAAATTAGCCTATCTCTATATCAATTAAGGAAACTAAGAGTATAGCTATCCCATATTGTATGAGTCCCATACTGTATTTATCTGGTAAATAAATAAGAAAAAAATGTTTTTTTCCCTGTTAAATTTTTGCTGAAATTATTCTGAATCTTATGTTTTCATAAGAGAAGTGAAAGACATGCAAAAGCTGAAATACTTATGTCTTCTTTGGCTACACAAGACAAGATGTCTGTATCTGTATGCAGTGTTTTCCCAAGATCTTATTTTTTTTTCCCTTTCTGCCGCAACCTTGAATTAAGGCTGACGGTCCAAATTTTGTGCAGACATATACTGTAGGCTGAAAAGGCCGAGTGGTGGACAGAGCTGGAGTGTCCGGTCTCACAACAAAGAGAGTGTTTGCTATTGTGTTGAGAAGGAAAATGCCTGCCCAGTGCCTGAAGGACATCTGCTCACAAATGAGTGATTGTGCTTTTGATTTGGAGCAGCACCTCGCTTTTCTGACTTGGCTGGAGATAAAAGAGACAGGCTGCAGAGGTGCCACTGTTGTTTGTGAGGATTCCACAGCCCAGCATGTGGCTTCATACATTATTGAGAGAAAATCCACCCTTCTTGGTCCTCCCCACCTCCTGAGCTTTTTTTTGGCCAACTTTTTGCAGGGTGTTGGAGCGGATCCTTTTTATATATGATGGCCCACAGATTAAGCTGCTAAATTATATACACTGTTTAATTAGAGTGCTACAACTTTATTAAACTTTCCGTTACCTAGATACCAAGCTGGCTTTATACACATAATTCACGGCAGCTTTGATTTGAAGGTCTCTTTTTTCCTTTTTCTTTTTTTTTGAAAACTAAATCCTTTTATGCACAGGCTTTTAATTGTCAGTGAAAATAGTTTGTCTTTGGGCCCAGAAAACAGCATTGAGACTAAACCTAGGGCTATGAAGTTAACTGTTTCAAGATCACTTGTGTTTTAACTGTTTTAAGTTATCTCTTCAATATTAGCCTGACAGACAGTTATTATCAGAATAACAAATTATATCTGTTTAGCCAGGTAATATTTACAGAATTTTGCTAAGAAACTCTTTTATATGATTTTACAAGCCATTTGTCTTTTTTGTTGTCTGCTGTTCCCCATATATTATGATTGCAGTTTCAATAGTGCTGCCTTTTTTTACTTGGTACTGTATATGTCTAGTAGATGAAAGGTGATTACACAGAAATAAACAGGACAGAAAATGTACTGCACGATGGTGTATATTAAAATTGCCACAGTTCTGCTGCTATAATCTAAAAGCTTTTTACCACCTTTTAAGTGTGTAGAAGACTATAGAATAGAAGACCAGTGAAGTACACAGAAGTATATATACTTTTATCTTGTTTTTCCAGATATGAAGTTAGCAAAAAAATTATTTCTGAATACAATTAACACTAAATCCCTTAACCCATGCCTTCCATTTAAATTGCTTCTACTGTCAAGCTCATATATAGCCAGATGATCTGAAAAACGAACAGGCTTAAAATAATAAGCTAACTACAAATATAGGTAATTGCATATATAAATACATACAGTATCACATGTCTCCAGTATGTTCAGTGATTTAAGCTTTATTGCTGTTACTACAAACTCTTGCCATTATTAGTTCTTGATTAGAGTTTTACCCATTGTTTTTTTTTGTTCATAGGAAAAAAATGTATGTTCAATAGAACTTTGTTTTGCTGAAATATTAATTACGTATGTGTAGATCTATAACATTTTCTTCTTTTTAGATGGAAACAGATTTTCTTCCCTTAGATGAACCTGCTTAATGGTTTTTGGAAGAAGGGTATTTATTCAGTTGAAAAGAGAAACTGATAACTCTTGAGAGATTTGTGTTTTTTATTATTATTTTAATGTAATTTTGTAGTTTATTTCCAGAATACAACACCTAAAGTTCTTTAAGTGACTGTTAACCACTTAAAACATTAACAGAAAGAGTTGTTCTGTACTAAAGAATTACAACTTTTTAGCTTGACTTTTATTTTTACGTTTGCTCGCTGGTTAGAAGATCAAAGGGTTTGCAGATTGACTGGCTTTGAATTTTGGAAACAGTTTTAATTAAAAAAACGGGAAAAAGCAGGATTTTCTTTGAAGCATTTTCCAGGCGTGTCTTGTACTTTATGCGGTTATTATGCATGATTTTACGTTGGTTATTTTAAGAAAAAAAAATTCTGTATTAGTAGTGATCAGACTACCTTCTAAACTGGAAACTACATTCGCAGCGCATTCTCACAGTGCTGTTCCAGTTTTAGTCTGTTAAATAGTGTTCTGTGATATCCTTGCTATTACGGAATATGGAATGAATTTTACAAAAGGGCAGTTGAAAGATATTCTACATAACCCATGAATAACATTCAAACTTGCGAAACTACACAGTAATCCTCAGCTGTGTTCTGAATATCCACCATTTACATATATATTTATTTTTAAATATGTCCATATTAAATTGTTTTACCATGAAAGAACTTTACTGTTAATTACATTTATCACACAGGTCTTTAAAAAACTAATCAAACACCCTACCGGTTTTTTACGTTTATGCGAACTACACCTTATATACTGTATACTACACCCTAGATGTACAGTTGTTAACGTTTGTTTATGAAGCAGCAGTCCTAAAAATACTACATACTTTAAACTACTAAAAGGACTATGTTGACAGGTGAAATTACCCAGAGAAGCAATGGATGTAACCTTCTGCGTTGTGGTGCTGTTCTGCTCAATTACAATTAGTTTCTAATCAGAATTCTGAATGAGAAATTTACGTTAAATACCCAAAGGTGTATAATTGGTGCAAAGGTTAGTAGTCACAAAATACAATGTTAAATGCTTGTAAATAGAATTGGAATGCTAGGAGATACTGGTGTGCACAATTCATTTTTTTTATTCCAGTTTTTAACTATGAGACGTGCAAGATCTGTGAAGCGGCCACTTGCTTTGTACACTCAGCATTAGTTTCTTCAGTGTAATCTGAGTACTGTTTGTTTTGAGATCAGCGGTCCTTAAAAGTGAGACACTGTTGTACTGCTGCCTAACAGACAAAGCTGCTCAGAATGGCAGCAGTGCTGTCTGGGCCTGCTGGTACAAACATGAGGGGAGGCCTCCTTGTCCACTGCTGGCAGTCACTGGTGCCAGCATGTTGTCAGATGGTACAGTGGTTTTATGAGTCAGCTAAGGATGGTGCCAAGACCCCCATACTTTTCAAGTACAGGAACATGACCGGGACCTAGATCTCTGATGACTTTCTGTTGTGTTGCCCATTGAAGGGTTTGAGTTGAGCATGGCAATTACCGCATAGTGTGATGATGATTATTATCATATAAAATACTATTGTGAATTGAAAATGGAACCTATACAGGTGCAGTAATTCTGAAGCGTTATTGCTGTAGTATTTACGATATGTAGTGTTTCAACTTAGAATGTAGCAAAAGTTACACTATGTTTAATGTGTTTAAAATTTTAAATATAATAGTGTCTTTCTTGTTAAAGAAATTAATAAAATTAATTAAAATTTTAGATTAGCTATAATAACAGTGCTATTTAAGAGGAGAGGATAAAATACAATAATATTTAGTATTTTGATTTGAAGGTGTGCTGTAATATGGTCTTCTCCAGAACACCTCTGCTCTGAATACACACTAAAGAAGTGCTGTATTTTCATGTTAAACATTCTGCTGTTGACCCACAATCTGCGGCATTTGTTAGTTATCATGTACGGCTGTCTGGTTGTGCTTTTGCAAGATGCTGATACCAAATCTTTTCCTGCATCACTGTAAAAGGCTTCTGTTATATACCACAACCTCTCCAACGCTTGCTTGCTAGCTCAGGATTCAACAAAATAGCAGAATTTAAGAGTGATACAATAACAGTCGCAGAACAGGAGTACTCATAACAGAGCTTCATCAAACTAAACGAGCAAGCTGGTTATTCCGGTGCATTTGAATAAAGCCTGTAACAGTGTGCACAAGTTGTTAATTACATTTTTTGAATTATAAACACTTAAAATCACATTGTTTCTTTTTTGGTCTTTACATTTCTGATACTCATTATTATAGTAATATTTTGGTTAAAACTCAGATGTTAAACTGGTAGCTTTGGTTTCACTTTGGATTATAGTATTTGCATCTAGAATACTACTCCAGCCTTCTCTTTTATTAAACTGTAACTCTAGAATTAAAAGTAGGCAGCTCAACATAACTGTCATAGTATGGTACATAGATTTCAGTTTTTAGAATAAAAACATCTCTACTAATATCAATGCTTTATATATGTCTTATAATTCAAAACACTACATCAAATGTGAAATTTGGCAAGTAGAAGTAGTATTAATATAATGTTAAATTAGTCTGTCAATTACGGTATTTGATGTGTTTTATTAAAGAGGTATTGGTTGATATGTAACACCACAGAACATTTTTATTTTTTAGAAATGAGACTGCTTAATTATTGGATTCAGTGCACCTCCTTGTTGAGTAAATTATTAACATAGAGTACATTTATTTTTAATTTTGGTTTATGATTTACTGACTTGTAAGCAAGCATTATTTTCTGAAGATATTTTTCTATGCAGATAATCAACTGATATGCTCACGTTGATGCAAAAACAAACCAGTAGGGGGCATTGTGGTTTAACGGTCCTTTCCAGAGACTTTTTTTTAAGGCTAAAGATTTATAAACGGCTGAGGTTGTTTTGTTTTGTTTTTAAAAGAAACTACTATTGTTGCTTCTTTTCCTGGAAAAAAAGATGTTTTCAATCCTACTTTTTCTCAGCTATGCAAAATGCATTGCTGTCTGTTTACATACAGTACATCCACACTACAAATAATGAAGGTTTTAATGTTTCTTTACAAACCCAGCAGAAATAATTACATCAGAAGAGCATTTTATGGTTCTTAGAAATAACGTAGAAGAACAAAAAACATTAAAATAAAGCTTTAACTGCAGCCAGATCACAAATTTGATCTTAAATGTGTTATCTCAAATCTTTTCACATTAAATATTCTGTACAGTATGTGTATAAGTGATGATCTTGTACAGTACTGTACAGTATGTGTATAGGTGCTGATTAAATTCAAGCACTTAGAAGTTTCAATGACTTTTTTATGCATTTTTTACCAAATAAAAACGTTATTCTTAAAATTCAAGCTGTTAACAAATATGTCACTTCTGCTGTTTAGCAGGGCATGTTGCCAGGATGAAAGCTGCACAGTGGTGTAACATTACTCTCAGAACACTTGCAGTGTGTAAGTGTACAACTGCAGTTTGTGTGAATGAGGTTTCTTCTATTTATGATTCATTTTCTTTTGTTGAAAAACACAGGTGACTTGCAAATAACTATGAATGTTAATTAATTTTTTTTTCTCAGGGTTTTCACCAGTAAAGGGGTCTCAGGGAGACCATGATATGCAGAGGATTTTGTATCCAGTTGTCTTAAGGATTTTACTGTCATCGATCTAATTGGTTTATAAAACCAAGATCAATTGATTTTAGAAGAATAGTGAGGGTCTTGTTTCTTAAATAACTTGTGCAAGATAAAGGACCATCTTGCCAATTTTATGCATAAATGCTAACGGATTAGGAATTGCACAGTGCACCCTAAAGCAGAAACTACCAATCTGATACAGGTTTTATTTATTATTAGTGCTGTAGAACACATAGGGCTAGCTTTTCTTCTATTGAAGCATTATGAGTAAAGAAATAAAAGGTTCTTGTGCATGATGTTATATGTGATGCAGTGTTTATAGAAATATGAAATTCTAATAATATTCTTATTTTGTTCGGAATTTACGTTATTGGAATAAATATGCAGATTTACACAAGAAAGAAATGACCACCGATTACCTAGATCAGTACAGTATCTGGGGTTTTTCATTTGAAGGTGTGTTATAATTTGGTCTTCCACAACACCCCTGCTCTGAATACACACTAGAGAAGTGCAGCTATTTTCAAATTAAACATGCTGCTGTTGATCCAAAGACAACTTGTGCTAGCTGCACACAGAATAATATTAAAAATTTAATTATACTCAGGATATTACAATCTAGAACTTAAGACCTGTTTTACCTCAATTCATGCATAGAGCTGGGAATAAATTGCCTTACTGCACTTCATTGGTAATATTGCCATATGTTTATTAATTTTATTATGTTTTGGTTTACATTACAAAACTTCTGCTTTCTCAGTAGTTGTGCAGCATTTCAATTAGATATGCATAATGATAAAATTAAAAGACATGATTGTTGTGTAAAGTGCACCAGCATGCTGTATATACAGTATGCCTGTTTATGTATAACATCTATTACCTGTTGAGGTGCAGTATTAAAATCATGACATAAAGAGAATGTCTTGCAGTCTGAATCTCTATGTAGCATTCAAGGAAATTCATAGATGTACCATGGACTTCTGGAGTGATTCCCAAAGAACAGCAACAGAGGCAGTCATTCAGCACCCTTTTCCCACACTTCAGTGGAAATGTCCTTTATTCTCACTGTGGAACAAATAGCCCCTTTGGGTTGTACTACAGCCTTCCTTCTCAATTAGGTCTGGGTCATTTTTTTCAATACACTATTAGATTTACTCAGTTCAAGTGTTCAGAGGGTTAGTGTGTTATTATGATGTTTTAAAATACAAAACTCTACACCAATGTAGATTAGGCATAAAAAGCACTGTTTGACGTTTTGTGTAAAACAGTTCTGTCTAATTTAAGTAACTTTGTCCTAATATTTTCTCATTCAGGTTTTGCAGAGAGTGGCTGTGCATGAGAATTTGAGACTTGGTCTTAAACTTATATCTTGTAGTTTACATTACATTTGGTAGCAATCTATTTTAAATGGCGTACAGTACGTAGGACTGATACTGAAGATGGTGCATACTGTATATAGTAAGTGAACAAATAATAAGAAAACATAACAAAAGGAACATAAGAGGCAATTCAGCCCATGTACTGTAGCTCATTTGGTTTGCTACTACCTAATGGATCTGAGGATCTCATCCAGTTGTTTCTTGAATGAATCCAGAGTATCAGCTTTGATAACATGGCTGTGTACTGTAGCTTGTTCCAGGTCTGTACAACACTTGAGTAAAAATGTGCCTCCTGTTGTCAGTGTGAAATGTACTTCCTTGCAGTTTTCACTTGTGTCCTCTGTTTTGCTGTTCATTCTGAGGAATTCCATTAGGTTAAGTTTGCCCATGCTTATGGGTTTTTTTAATTCGTCAGTCAGGTCCCTCATAGTATTCCCTGTTAAGGACTATTTAGTTATTTTAGACTGTCATTGTAAGGCATTTCTTCATGCTGAGTAATTCACCAGGTAGCTCTTCTTTGGACTGGGTCCAGAGTGGCAATCTATTTTTGTAACATGGTAAAAAAAATTATGCACAGTATTTCAATACAGATTCGTATTAGTGCATTGCAGTAGTTTTAGCATACAGTTTCTGGATTTAAGTTCTGCATTGTAAACTGCAGTATGTATATGACATTAAATGTCATATGCCTGGAATTTTCCCAATTTTTGAAGTTTAGCTGTTTTTTATGCCATTGCTTCAATATCTCAGTGGAAGAGAACATTATAGAAATACAGTGATCTTTACCTTTTCCTCACCAGGTCCTAATAGTAGAGAAATTTGATAAATAATTCACAAATAAAATCCCAATTTCTCAAAACTGCTTTAACTCTGTGATGTGTGAGGGCCTTCTTGTATGCACAGCTCTCTTTAGGTCCCAGCACAGCATCTCTATGGGGTTTAGGTCTGGACTTTGACTATTCGAGATCCCGAACTTCTTCTTTTTGAGACATTCTGTCATAGATTTTCTTGTACAGTATGTTTTGGACAACATTGTCCTGTTGCATGATCCACGTTCAGTTCGGTTTTAGCTGTTAGACAGGTGGTCTCACATTTTCCTCTAGAATATTCTGGTATAGTGTGGTATTCATGGTGGACTCAATGATAGCAAGGCATCCAGGTCCTGAAGCAGCAAAGGAGGTCCAAATCAATCACCTCCCCACCACTGTGCTTGATGGCTGGTATGAGGTTCTTCAGGTCAGAGATTTCACCAAACACAATGTTGTGCATTGTGGCCAATAACTCCACTTTTGACTGTTCTGTTTGTCTGTTCAGAGCACATTGCTCCAGACGTCTCCTTTTTTCTTTTTAGTGCTGTTTTTCAAACCTACAGTAAGCTTTGAGCAAAGGTTTCCTCCTGGCTGTCCTTCCATGAAACACATTCATTTTAAATCTTTTCCTGAAGGTAGACATTTACTATAGCAAGAGAAGCCTGTAAATCTCTGGATGTAATCTTGGAGTTCTCTGAGACTTCTAGAAGCATCACACAGTCTGATCATAGAGAGAATTTGGTAGGATGACCACTCCTGGGTCGATTGGCAACAGTCTTTCTCATTTTGTGCATTATCTTTCTTACCATGCAGTGGACTTCGTGTTTTTTGGAAATGGCTTTGTAACCTTTCCTAGACTGATAAGCAGCAACAACAATTCTTATTTAAGACTGAGTGACGGATTTCTTTTGATCTGGGTATGATGTGTTACCACATATCACAGTGCTTGACACCAAACTAACAAAGGTTCTGATTCTATATGCAGGTGGAATCACTCCCTAATGATCAGATGGTCAATTTACATGTGTTTGTACACCCGATTCTACATACCCTCTTAACTGAGATGGTAGAAATCAGGGCACTCTTACTGTTTCACACAAACATATTAAATTCCAACTGATTTTTTTAAAACTTAGATAAGTACAAAGTAGAATTTGGATAATCAGGATTATGTTAGAATGATGTTACTGTCCTTATCTGTGGTATTTTACTATAATTGTAAAAAAGTAATATTAGAATTTTATGTATAAAATCAGCAATTTGACATTAAAAATATAAAAGGATATAAAAAATATTAATAAAAAGACTGGGTGTATCTTACCTTGTGCTCATTGTCTACCAGATTCAGCTACAGATACCGCAAGCTTGTTATTATTTACTAGTGTTTATTAAAACAATATTTTTTTAAAAATCCTGATAGTTGTGCACTATATAGTTATGCAGTTTTATGCTTGTTTAAACTTCATTTATAATCTAATCATCAATTAAGTTATTAATATTTTTTTACAGATAGATACAGTATACCGTAGTACATAAACTTGACTTTTTTTATTTCAAAAGTAATAATTAATCTATATTTTCTAAAAGTTCTCATGGTCAGAAAGGAAAAAAAACAAATTTTCAATGTAATAGATTAGCATTCAATCAAGCAGGCATCAATGCATTGATGTTAGTAATTCAGAGAAGTATGAATTTTAATGGCTGCCAATAGACATTAGCAGTATAACTGAAAATTGACAGATGATTCTCCATAGATCACTAATGACAGAAAATCAATCTGTCTGTCTGTCCATATATCTGCATATCTACACCATACTGTATATTTTCTTTTCATTTTCGGCAATTTCCTTGTGAATGCATTGTGTTGACCATAATTTTTCATGTCTTTCAATCCTTGCCATTGTCACATTGTGAAATGGCAGCTACAGTAGGAATAGCTCAGATGATTTTTTTTATTTACAGTAAATGAAAAAAGTTCACTAGCACTTTGCGTTTAGACCTGTTTAAAATATACAGGTAGGTTCTGTGTTGTAATAAAACTAGTTCACCCCTAAAACTCTTTGTTCTACAAAATGCCTCTCAGTTTATGCTGATTGTTGCAAAACATCATTATTGGAGTATTGTTAGGACTCTAAGGTTTACAGCACTGATCTCTTCACTGTGTGTATAATATACCTCCACATATTCCTTGTTATTCTAGTTTAGTACTGCAATCAGACACGGCTTGCCAATAAAGTTTATTGTACGGAGCTAAGTGTCAATATCTTTAGCACCCCTGGCCCAGGGTGGCTGTAATTAAAATGCCACAGAGAGCGCAGGACAGGCATGAAAATTTGATGGCAAATTGATTTCAGGTTCATCTTGAAATTTGTCCTCAGCTGGACTCGATACTCCTGCCTGATGCTGGATGGCTTTTGTCAAGAGGGTCTGTCAAGAGTGAGATGGTGTGGCTGCACACTGAATAATAAACACCAGACTTCTAATATATTTTGTTTTTTCTTTTTCTTGAATGCACACTGTCATTATAGTGTTATTCTAAATAGGCTTGGAATGGCAGGGGCTAGCTCTTGTGTTGACCTCTGTCTCACCAGTCTGCCAAGATCACAAGTTACCTTTTCACCTGAGTTGGCTCCTATTCATTTATAATGTTCCTGATACATATGTATTATGGGATTGAGTATTAATTAGCTATTGCTCTTTCACAATACTGAAGCGGTGGAATGCTGTAAATAGATTTCCGATTCCTCCTTTTGTGTACATGCAGTCAAAGTTAGCATTTAAGTTAACTGCCAACTCTGACTTTATAAATACAGAAGGTAGAATTAAAAGTCTGTGTAAAGGATTCTGTCAGCCTTAGTGCAATTAAACGGCAGGAACTGATTCATATATTTATGTACAGTTTCTGTGTGTCTAGTAGAGGCAATCTGCCTGTCTCTCTTTGTGTATATACACTCTTATATACTGTACACATGTATATAAAGTGCTGAGATCCTGCTTTAATTGAGCAGACTGTGCTTACTGTTCTTATGGGTAATGCTGTTAGTTTTAGCACATGCCCTGTTTTCTTATGAAACATGTTCCTTTTGCCATTGAACTGAAACTGATACTTGCTGGGGGAGGGGGAGGGGTCCATCTGTTATGGAAGGAAGTGTGTTGTGACCCCTGCTTACAAAAACGCTAATACTACTTTTTTGCTTATAGAATATTGTACATCGTAGTAGATGGCAACCACAATCAGGCCGTTTAAGAATGACATAAGTGTCCGAGTGTCTTTAAGAAACAAAAAAGAATGATTTACAAAATGTGCATTTTACTGATTTTTGCAAAAAATATTTTTCTTAAGATTTATAAAAAAAGTGATGTGAGGAGGGAAGAATAATCTCACAGTTTCTTTCTCCCATCATTTTAATTTGCAAAGCCAGACATCAACCACAGTCAATATTTCAATTAGAAGATAATTCCTGAGGTTTATAAAAAATGGTAAATTTTCCAGTTTCATGAATTGTACATTCATTAGCTGTGCCATGTGACAATATAGATTGTATCTCTATCATTGTTGAGAAGATGATACTGTGAATGTTTTAACACTTTGATTACTCGTAAGTACCGAAGTTAGTTATATGATAATCACAGCAGTGTCCACTGACCTTGACTGAGGTAACACAATACCTTATATCTCTTATGAGATCTCAGTGCCATGAATACTATGAAAGAACTTGCATCTTGTGAAGCCCAATGATGTAAGCACCCAGACCATCCACATCATTTTATATTTATATTCAACTTTATACCCTGTAACTGAACAATTATTAATATAACATCACATTATATGTTTAATGTTTTCTGTGAGAATGTCTGATGAAAATAGAAGTCAATTAACAGCCTATTTAAGGCTATTAAAAGACATTGTTTCAATCTAATTTATAAGAGGATTTGTTATAGGTAATAAATCAATACTAATTGTAGAGGATCTATTCTGCATTTGCTGAAGACAAGAGAAGAGTTCTGAAGATGACTTTTCCTAAGTAAATTTAGACTCAACCTTCGTATTAGCCATCTGGAGAGGTGAGGACAAAAACTGTGACAAAGACCTGTGTACTTTTGAACACAGCAGGAAGAGGAAGAAAATAACTCTGCTTTGAGCTTCAGTAGGCACAGCTGACTGGAAATACAGTACATATTGATAAAGTATTTGGGAGGTTAAAGTATGGAATATCTTATCTGTTTCTAGCCTTTGGATTTTGATTGAAATAGATTTTTTGTGAAGATATTTATTTACTTATCTTATACAGTACTTACTGTATCTTTACCTGTTTACTATGCCCAGTCCATATGTTTCTCTTGTTTGTCTTTCATTAGAACATAACATAAAATTCTGAATGAAGTGTAATAACTGATAACCATGCTCCCAAGACATTAAATTATTTGATGGTTTAGATGGACTTTTTCCATTTTTAATAATGACAATGTTGTAAAATGCTTTTATGACAGTTTTTTACAATGTAAGCAGATTGCCTAAAATTGTTTGGACCAACTAAATTGTGATGTTAATGCCATGTTACAGAATATATCCTTTCAGGTTCTCTTCTAAGTTTAGAATCAAGCAAATGTGTTGCATTCTTCACATTGGTCTGTGTACTAGTGATTAAACAGTAAAACTACTATCTTTTTTTTCTGTGGCTTTTTTCCTGATTAACCACTCTGCCGTTTTGGAGGTGATCCAAATTGTGTGAAATGTCAGTGAGTCTCTGTACAGTGCAGGGCCACTAATTTCATTGTCCTTGTTCAAGTTTAAGCAGTGGGCACTTTTCTTTTCCTTCCTTTCTTCCTTTCTCTCTCTGTCTATGACAGTGCCTTCAGAGGAATTACAGTATTTATTTAAAGATCTTGACAAAAGATGTCTTAGTGGGTACTGCAAGCTTCAATCTAACATAAAACACAAAACAATTTCAAATTACAATGGGAACAGATTAAAATAAGATTAAACTAGTAGAAACAGCCATCGATGAAAATGGGAGATAGTGCATATTCATTATGACAGAATTCAGAGTCTACTGCAGGCACTTTCAGAAAGCAGATGGGGTGTTAATTTAAGTTTGAAGTCACAGACAGGGGAACATCATGGTATGTCAACTTGGAATGGTGTTCCCCTTTTTAAATAGAAGCAATTGTGTGCAGGTTGGAGAAATTTTGCATACAATAATTGAATATTACTGTCAACTGTTTCTTGGCACTCCTGTGCATGTCCTGTAGTTAACATTGAACTGGGAAATGCCACAATTTTGTATTATTTTCAGAAAGTTGTAATATATATTTATGTATTTATGGATATGCAAGGGGAAGCTTTGTGCTATTTTTAAGACCACTCAGAAAGGCAAGGAAAGACGGTGCTATCTCGTTTGCATATTCTCTGTGGCATTCATTGAATGTGTCCAGACGTGTGCTTGACACAAAACGTCCTGTGTGTATCGTGCACCACTTTCTAAGGTAACCTCTTATCAGTTGCATCAGGCTTGTTTGAGCAACATGACATAATCAATAATCAGAACTGTTAATCAATGATATTTTAAATAAGCATCGATTGAGCTTACAAGGTTAGTCAGGTTCACTGGTTTACATTAAGCAAAGTAACACAATGGGTGAAGCATCATAGCATGAATGTTCTTTTTATTACATCCTTTAAGTTTTCTGAAGAATGCGGTCCATTCCTTTTTTTTCTTTTACTTCCTGTGATTTTGTGATTTAATTTCTAATGACAGCCCACGCGTGTGTTTTTGGCTGCTTTTGGAGTCTTGCAATCACCCTCTTTCTTTCCTTTTGGGTCTTGTTATATTCCTGTATTAAACACTTATAAATTTTCAAAGAAAACACATACAAGGTCAGTTTGGCTCTCCATGGATCTTGGTTTGATGAACAGTAACCAGTTTTTCCACACGTTGCAAAAAAGATTTTTACATTGTTTTTTTTTTCTCTTTTTTATTGGACAGAATGCAATTATCTTGTACAATTATACCCAGCCTCATCATGTTCTTCTCAATTTAAATATGGATGTGTAACAAACCCAGCTCCTCAAGGGGACGGGGCCTCTGTGAAGATCTACTGTATGAATGCCCTTGAGGGGTTATGTTGCCAACCTAGTGAATATACAGTACGTATGCTCAGGTCTTTCTTACAGTCTTTATGGCCACAAGCACAGCAACATAATACATTCTGGCTTGAATCTACTGTGTACAGGGATAGGGTTGAATAAGATGGACATGTACTGTACAGATTCGCTATATAGATTTCTCGTAAAAGTCTTATAAAACATTCTTTTACAATTTGTAACCACAGGATAAGGGTTAATGTCAACTGGATTTGTAAGAAATGTTTACTTCACTTTTACTCAAGTTGCACTATATTTAGCTATAAATTTCTTGTTGAGACTTTTGTGTCTGACACCATTGTGATGGCCGATTATATTAGTCATAAGAAATATCATTCTTGTCCACCTAAATTGGCTCTGTCTTACTTTTCATTATAGTGTAGGAAACTTTCAGATTAAGTTAATCCAGAATTTTGCAAGACTCCATGTTTTATAGGGTAATTTTATTATAATTTTTATGCATTCACAGTACTGTTTCATAAATATTGTTTTCACGTTCAAGGTATTTGCATAAGGTAAAGTATCTGTAGCCTCCAATTATTGACATAGCCCTGTAGTCAGAGGTCACAGGTGTGTGTTTGGTTTGCAAAATACTGCAATCTCCTGTTTCCTCTTGGGCTGACAGTGGAGTCTTAACTTTGTACTTATTCACACTTATTTCTTTCACAATAAACTCAGTGCTTTCATAATTATGACATACTACAGTTAAATAGATCAGTCAGAGCTTTTAAAAATCATGTGCAGTAAAATAAGAGAATGTGAGGGTTTATCATAAGACTGCTTCTGGAAATACAAACCTTGCAAAAGAGCTTGTAATCATGGATATTGCCACAAAATTACTGAAATGCATTTCAAATTTTACTCAAGATGAATTCTGTGAGATGGCTTTTTAGCAGGTAATCAGTTGGTGGATTTTTCAATGTGGAGTTATGTTAATACTCATATAATATTGTAGATTGACTATCAGTACATGGTTTGCAATAATTCCTTTAATACTTTAGAATCCAGTGTCTCTGGCATTGTCCCCATTTGTGCTATCTTTAAACAATTGTATTTCATAAGCATTGTTTTTATGGTTCACATGCCTTGTACATAATTGGTTCCTGCTTCTTTTTTGCTTAATCACTTCACAAATATATAAACACCAAGTATGCTTTTATTTAACTTCCCATGAGTTCACACTGCAGAGAAAATGCATTGGATAACAATATAAGAAGTAGTATACACCTCTGCTTGTCTCCCTCTTCATTCCATTGTTACTTGTGGGTCAAGATTGACACTTCTATGGTTTTGCTTTTCATAATGTTTGTATAAGTATCAAATTTCTTCTAAATGCTAAAGCATTTCATTTCACACACCATTGCAGAGAGCTGACCTACTTTACTTATTTACCAAATATATTGGAAATTTATGAAATTTTGAATATGTAGAAGAAATTTAAGTCCATGCGTTTAATTTCAGAAGACAGCTGTGTCATTTTGTTTCTGTCTGTAAAACCAAACTAGAATTGATACTATTTTTAATTAACCTCCCCTTCTTTTGTTTTTTTAAATTGCTTAAACTGAACTGTAAATTAACAGTGAGATATAAACCATTCCTCAAATGTAGAAGATGAGAATTAGTAGTGTCCTCACTTGCTGCAGTTCTGTAAGGTAGCACTGTGGCTGGACGCCCTCAGTGTGAAAACCCAAGTTTTTAATCAATCTGGCAGGGAGAGTGTGTGTTTAGGGGCTGGGGGTGGGTTGACTTTGATTTCAGTCTCCTGATGAAGGAAGACTCTCTTGCCTATGTGACAGGTTTTCCCTCACGCACACCCCTCCACCTCCCTCTCCCCAGTTCCCAGGTATTACCATTAGAAGACATCCACTGTGGGAGAATCGCTCTGTTCCTCTGTTTTGATTAATATTTTATCAGCCATGGGGAGGAAATGGTGTTCTTTAGCTACACTAATAAGTAATGGAGCGGATGCACTGCCCCTGCTGTTAGCTCAGGAGGGGCGGTGTAGGAGGGGTTGTCAAGGGAGCTTTGATAAGGCCCAGGCCAACACCTGCTGAAAGAGAGACACACTTAGCTCTCTTTTGGGTTTCTGCAGTTGTGCATGACTGGCAGTTGTGTTAATATATCTTATTGTTTTCATTTTCTTTTGCATAATCTAAGAATGTGTTTTTTAGAACGGCTGTAAAGAAGGTGGATAGATACACATCTTGTAAAGGAAACGTAAAGAAAAATTGCAATATATAGAAAATATAGTAAACAGTACATTAATTTTATTGTATTTAGTAAGCAAAAAGGACATTATAAGGATAATCTGAACCATAGTAAACTATTCAAATTATAAAAACCTTGACATATAATAAAAAATAATAATGTATTGAGATATGTATTTCAAAATATAACTTCAAGATGCAAAAACAGAAAAGGAAAACCACTACTTTGATGTATATTGTGCATAGCCAAAGTTTATTAAAAGCTGTTAAGTTGCATCTCTGTCACCGCCTACAGTAGGTCAACATTAGCATTGAAGATAGTCCGGGCAGTCAAGAAGAGAAACTGGACAGCAGGTCTGGTTTAGCCTGTTTTTAGGCCGTGTGCACTACCATATTGTAGGTGCAACCCTGTGGAATGACTTAAAAAAAAAACAAAGCAATCTGGGCTGTGATTAATATTACTTTGTGGTTTATATTGTGGCACACCCAGGGTGCTTAGATGTGATTTTTGCGGGTTTGGTAAAAACACACAAACACAGCTGTAAGGTAAAAACATAGTGTTCTTTATTTTACAGTGAGGGAGAATCAACATAAATCAAGAAAAATAAAAAACCTAGTTCTTTCATGGATCTAGCTGCACCTTTTCTTCTTCCCAGCATCCAAAACAATCATCAAAATTATCCGAAACTCTTTTCCAAAAAAAACCTCACACTCCGTGCACTCATTGGTCATTTGCTTCCTTGCTCCCTTCTGTCTAGTGCAATGCATAACTGAAGCTCTGCCCTCTCCTTATAAAAGGTTGACAACCACTGGACGTTTGTGCTTCCTGGTTTTTAATTATTACTCAACCGGTTGTCTTCCACCAGTTGATCAGGAGACTGGGAATGACAGGTTGTTCAACATTGCTCTCTGTGGAATGTGGTCAAGACAACACCCTCCATCTTGTCTCCATCTACTGCTCCCTTACTGTATTTCCATATTTGGTTAATTTAATCACACTTTATTTAGGTTGTTTTGTACATGTGTAAAATATTGACTTAATTGATGTGGAAATCACAGAGAAAAATGCTCTTCTTAGCAATCCTATATGGTTTTCCATGAGTGTTGGCAAAGTCTTAAGTTATGTTAGTAAAGTCCACATTTATTTTCAGGTTGCTTTTCAGTGGACTTAAAGGTACACATGCACATTCTGTTTTCATCTAATTTCTTCACTTTGGAGAAAGGGCAGTCTGCTTCTGCATTTGTAATTGGCAAAGTAAGGCAAAGACACAACACGATGTCTTAGTTTGGAAAGGGTGACTGGCAAACAGTCAGTTGCTAAAATTTTTATTGCAAATTTTGCTTACCTTCATTACATTATTACCTCCTGGGAAAGCTAAGGATGATACTGGAAGAGGTGTTAGTGGGCCCAGCAGGGGGCGCTCACCCTGCGGTCTGTGTGGGTCTTAATGCCCCAGTAGAGGGGACACTATACTGTAAAAAGGTGCCATCCTTCGGATGAGACATACTGTAAAACTGAAGTCCTGACTCTCTGTGGTCATTAGAAATCCCAGTGCCCTTCTCGAAAACAGGAGGGGTGGTACCTTGGCGTCCTGGTCAAACTTCTCCCTGGCCTTTACCAATCGTGGCCTCCTAGTAATCCAATTTTCATTGTTGTTTTATGGCTCTCAATAAGTAATTTGGGGCCTCTTTCGTCAGTATTCTGAGGCCCCTATGAGTGCATATGCTATATTCTGGGCCTTTCAGGCAGTTCTATAGGCCAGACAAGGAAAACAAAAATATCTTGGATTGGAAGGATTTATAAAGTCTGATTTCCGTGCGTCCCTTTACCTATGGGTTATTGAGAAATGTGACATACCCACAGAAACCAGAAAATAAGACTATTCTCAGAAATTATTTTATGTTGCTGCTTATCACTGAGTGTTTTTTGTTTCTAGTGCTGTAATCAAAAGTCAAAACTCAGTATACTGTATATCATAAATTAAACAGTGTTTTGTGAATTGTGAGTTTGGAGAAAACCTTAAACATAGCGCTATATGACCACGCTTGAAAGAGTTTGTGAAATTATATTGAGTATGGACATTCAATAGTTTTGCCGTCGGGAGCTGCACACAAAGTGAAATCAAAGATCAAGATCAAGGGCAGGCACTGCCATCAGTTTGGCAGTAAGAGTCATCATCTAATTCAACTCAGCTTCACAACTGGCTGCAAAAATAAGCCTTAGACTGGAAACAGATTGGTGGAGGCACACCAAAGACAATTATGGGATTATAGATCTGCTCTGTGTTTACTGACAAATTGGGCACACTTTAAGGCAGAAAAACGATAGTTTTAGTCTGAACATCCTACGTTATATAAGAATAGACTTCTGCCTTTTACTACAATGAAAGCCAAAAAAGATGCTTTCAGATGCTCAACGTTCTGAAGAGAGGGAAGAATGGCCAGAGACAGTGGAAGAGGCCTTGATACTTCAGTAGCAAGCTTGAACTGTCAAATGAATGAATAAGGATGTTTATTACGGGGGGGATAGTATAACTGCACCCACCAAATTTTCACAGTTCATGAAGCATAATGGAATTCGTCACTCAACAAGTGCTCCGGGGCATCCAGCAACAAAATGGACTAACTGCAAGGTTTAAGAATGATAAATCATGCATGAAGAAACAAGCTACGGCTCATGCAGACATCAAAGACACGTTTTCCCTGTTCCTGTTGCAGTACCTCAGCACCTCTCACTGTACAACAGGACAGTAACCATGTGAAATGTTGTTAAATAGATGAGTGCATGAGCTAACATGACAGTGGCAACTCAAAAGAGAGCGATTAGCAGATACTGAGAGCTGAATGATTCAGTGTAGAAGGAGACGGGCCAGAGTGGACTGTAGGAATTGTGAGCAAGTAAACAGGGTTTGTGTCAGACAACATTTACCACAGACAAGAGGGCCAGCTGAGGTCCAGGATTCCTGACACTGTTCCATCTGAGGAGGAATTTGGAGCAGAATCCAGTCCACCAGTCCATAGAGGCAAAACAGTGTCTGGAGGTTTCAATTGGACAATGCAAAGAGAAAGATAACCAAGACAATAGGGATTTACGTTATGTTAATTAAAAGTGTATAATTTCATGGAATTTAAAATATTAAACTCCTTGTCCATCTGGGTATATACACAACATGCATATTATGCATACTGTATTATGTATACTGTACCTGTTAAATAATAATGTTTATTGTGTTCTTTCCCGTGAGATACTTCTTGTGACTAAGTGCAAGCGATCCCAGACAGTAAAACTACAAATCGTGAATGAGCAGTGTGTGAAGTGAAATCCCTACACTCTACCGATGTGTCGATAGCCTCCAGACAAGCTGGTGGTGTGAAAAGCACACTACAGAATATTTTTTTAGTATTAATGCATTCAATGCAATTGCACATAATACATTCTGACTCTAAAGGTGTGTGGGTGGGTATTCCTAATGTTTTTTTGTCTTAATTCATTGTATGTCATAATATCTGAAACACAAAAACTAACAGTTTTAAGAATGTACTACATTCTTTGTTTAATTGTTAGTGCAATTATTGAAACTACATGTACATGTAATTTTGGATTTGAAATCCAAAATTAGATTATTCATATAACATAGTTAAGTAAACACATACCATAAATTCTGTATTGTAAAACTACATCTTATGAATTTTTACTTTTCCTCACCTTTGAGTGAAGCAGTACATTTTCGACAGAAATGTTACTTAACCAAAGGTATTTTTTAGTTAGTTTTTTAGTTTTAGTTTTTAAATGTATGTCAAGTTAAGATAATGCACTTATGTTTATTGTATATATAATTATATATAGTATATATGCCGAAACAAGGAATCAGAGAATTGTTAGTGCAGAGTGTGTGTGTGCTGAGCTAGATACCAAACTGCTTCTCTAGAGGACAGGAGCTTTCACTTGACAGTAGCCATGCAAAGACATCAGTACCTCATAAGATGAATTTACTGACCTTGTACTCATAGTTTTACAATATTTCAGTAACTCTTCCATTACAGTATAGATCTCTATTACAGTATAGAGCTTTAGTAAACTCTTTCTACTGTAAAAGAGGAATGTTTTTCTGCAGAATTCTTCAGAAGTTGCAGAATGACTTTGCATGCCATTTTATTTAGAATATTTCTTCTATGTGTCTCCTCTATAGTATAGTTTATTATTACTACTCTATTTATTAATAGTTAATTATTCTTAATACAATAGATTTTATCCATAACAAATAATAATGTCTAGATAATAATATAGTCTTATTAATTTCTGTATTCTAGTATAATAACCTGATGATGTAATGTTGTTATATCCTTAATTCTGTTGTTGGAAAAATACATTTCTGCTGCAAATAGAGTAAATTGAGTTGACTTTTTATTCACATTCAGCCACCATTTAACACACCATCAATAATGGATAATTAGAGAAACTATTGATTTATTTCACTCTTTCACACCATGAATATATAATTTTCAAGGATGCATCTCCCTGTGCAAAATAAAAATCATCTTCTTTGGTAGTGTTCCTGAGTCTCAGGATACTTGTGTGCATATATGCTGGGGCTATTTGTTTATACACTATTGCTGTCTTTTGTCAGGCCAGACTGATTCCTGTATTTCAGGGTATTATTCATTTTTGAAACTGTCTAACTTCCAGTGGCTGCTCCAAAAACAGTTGAGTTTCTTTTTGTGACAGCTGCTGAAGAAGGTTCTCTGTCTGTGGTGGTGAATACTTGTTTCCCCATTCTTACCAAAACTGTTTTATTGTGAACTTTCTAAAGTTTGCCAGTGTCAGTTCCCTGGAACAGGGTCGTGTCTGCACTGCCTGATAGGGACTTTCTGTTGCATCTCAGTGTGTTGATTTTTCTTAGTTATGCAACAGCACACATTTTCCAGCAAAACGTCTTGAACTGACAGAGTGGCGATTCAGTTTTACAGCCAGACGTAGTCCTTTGTGTCACACAAACAAAGCAGCATGGAATGACTTGGCAGGGGAGGCAGGCCCCAGCAGTGGAGTTTTGACTTACAAAGTTTGACTGCGACTGCGTGTGTGAAGCATCTGGTGAACCACTAGGTACAGTATACTGTTCAGGAAAAATATCGATAAAGCTTTGCAGTACTTTTACAAAATTAATTTTACATATTTTTTTAAATCGACAAAAACACCCTTGGGGAACATTTTTAAACAAACTTTGCTGCTAGTTTGTTATCCATGGGACTTTTACAAAAAAAAGCTACAGGTGAAAAAAAAGCAAGAGCAAACAATTTTGAAATCAGTTACAGTAAAATAGAAATAAAAACTAGAATAGATTAAAGATTAAAAAATGTTTACTTCAAAATAGCTAAGATACAGTACATTGTTTGTACAGTATATGCCTAATCTTAAATTGAAGACCTTTGCAATAGTAGCATTAGTTATTATGGTAGAGACTGTGAGCTGCTACTGTCAGTATCTGCTTATTAAGCATCTCAGCTACAATAGCCTTTTGGAAGCATTCAAAGTGTACATTTGAATTTTAAGTTTCTTTACATTAATATAATGAAAAACAACAACATTCCTTCTAATAATATTTGGATGAAATATTATGTTGAACAGTGCCTTTAATACTCTCCATCACAATGGTATACCAGTAGTTTTGAGTTTTGATGTTGACTGTGCCCATCAGATGTGCTGATGCATTAAATGTACACAGAACTCAAGTGGACAGGAGAACAGGAATAGCCAAGTAATGACTTCAGGTAACAGAATTCCAGTTCTAGGAGTCCAGTGGAGGCCAGAGCCTGATTATAATTAGCGTTCTGCTTTTGGCAGGCTGGTTTGGATTTCACCCTTCACCGAGATCTGACCTCTCCGCTCCCGGGTGTGTGCCAGCGACAGGCCTCTCTGCTCATACTGCAGTGCTTCATACACTGCCTGGCTCTGCTTCTGTCACAGTGTGTACGTTGCGGCCGACACTTGCATCCGCATATCATATTTCACTTCAATCACATCCCGCGCTTTGTTCCTTTCCCACTGTTGTGATCTATTAGGATTTTCAATCAGTGGCCTTTTATGGGTTAGCTCGCTGACAGCTAAATTAGTCTCTCAGGTCGGATACGCTGGATAGAGACCTGTCCTGGAGGTACTTAAGGGGGCATGAAATATTAATGAGGACATTGTGAATGGTACAGTAAGCCTTCTCTTAAAGGCAAAATTTATAATTGCTGTCAGTCATACCTGTGAGTAAGGAGTGGTAATGACCATATTTCATCTTCGCTAATAATTTTAATTTTTTTTTTAAATTAGAAAGAGACAACTGGGAATGGGGATGGAGCTTTCCTGTTGCTAATTATAAAAGGCATTTTTCTTTATCACAGTTTTGTCTAGTAGTGCATTTAACTTTATTTTCTTGCATATTCATTCAGGTTTGTATTTTTTTAAATTCAATTTCCCTTTTTATTTGATCTATTTTAGAGTTTACTTGTGAATTTGTCTAAAAAGTTGCACTGTGATTTATTGATAAATGAGCTAATAAGATTTTTGCCTGGCAAAATGTTGTTTTTCATTCTAAGCGTATATGTGTGAATTCAAGCATGAACTTCAGAGTGCCAATACTACAAAATCCTTTTTTTCCCATTTTGGCTGCTTATCATTGGAGATGAGTATTACATATGGGCAGTTTTTTTAAAGCACCCTTAAATGCTTTCCTGTCTGTTTATTCTTGTCAAATTATAAGAAGTTTCCTAAACAGAAAATGTTTTGACAGATTATTACATGTGGGTGGAGTGTGGTATTCCACTTGCAGTATTCACACAAAACCTTTTTTATCATTTACAAATGATGTGGTGGACGGAGGAGAGAACAGTTAGTAAGGATGTATTTGAACTCACTTTCTGCTTAGTCTCTAACTCCCTCCCTGTATAGTAACCTTGGGCAAATCCCTAACCTGCCTCAGATTTGTCCCCAGGATGTTGTAATGTCCCGGTAAAAGAATACATACAGTACTGCTACATATTTTTTGGGTTGTTGAGCACAAATATACAGTAAATATTGTTATGTACATTTTTTGAGACCTTTATTTTAAAGATACTCTTTACATACTGTAGTGTAGTGTATAATTTACAAATGGTATATTTTTCTTTGCACATGGAGCATTAGTGCAATACAAATGAAGCTAACTGCTAACCCTTTATCTTGCCTACATTATTCTTTGAGCCCTTCATCTGTCCTTGGGGCGCGGGGATTTTGTGTACTTTAACAAGGTGCGTACTCTAATGACGATGGTTTAATTTTATTAAATGCAGTTGGGAGCCAGGGTATAGTATGTGTATGTTACAGATAATGTTACATAGGCAAAAAGAAACCTATTGGCTTAGAGTGGCTGCAATCTTTCTATTTATAGAACACCCTGACTTGTGCAGGAAGTCAGGGCATTTTGTAGGGATTTAACACTAACAGTAAGCAGATACTGTGACCCACTTGATCCTGCATCAGAAAGCTTTCAATTATAAAATATATAGAATAATCATACAGTACATTTTAAAATGAGGTGTGCTTTTTAAGCCCTTGTGCCAAACTACATTTATATTTATGTGAACTCCAAACTCACAGAATTTCACCCAGTTTTAAAAGAAGAATGACAAAAGTTGAAATCTTCAGCTTTCCTTTATAAACTGGAAGGGTTAATGGAATCCTTTTTAGACATATAGATATGAACATAGGACTGCAAACCTGTCCTCAAGTGTAAAAATCCTTGATTCATATACAGAAATGATTACTGCAACGTCCTACTCATTGGGGTATTTAAATCCAAACTGAACAGACTTCAGTATGTCCAGAATTCAGCAGCTAGAATCCTGACCAGGTCGCGTGGTGTTTTCAAAGTCCTCATGCTCACCTACAGCATAAGGCTTTTCATGGCTTGACACCTCAGTACCTACTGTTCTGTACCTTTCTTAACTTTTTTCTTCTTGCTGTAAAGCAAAGCTACTTCTAATAATAATAATTTTACCCATTATATCTTAAGTATTAAGACATCAATCACAAATAATTAGGATTTGACTTCTGTGATTCTATTAAGAAGTAAACTCTCAAAAATTATCTTTTCACTGGTTAATCTTCAGGTACAGTTAACCCATCAAACTTTTTAATTTTACCTAATGATGTTTTGTGTAAAAAACACTTCACTGAAGAAAGATTTCATGTAGCTGTATTTGAGCTCCTTGTTACAGAGAAAGTGATTTATTTCCTTTACTTCCTCACTGTATTTTCCTATTCTCCACCTTTTTGCACTTTGAACCACAGGCACTAAAAGCTTCTCTTCCTGTTTAGCACAGGCTAACTGAATTATTAACCACAGCCAATGCTCAGATCAAGGTGGAGTTCTCTCTTCCTGCACTCAGTCTTCACAGCAGCTGAAGACAGGTGAATGTGGAATGGGGAGAAGGTGGGGGGGCTGTGAGCTGGAGGCTTGAAGTTCAAAATGATTCTGGGAGTAGAGTGGTCACAATAGGCATCGCAGGTGTTTAAGTCTGTTTTCTAGTACATGTCGATCATGCTCTTGTTCTGACATAAATTTTGATCCTCTGGCTCCTGCCATAACGCATGTATTCAGAACTGCTTCAGGCCACAGAATCTCAAGTTTGGGAAGGAAAGCACAATTTTAGACTGCACTTTAGAGATATGTATTTATCCAGTTGTAAAATCTGTCATTAAAAAGGAAATTGCACAAATGCGGTGATAGCAAGATGAAGTTGTTTGGGAATTAGTAATAATCCATCCATCCATTTTCACTCTGCTTTTCCTGGTGAGGGCTGTGGTTGCAGCAGTTCGAGTAGGTCAAATAGGAAGTAGACTGGGTGCACAGAATGAATGTTATCTGGTATTGTTTGTCAAAAGTGAACTTTACTTGTATACCCTCTTACTCAGTACAAAATGATCATTTGTTCCAACAAGACAGCATTAAGAAAGAGGCAGAAAAAAGTAATGAAAAAACCTCTGTTGACTTTTCCTTGGATCCATAGGTTAGTGCCCTTTAAGTTCATCTTTGAGTCTTTGGCAAAAGAGAGGTTTGTGATCTTTGGAACTTCTTAGATTATACGTAGTCTCATTGCATGACTCCTCATTTATCACAGTTGCAATCTGCAAAGTTATTTTTTTCTTTCCTTTAGAGACAAAGTATCACCTTTTAAAAGGGGCAATGCCTTATGGTATTACAGTATAGTGTTAATTAGTGTATTATAGTATAGTGTTAATATTACTAATTCTACCAATAACAGATATTTGTATCATTTATTTTTTCTGCTGTTTTCTAAGGTGAATACATACTTCTGTGGTGCCACCTTCATTCTCTGCTGAGTTAGTCTCTTTCTGACTGCCAGCTACAGTGTATCTGTAATTTGCAGTGGTGGTCAGCCATTGTGGACACCTGTTTGTAAAAGAAAGGCTTAATGCCAGAATGTATTATTGCAAAAAGTCAGTGCGGGGAACAAAATCTGCCCTCAGAACACTAGGCTTCCATTTTATATACTGTACTTGACGACTTGGGTTTTGGTGACTATTGAGGTTTGATGGCTTCAAAGAAATGAGAAGGAAATGAAAGCCTTTGTACTTTAGTTAAAAAGAAAAGGACTACATATATATTTTACCTCTAAAGAATCACCACTAAATTCAGAATGTGGAGGTCAGGTTTAAAAAAGAATGACTTTGTTGGATGTTTTCTTTTGTGTCCAGACTTATTTTATTCTTCACGTTTCTGTGAAAATGTTTTCTCAGGCTGAATACCCAAATTTCCTTTCATTTTGTTGAAAATGGCAGAAAGGTTACTGAGCTTTGTAAGTAACCTATAACAGCCCTCTAAATGAAAAGCCCTTCTGCAGGACCTTCAGCGATGGTGATGAAGCTGACTGAATTCTATGACATTGCATCTGATAATCAGTTTCACTACACGATTCTCTGTCTTTGTGTTCTTCCCCCTTTTGCCCACATAATGGAATTGGGACACGTATTATTATTAATAAAAAAATAACTTTTATTGAAAAATACATATTTGAATTTTTTATCTAGACTTTTTCATGAAATTGAGAAATCCTTCATGAAGACATCAGAAAGCAGTCCTTAAAAACATTTTGCAAAAGAAATGAATAATAGCAAAAAAAATTAGCGGATGGTTCATTTCATTAATGCAATTAAAAATAATGCATTTTAAGAGTTCAACCTTTCAATTTATAAGTACGTTTTAAAGATGTAGTCTTACCTTAGGATTGGTTTCGTGCCTCACACCAGAAACTGTCAACAGAAGCACCTTGCTGTGGTCTTTGTCTGTTTGTCCAGAAAGGACAGTGTTTCCTGATATCTCTAGTTGTTGTTGTTGTTATAATCACTATCCATCCATCCATCCAGTTCAGAGCTGTGGGGGAGCCAGAGTCTATCCTGGCAAGCAATGGGCACAAGGCAGGATACACTTGTGTGCTTAATGCTGTTTGCATATATTTTCAATTGTTTTGATTTCTGCAATATCTGTATTACAATCTTGTGGGCTCATGAAGAATTAAACAGTAGTAAGTTTTAGGAATTTTAGTCAACTGGATAGAGCTGATTGGTATCATGATTTTATTGTCCATTTACTACATTTTTACCTGTCCATCTGGTCATATGAAACATTAGCTTGCAACTTAACAATGACTGCAGATGGGATCTTTGTGATTCTGGAACACATACAGTACTGTATTGGTTCCATGTACTGTCTGTTCTATATAAAAGCATGTGTGCCCATACTGTAAATAGGAAATTGTGGCTTGGCCACTGAAGCTCACTGCTTGCACACTTTTTAGGTGGACAAACAACAATGCTATTCTTATTGTTCATTTTTTTTCTTCTGCCATTATTTTCAAATGCTTATGTAATCCAAACCCCTGGACAAAAGCTCATGAAATTTAGGAACATTGGTAAATCCTTTGGGAGGTCTTTAGATATGT
This sequence comes from Atractosteus spatula, assembly GCF_055471065.1. NCBI lineage: Eukaryota > Metazoa > Chordata > Actinopteri > Semionotiformes > Lepisosteidae > Atractosteus > Atractosteus spatula. The sequence continues at coordinate 646,604 of NC_142726.1, read as the reverse complement.
TGTAACACATATTCCATTGTAGAATGTTGTAGGGCATTTTAGCCTATGGGGATTTTAGCCCACAACAGAATAATGCTGATTGGTCATACACTGTATAATGTAATTGGTCAAATGAAAAATTAGATTATAGCTTCAAATCAGTGCAGATTGTGCTAGTTATGTGGAGAATAAATGTGTGGTGGTAAAATGTGACCTTGTCTATGACCTTTTTACCTTTCCTAAAGGTTAAATGCAGCCTTCTCATATCTCCTTACAGCTTATGCACAAGGTCATGCTTATTGTGGGACACATATAGGAAACCATATGTGAACTATCAAATAATGGTCTGGCTCCTGAAAAGTGATATACTGTATTGGCTTGAGCACTGATGCCTGCTGCTTTCATATATAGTTTGTATTATTATTTTAATAGTAATAGTGATCATATACAGTTTGTATTCAGGCCTCTTCATCAGAGGTTCTGAGCCATATTTTCACACATACTGTACTACATTCAGTGGAAAAATTATTATAAATATTCTGGAGAGAATTTAAGAAAAAAAGAAACATTACAGCATTAAAATCATGATTTCCCTCAGGGTGAACTTTATTGATAGAATTTCAGAAAAAAAGGTTTCCTTTCTGACCCATGCTAGACTTACTGTATTGTCTTCTTAAATAAAATAAATCATATTCTTGCAAATAATACAACGATAAATAACCATGTTACTTTTCTGGAAAAAAATAGTTTTTAATTGAAGATCTTATAGAGTAACTAATATAACTTGTAAAAGAATAATATTTATAATAATATTATACCATCATTCATACAAAGGTTTGCAGTGATGTATGAACTGGAAATGTAATTTAATTGACTAGATCACAGATGTACAGTATGTATGATAGACACACTGCAGCTTAAACAGCAGAAGTGCTGTTTGCAAGCCTGAAGCCCATTGCCACACTACAGCCTGCTAGTGACAGAGTGGAAAATGAAAGTGAATGCATTAAATAGGAGGAAAAATGGCTTTTGGATTAAATTATGTTTAAATCTTTTACGGGGCAAGTAATTCTCTGTGCTTTACGATTATGAGATTATACAACAAAAATTAAGGCACGTGCTTTGCATTGAGAATTAAGTATCATGGGAAGATAAAGCTTTTGCAAAAAGCTGAAAAAATGGAAATTGTTGTTTCCTCATGAAAAAACTCTTTATTTTTTTCTCAAACACAATGAAATACAACACAAAAGAAAAGACTCCCAAGGATCTTAACTGATAAAGGCACTTGCCCTGTAATAAAGGCATTGTGAATTCGATCCTGGTCATGTCACTAGCCAACTGTGACCATGATTCCCTTATGAAGCTGGGATCCAGGATTAATCAGGCTGGACTCTCTTGGCTTTCAGAGACACGTTGCTAGTGAGGGATACGCCTCTCCTCAAGTCAGCACTGAACACCTGGAACGGGCCTGTGCTTCCTGCAACATGCTGAAAGATTGGTGGTGTTGAGGAGGGAGGGTTGGAAAGGTCTTCCTGCAAACCCTCCTTCTCCACTTTGTGTGCCCATGAACCTCACAGCCAGAGGCCGAGGTGTGAAAAAACACCCTAGTGGCAATTCCAGAATTGACAACTCCAAAACGTAATTGACGATTTCTGAATTTTAATAAATAAATGTGATTCAAATGCAAAGTAAGAATTTCTGACACCAAATAATGAAAATATTTTTTAAAAATCTTTAAAATGAACTGCATATACTGTATCTTGTGCAAAGAGCACTTCTCTATGTGCCAGAGAACGCTTTATTCAGGAACTGAGCAGCATGGATATGTTTGCATTCCAGGGGAAACCCACATTTGTACAGTACAGTATGTATCATATTGATGTGTCTTGTCTTGAAGCGTCAAGACTTTGTGCTGCAGATTTTCCAGTTTAAGCATTTATGCATTTATGATGTTTTTTTTCTGCCCATTACATGCAAGAGAAATCCTTTTAGACACAAGCTGTTAAGTAGCTGTCATCTGGACACTCAAGTTCCCAGCCATTGGCACAGTCTGTTAGGCCACTACTCCCTTCTCCATTCTCACCCACCATGCTAGTGTATCCAAAGACTGCTGCTGCAGATTGGCTGTTCGAATTCCGGACTCTTTTCTGCTGTGCCCTGTTGTCTTGGATCTGGGAACAAAAACCCACTCCAAACCTGTGGAGGAGCAAAATGCAAGGATCAGTGGCAAGAACTTTAGTAATGGGTCAGATAACCCCCCACCACAATAATACATTTTTGTGATGAAATCTTTTACTTACAATTCTGGTAGATTCGTTGATCTGCATATTTCTGATAAATATATATAGAATTCATACCAATGTTATTATCGTATCATAGTAATTGATATTGGATAGTTAACACCATCTAACAATGTATGTTATTGTTCAATTTCTTTATTGAATTAAACAAGCAACATATGAAGAAATGAAAATAAAGGTATAGTTTGCAGTGTGGGATGTAGCTTTAAGAGAAGTGTTTCCTACAGTACGTGCAGATTACATTTACAAGAAGTAATGGACAAGGTTTTGGTATATGGCATTGGCTTTTCAGAAAAATAGAAAAAAATCTTTAAGTACTCATAAGGGCAATGAAGCATGTGTTTCTGTTGAAATATTAAAAGGTACAGAATAGGCATTGAATAAATATAGGTGCTTCAAAAGCAATTTGAATGTTGTCTCTGGGACCATAGCATTTAAAAACATGATAATGAAGAAAGAACACTAAATGCAATCATTTAGACTATAGGTTTTTGCCAAATAATACATTGCTGTTAAGCAGAAAAGGGATTTCAAATGTGTTACCACTATTGCAATGTAATACCCCAGTAATTTGGAAGATGTTTCTATTAATGTGAACAGAGGGTCAGACTAGCCTCTGTGGTACAGATGACTTAATAGAAATCTACATGCTAATAGCTTTGCCAGGAGCATTGCGTGCATTCTCTTTTGTGGTTTTTCTTAAATAGTGACTCATTTTAATACAAATTTCAAATTACAGTCAGACTGATTGAATCCACTTCTGTGCTCCATGGTTCACATATTTGTTCAAGTGATTTGCTTTAGGAAAATCTTGAAATGGAAAAGTTTTTATTAATGTCATTCCCCCCTTTTCTTTTTCTGTATTTATAAATTCCTTATAGCAATGCACCCCCCCCCCCCCCCAATCTCTTCATCAAGGCTTTTCGTTAAATCATGATGCATAGTTCAGTGCTGTTCTGGGTAGGTCCATTAATCATGGGATTCGCGTTCGACGTATCTACTTTTTATCCATCTCTTAAATCAGTCACCAGGGCTATTGGCAGGAATCTGGGCACGCTCCAAGAGCGTTGATTGAAGTGGCATTGTTTGGGAGACAAGCCTCTCTCAATCAATAGGCAGTCTTACTAAATTACAGTGTACATGAAAAATGAAGCCCTTCCCCAGGTTCAATTCAGACCGATATCTGTTAGAAGTGGTTGTAAGAGTGACCCTTCTAGAGGGTTTGTAGTCTGTAGACAAGACCTAAGAGCTTAGTGTGAGAAATTCCACTGAGCAGACTTTAGTACAGCACCGTCCTATTTCAAACTCTTTTACAGTGGAATCTGTTGAGCTGTAAGATACTGTATTTCTAAATGGAAAAAAAAATATTTAAAGATAGTTCCCAGCTCCAGATCATGCCATACCATTTCAGTCAACCAGTTCAGTTTCAACCAGTTGAAGTTAAATTAAAGCAAGGACAAGTAGCATTTACAGTTCTGCATGATATTCTGCTCAAAGTAACATAACATCTGTCACTGCATTCTTGAGCTGAATGCAAGTTTAAGGGGTGTGCTGTGATTCATTCCACTTCCTCAATGGCTTATGTTAAAGGGAGGATGAGTTGCTTCATTAAACATAAAGAAAGTGAATCTCTTTATTGTCAGTTATATCAAAAAAGATGAGAACATTAAGAAATACAGAGTCTGTGTAGGTAGGTTTTATGACAAGTTAGTCATGACAACTTTTGACAGAAAGCAATGTTAATTTGTATGATGGGAAATAGGTTAAATACACACTCATATAGGCAGTAAAATAAAAACAACAGTACTATGTGCTGCACATATTACAAAAATGAATGTTAACTGAACAGATTGTACCATGACAAACATTATCAATGCTCTGTCCTCCTTTGATGAAGGTTCTGAATAAAACTGAATAAGAATGCCTCATCATTTTAGTTTTAATTTGGTATTAGTAAGTTAAAGTGTTTAATTATGTATACAAGGTACAGAAATGAATGAAGCAGAAGCTGAAGCATTGCAGAGTAATGAGTGATTTTCAGTCATTGCTCAAAGACAACATTTGCCAATGTTATATCTCTTTCTGCCAGAGGAGGACTCTGATCACACACAAGACCCCTTACCTTTTTTCTAAGTGATTTTCCTGCTTGTAGCACTTCTGATAGCTTTAAATGTGTCAGATTCAGAATAGAGAATTGCCTTTATTGGTACTGTATGGGTCATCCACTTGATTTGCTTGTACCGTAGGCTTGAAGTAGGTACAAAATTGGTTGTTACTGTATTTTTGAAAGAATAAATTAAGAGCAGCATAAAACAATTTCAGTTACTTTCAGCATAAAGGAAAGGTATTTCATTTAAAAAACAAAGAGGAATGTTACTAGTTGATCTGATCTTGTCAGTTTCTATACATAAGCAAGTTTGGGTCTTTATTGTGCCTTTCACAACAAATCATCACAGAGTGCGCTTTGCAGAAATATGTGCAGACATTTTATTTACCGGTATGGCAGATCACTGTACAGAGAAGAGAAAAAAATCTCAAGAAGACCGAGTACAAAACTCTGCCTCTGTAAGTGAGTTAGTAGGTGGGACTCTCCAGTTTCCCAGTATAGGAGATGCTAAACTAGGGTCTGACTACTTGGTTATAAAAAAGATCCCATGTCACTGTTTATAAGAGCTGAGGTGTTAAACCTGATGCCCTGGCTAAGTTCCACTCTGGGCTCCTAAAGTGGTGAAGCAAAGTCTCACTTGTGAGGCTGCTGAAACTATGGCTCAGTGCTTCATATACAGTACTGTAGGTACAGTATGTGCTGCACTTCAATGGTGGATGAAGTGAGACCCCCTATATGTACAGCACTATATAAATTCAAGAATTGCTCATTTTAATTGTAAGATATTTATTTAGTGGAGTTGTTTGTATAATGGATGGAACAACTAAGGTATTGTATTGATATAATTACAGTAATGTGTTACATAAAATAACATTTTTTTTCTTGGTAGGACACAGTGCTTGTAAATTTAATTTTTAAATTTAAATGCAAAACTACATTTATGGTATTTAAAAGTAAATAGGATGTGTCCAACTTTAGTATGTTATTTATTGATTAAACTTGATCTTATTTTAGTATCAATAAATGTAACTTTAAATTTTCAAAACTGTTGCTGTTGTTTGTAAATTAATATAAGTGTTATAAACAGAACATTACACACATGAGCATCTGCTGTATGATGGATCAGTTGACATTCCATCTTCCAGCAGTCTTATTTCTCATTCCCTATCCTCTCCACACAGCCCACATTTTCTCATACAGTATGTATGGTCTTTATACACATTTTACTTTTATAGAAACATTAGCAATGAAAATTTAGTGAAAGTTCTATTGCAGTAAAATATGCAACATTGAATTTTAATGTTGACTGCTGGCCTTGTTAGTGGTTAGTGCTATTTGCTTGTTGGCAGAATGTAGAGTACAGGCATAATTTGGCTGGCATTTATTAATGTGGGCATCTCTACAAATAATATGATGTTTGGAGATATTAAGTTTGACAACATTTTCTCTTGTTATATGTTGGCATCCTGTGCAAATGAAAAAAAAAACATTTTTGAAACAGAGCCAGGTAAAATCTCTCTCTATTTTTTAGTTGTGCTCACTCTTGCTTCACTGGATAACTCTACTATTTCCAAACAAACACACTTGGATATATCCCCCCTGTCTTCCAAAATGTTTCTGTGGTCTGTTTCATCTGTGTTTAAAAGTCCCCTATTTTAGCAGGCCTTTTCAACATTTTCATAATAGGGAATGGACTGATAATGTTCATTCCCTGAGTGCCTTGCCCATTGTTTGAGAATGCCAATGAGAATTTCTTCTTTCCTTGATAGAGGGGTACAGTAACTGTGGGAGACAAATGTTATCTCAAATTTTATGTATTGGAATATATTTATTTCTCGGACACTATGATGGAACGAACTTCAAACTTGAATAAAGCTTTTCCAGCCCTCCTTGTGGTTAAATATTTTTTAATAAATTAAAAACTCCTGTATGAATGTGGCAGGTTCAGACAAGGTGGCAGATCTTGTTTTATGTTGGCATCTCTTGATCCCTTTGTCTCCTGACCAATTGGAAACAGACAATTGGTCTTTGATAAAAAAAAAGTTTAAAACAGTTAACAGTTTAAAAAAAACAGGACATGGAGACCTCTGTACCTGATTTGGAAGAGATTCTCTGTAATGTGTAACATCAGAGATAAGGAAGTGTGGGATGTGGGGGGTTTGGACCTTGTTAGTTTTGAAGTTAAGAGAGTCGGTTTTTGGTGCTGGTAGACATCTTACCTGCCTGGCTTTTAATAGAGAGGATATTTATGGAAGAGTTTAGTCAAAGCTCAAGGTGAGATCTTCATTTTTGCCAGCTGTTTCACCAGCACATGAAGAGCACCATTTATTATCTTACAGCTATTCTACCTAAGACCCACTGCTACCTCATCATGTCTCACTTCTAAACATTATTAATATTATTTAGGTACTCTACACAATATTTAGCTGTACATGTATATGCAACCATAAAAAGAGCACCTTAGAGCCCTGGTTTACCTGTAATGATACATTTGTAATCTCATGATGGATTATCTGTTGGTTGATCTCATGCTTTGCTACCTTTCAGACCCCTAATCTAATACCGTATCTTTTGTAAAGTACTAAAAAGTGAGCTGGCAGGAAGGTTTTCTCATTCTATGTACAGTAGGAGAGGCTGAGTAGCCATACCTGATTTGCAAAGCCATGCTGCTTCATTGTTCTGCGTTTGCCTTTTAAGAATTCCAGGGAATGGTGCATTCTGTTGAAAATAGTTCCACTCTGACCGCCAGTGATCTGCCCTAACCCCTAGCTATTAATCATTGGACTCTATTATTTACTGAGGGTTCATTCATTGTTCCACAAAGGTACCTAGAGGGTCAATTAGAGACTACAGGCTAGATTTTTTTTCCAAAGACACAAGAGGGTCAATTAGGAACTGTTGTAATTTCAGCCAGAGCAGTCTGAGCCCGTGGCTCATCAGCGGGAGTAACTGTTGCTGGGAGCTCTTGGGATGGGAGCTGGTGGGAAGAGGCAGTGGGTGGATGGAGAGGGATGGGGGGGTTGAATGCAGAGGGGATGTTGGCCTCAGGTCTCTGAGATTTGCAGTTGCTGCAGCTGTATTTCAATATGATAACGTTGAATGTATATGCCGGTTCAGAACACATCATCTCCTAACTGCATTTCCAAGTGATTGTTGCTGTATATTACAAGAAGACATGATAACTTTAAAATAGTTGCTATGGATGGGAAATCTTACCACATGAGGCAAATTCATATTTGAAACATAATACGTCCATAACTAATCCAATAGAGCAGAAGTTTGGCTGTAGAAAGAAAAAATGGTTTAGAAAACAAATTTAAAGGTAAATCTGTCTCATGATCACATTGCCAATTACCTTTATTTCATATACTGAGGTCCCGTGTACTGTATAGTTTGGTTTAAAAGCAAATTATTGTACAACTGGCCTTGGTGACCTGTAAGGTAATTCTGAATCTTTGAGTTCTGAGGTCCTTTCCATTTTGATCTTCTAGCGATGACCCCAATTAGTTCAAGTTACTTTTGTGAGGCTCCATCATAAACATAGATTCTTTGAATTGCTTGGTGGATCTTTAAACATAGTTTTGACTTTCACTCTTGCTATACAGGTACCTTTTTATCCTACTTTAAACTGAATTACTGCATTTAAGTATTAAGTACTGCGTTTGCATTTCTGCTGCCGTTTTGACTGTTATGTGTGAAAAATTATTATAGGTCAGAATCTTTAGCTGTAAAGGTGGACAAGGAAGTAACAACTGGTAAAAACTTTGAAGACATGCCAGTTTTTGAAACAGTGTTGAAAAGAAACTTTTTTTAAATATTTCATAAATCTGATGATTCACTGTTTGGCAGGTTTGGCCTCCCTTGCACTGTTTTGTGACGCTGCTGCCAAGAGCGGGTCACCGTAGCGCGCTGGCACTCCATTGTGTTAATTGCAGCGGTGATAGATAGGCAGTCAGAGCTGCTCGATGCATCTAGAAGCTGAGTGGCTGCCTGGATGCTGGAGAGATGAGCGTTTTATTTACAATAAAAGCTCACACTGCTATATTATACCTCCTTTTATTTCATAATGTAAATGCTGCCTGTAATCAGCTTAGCAATCTTTTTCATAGGCAATACTTCATTTTGAATCCCCCCCCACCCCCCGCCCCCCTTCAGAGCAAGCATTGGAACCTTGGTGCTTTCTGTCATCATTATGGACAGCTGCTTCGCCTTTGTCTGTTAAGTGTCTGAACACAAGATAGTCTTATCTAAAGGTTTAACTAAGGTGTAACTTAAAAAAAATATTTTTAGTTTTATATTTGTAATTTTTTTGAATGACAAGATTCTGCTCCTCATCTGTCATGATGAGAGAAGCAAGGATGAGTGCACAGTGTGTACCATAGGTACCACCAAAAATTTGCAAGTCTTGTTTTTATTGCTACTGTTGTCTAATGTCAATAATAAATCAGTTTCCCTTAGACTAGATGTATATTCAGATTTTTCTGCATATTATTTCTTGTGCAATACAATTACAGGGAAAAGGTAGCATATTTGTTTTTATGCATATTGTAGATGATGGAATAATATACATTGAATTATGAGCATACACTGAAATGCCAAAACTAATCTGTTTATGCAATTTCTCTATATCCCTAGAAATGCTTTAATTATATTTTAATTATAATACTTAAAATCACTTATATTGACAATGTAAGGTCAAAAGGGTTTATTAATCATGTTTAGTTTTAGTCACAGTTACAATATTTCAAAATATAAGGATCAATTAAGGGTGACATTCATCCTTGTAGCAACAGCACTTAGACTTGGAACTCCTGGTTAATAAATGATCAAAATAATAGAATAAATAAAACAAGGCAGATGAACTGTTTTATACTGTCAAATAAAGCACACACCATTTAATTCTGGAGGATGCTTTCCTTTTATTTATTAATTTCTTTAAGACAGTTATCAAAATTACACATCAATGAAATATAAGGCTCCAACTTATTAAGTCACAGTAGTGTCAGGACTGGCAACACAAACATTTATGAAGGCTGATCTTTAATTGAGCAGTTATTCAAATAAATAGGACATGTGGTCCTCTTGTTTGTGTTTTGCATCTTATTGGAGGGTGTCAATTAAGTTTTAACAACTTTGGTTGTGGAAAACACATTCTTCAGAATTGATTTCACCCTTAGAAGAAGTGAGGAATATAATCCAACAAACATTAACTTTACCAATAATGAGAATTGTAGTCGTGATGTAAAATCTATTGTCTTTCATTGTTGTAATTGATCAGAGGGCTGCCAATGTCTGCTGTTTATCAGCTGATTTCTTCTTCTTCTCTTTTAAACGTCCTCTCCATCATGATATACCTTGTTTCCGTTCAGCTGGGAAAAATTAGCTAATGCAGTAATTACAGCAAGACGCATGCCAATACCATAACATTTAGTTTTCTAACCTAGAAAGTATTTCTTCATTTGTTCGTATAGCTTTCTTCAGTGTACTTAAATTTTTCCCACACTTACAAAATAAGGGATTCTTCTAACCCTTATTCTCCTAACTTCATCACTTTCTATTCATCATATAGTTTTATTCTTTATTTGGATGAAACAGAACTTGTTTAAGTGTAAGAATGTTGAATTGTTTTTCACCCTTTTTTATAGTTCTCTTTGTCTATAATGAAATGCCTGAATTTAGGATAAGCCAGTGCAGGAATGCTTAAATCAATAGGTTTGATTCATAGAAAACCAAATCCCACAGGAAGGCCAATCGATTTCTCTTTGGGTACTCCAACACACAGAGATTACATTTTTGCTCTTTTGCAATGATTTTTTCTCAAGATGTTTGAATAACAGAGCTGTTTTCCTTCAGTGCTGGTTAAATCTACTCAAACAACTAGTCCCCACCCCCTCCAAGAAAGATCTGAATATTCATAAGGAAGAAAAAACTCACTCAGCCTCCATGCTCCTTCTGCGTAGTACTGATCGAACAAGCTATGTTCGCTGTCGCTGTGGCTTGGTACCCACTGAGGCAAGACAGAGTTAATCTGGGCAACTGCCATTTTTAACTTGGTGTGTTTTCTCCTCACTCAACTGTATTTAATGTAACCTATAAAGGAAACAAAATAATAAAACAAAGCTTCAACCGTGCGACCAATGTTTCACCGAGGGAAATAAATGGATGTCATAAACCTGTCGCCACTGCTCCACTCTATAATGCTACTCCCATGCACCCCCCTTCTTTATCTTCCATCTACAGAGCAAAGCTTTATAGGTTCTTCACTGCCAATGGACCTAGTGACACTACTGCTGTCACACACCCCAGAGCTTCTTACTCTCTCTTATTCCTTTTAATCTATGTAAACAGATGAATAACCTAATCCTGGAGTAGAGGGTTCCTTGGTTTCTTGTCCCAGGCTGCGTGTCCAATGAGATTGTCAAGCTCTGTTTGGCAGGCTTTGCACTCATTATAGCTTTGCAAGATCTAAGAACAGATAGGGCCATCATCATAATGGTGTGTGCGGAGTGGAGAGGCTGGTCACTAGGGGGTTGTCAATGGGCTACATGCATGTGATGCTCTTATTACTACAACATAGATGAATATTGTGATTGTTCAGGGGATTCTGCTTTGTTTTCTGATTTGAAGGAAATGGAAATGCAATGGAAACAATTGAGAATAAGGTGGTTTCGTTTACTCTGGTACAACATAAGAGGACACTGCTAGTGAAAGCTCTATCATGGACAAGGCATGCTTGCCGGCTAGATTGGTCGTTTTCATGTGTGCTTCATGTTCGTGTTTACAGTATGTATCCTCATGCTCTGAACATCTTCAGAAAGAATGTACAAGTATTCCTCTTCATGTCTATTTAATGATATTAGTAATATCTTACAAATCTCTCTTAAAAGAAAGACCAGATCACATCTTAACACATTGAAATCACAATGAATCTGGAATTTGCAGGATATACGTTTGACATTTAATGTTTGAGAGAAAATATTGACTAAAGCAGTGGATTCTAACCCTGGTCCTGGATGGCTCCTGTGTTTACATTCCAAATGAGGTCTTAATCACTATGGCTAACTGATCCTTAGACCTTTTTCAGCTCTTAAGACATTAGATACTGTAGGGTTGGCAAGTAGTATTAACCATGTACAGTACTAGTCTCTGGATTTCACACATACCCACCTTTAGTGCAAAAGATGTAAGTAACTATACTCCTGTAGAGCATGTTTTTTGGTGGGAGTGTCAGATACTGTATAGTGTCATTCTTCCCTGTATCTGGATATTACTGATTTATCATGTACAGTATTAATAATTCTTTAGACAGAAATAAGGGAACAGCCACTTATATGCATTTTGAAGAGAGAATTTATGAAGATCAATTTGTTAAATTATTTTCAAAAACAGACCATCAGCACAATATTTCTGAAATCGAAGACTGATTGAAAGTGCAGATACGGATTAAAATGATCTAATTAAGGAAGAAGTTCAAATATAGGTATCAGTAGCCTCTGTGATCAAGGTGAAATGGAAAAGCTCAGCTGGAATGAAAAAACAGAAGACAGAACATTTGGCCTAAAGAGATATCAGACTATGGCATCTGCCTCATGGGTATTTGTCCTTTTCCATTGCCTATGAAGAGTGGGAAGACAGGTTTCAGACATGTGGAAATACACAAAAAAAACAGTGTTAAATATTTGTGCTTGGAAAACGTCAATTTTGAATAAAACAAATAGAAACAATCACATTATCATTAGTGCTCTCATCAGATATTGAATTCTTTCTAGGATACTCTTAATGCTTAAAGCTTTTAACTGGCAAATATGTTTTAACAGGCCTGTGGTTTTAAGAAGCCAAGTACAGAGCCCTTTTTTAAAGCAAACAAGATAATTTTGTGGTCTACAGTGTGGTCAAAGATGTACTTAATGTACAGACAATTAATTTATCTGTAGTCATGAAAGCATTTATGCTGTTTTGGCCATGAAATCAAAAACATGTAACAGTATTACATCTGTGTCTACTCCTGTTTCTTCTCATCACAGTATATAATTTGATATATTATGCAGGACATAACTGTAATTATGATTATTTTCATAATCATTAATCTGGATGTCGTAGAAAGCAGGAGTGATAAGACTGAAGAAATTCCTCACTTGTAGAATGACTAGGAACTGAAATGTATTTCCAGAGGTGGAGGATCTGTCCTCTCTGGAAATTCCTTGAGTTGTGAATGAGGGATCAGATAAGAGAAGAAAAGTGGTACAATTACTTTATAATTAGCTATTTACAGTATGTGAGCCTAGTTTTACTTAGTGGGCTTAAGCTGGATCAAGCCAGTGTTTTACCCTTCCTGCCTAGGTTAGATCCTTAACCTTTGTTGTTCCACATTCCAGTTCAGATCTAAAATATATTTTTTAAACCACCAGCAGATCCTGTTTGGTCTAAGGTCATAAATTAACTGTTCTTCTGTCCTCTGGACATGGCAATCGTCAGGGTGTTTAAAGTCCACTGTCTTATTTAAAGAGACTTGACCAACCTCTTTAGAGTAACCTCTGTTGTGTCTCATTGCTGTACTAATTATTTTACATCACAAATTAAGCTTATTTAGCCCAAGGTGAAGACCTTACCTTTAGTCTTATGATAATCAGACACTGCAACCATTGTTTTGTTAAGTAGCCTGCTTAGTTCAACTTAGCCAGTCTCATTACGTTTTTACAATCAACTATTATTCTACAACATTCCCTTTTTCTAAGCATTCAAATTGTTTTAAACATTCCTATGCAATTCATGATGTTCCTGAGATATGTACAAATAAAGAACATACTGGACATCTATTTATTAAATTACAGTAGTTGTTTTTTTCAGAATTAAGGTTATTAAGTTTCAGGAAACCCTATGATTACACATTTCTTTACTAGTTTTAATAGATCTTCAAGAACTTTTGCTTGTAATACAAGCTTATCTAGATATTAAAATTCATTACTATCTGAAAGGTCAAACTTGCCTAATATGTAGTACCTGCTCAAGAAAAAATGTGTTTTACATTAAGGGGCATAAAACTGTCCTTCCATGATGACTTTACACAGAACTGGTAAAACTGGAAGTTGCAGTGCATAATACATTATTACTATATCAGAAACACTTTTGAATAGGAGCTGCGAATGATACAGTAGGTATAAACTTTTTATAAATTACATTATATATAAAGTATTGATAGAGTGGAATACCTGTGACAATAACTAACATATGTTGATCATTAATTGTGTTAGTTACAAAACTTTAATCTAGACCATACCCCTAACCTAACCCTAGGGTTAGCGGTATGTAACCGTTTTTCATAACTGCTTTTAACTTCATTAGTAACTTGTTAATAGATTATAGACCCTTATAGCACAGGCTTAAACATTAAAACACTAAATGTATGAATTACTGAGTTAATGGGTTTGCGATGTTAATCATCATTCTCTTCGTTGTAGTTTCCTAAAGCACTGTGATGTTTTTCTGAAATTGGGCTGATTCTCTCATCAGCACTTATTCAATCCCTAATATAATCACATTTTTCTGAAGATGCCAAATTGTTGATGCAAATAAATACACTTGTTAATGTGGAATAATTTGAATAAAAATTCCAACAAATAGAAAACAACAATGATTTATTGCATTTTCCAGCATTTGGCATTTTTGCTTCAGTTCAGCTCAGCTCAGCCTATCACAGTCATGCTTAGACAATATTGGTGTTTTAGCCTCTTATATCTTATTTATTGTTTCATCTTAAATACATATCCATTATGCCATATAATGTAAAGCCTAATGCTTCCTCTTTTACATAAGAGGGACAAAAGAAAAATATGGAAAACCTTTACTTGGTGTTTGTGTGCAGGAACTGTTGCAGTGCTTGCAGTTGCATAAATAAACTCTGAAGATAATATTTTTCAACGCAAAATCGATTTTCATAAGGTTACATTCTTAATGTTTATTCCACCATCCTCCCCTGTTTATACATTCTAGAGTATTAAAAGAGAGATTAAATTTTACGCGGCTGAATAAAATGCAAACACAAAATTATATTTCATTTTCCAGCGCAGACTATGCATTGTCATTTATTTATGAGATTTTTTTTCTCCACCAGGAAATATGGAAATTCTTTCTGGTAGTGTATAATATTGAATTCAGGACATTGTCTGACAGGACTTGTGCTCTTATTTCTGTTCTATAGTGGGTAAAATGGCATCAATATTTTGTGGGAGGGTAGTCCTGTTGTAAAACTACATTAGTACTAAGTTACATTGCTAAAAAAGCTTGCTGTTGTACCAGAAACTAATCTTCTCAATACATGCTTTTAATATGCAATTTTATATGTACTTCAGTACTTCACACATAGTTAACAATGATCTAAACTAATTAGAGGAAAAATAACACAAAGATTACTTGATTACACATTATTTTTAAGTACAAAGGTACAGTAGTTCAAATAGAAACAATAAAGTACTTTTTATACTCAATACGTTTGTACTTCACAAACTACAGCAATGTGGTGACAAAAAAGCCTCATGAGTCTTTCAAATTGCTGTAAAGAAATTTTTGATAACATGAACATTTCTGAAATTATGATAAACATGCCATGTTATACTTGTTCCGGTTATTTAGTGTGAGTAAGAGTAAATGTAAACATTCCTGCATGTAACAGTGGTTTCACTGAAGATGTTAGTATACAAGCTCTTTAATGTGAGGCTTGACCATCTCTTGTTCTTACTGTTCCGGTCCATTTGAAGTTTAATAAAACGAGTGTTAGACAAACAGGCATGTGCTTAATCATAAAATCTCGCGTTTGCCAAAATTCGTACTCTGTTTCATGTATTACAGTCATAAAATCACAGATATTTTATGGAGCAACAGACATTTTAATTAAATCAATTATATTGATTTTAAATACAGACTTCAGCCTTATAGGTCTTTGAAAGAGCTTTAGTTTTATTTAGCGTGGGGAGCTGCATCAGCATGCAAGCGGCAAAGGAACAAGTAGAGGTTAATTGCACACTGAAGAAGGGAAAGAATGAAACAGGTTTCAGCTGCTGAGCCTGTGGACTCGCCTAAGGAGTTTCCATAACAAAAAATCTACTTTTGTCTTGCTATTTTATCTTTTAGTTGTTGTAGAAATAACCTCTGCTTTTTACTTTTATCTTTATTTCCTAAAAGGCTTTTGTTTCGGTTTTAACGGCTTGCATGTTAAAGCAACGTTAGGTACTGTACTGATGACCATCTAGTACTTTCAGCCGAAATAAAACCTAAACCTGGTACCGAATTTCTTAGGGAGTGTAGTATGACACATAATCCAGTAGAATGCTTTTGTTTCAGAACTTTGTTTTATAAATTATGTAAACCCTCATTAAAATCCCTGTTTATGATAGTATGTTCATTTTGCAGTTTTCCAATAGTCTTGTTAAATTCATGCCACCATGAATATTTTGGAGCTCACCTCAATCTTTGAAATAGGACTCCAAATTTAACCTAAAGCTCAGCTATTTCACATAAGTGGAAATGTAATTAAAATTTTATCCTCAGACTATGGTGCCATAGGTTTTAGGTTTTAACCTGGACCTGAACACATTAGATGTTAACTAAACGTCTTTCTTCTGGATGAAACAAAGGTCCTTGTCACTTCACATTTTTTCATTCATACCTTCTTGTTCAGTCTGCCAAAAACATTACATGTACAGCTGAAGTTTATAGCTCCTTTGTTTGCAGACCTCATTTTAAGGCTGTCAGAACAATGCGTAACGGCAACCCTATAAGGAATTCTGCAGAAATTATTCTACATAATTTACATTATTAATCAGGTAAATATCAGTTTTCTGGTAGGGATATGAAATCCATCATGGGATTTCAGTTGACACTGATGAGGGCATAGTACATTCAGAAGCAGGGAATCATAAGGACACAATTGCACACTGTACATTGGAGGTGTCCCCACTGGAAGAATGAGGGACGTGTGAGTAATTACAGTAGGATTGTTTCATGAATGTAAGAAAAGTTTAGTACAGAGGTGTGCAGTTTTGCGGAACGCAAAGCACCTTTATTTAAGGTTTAATGCCAGAAAATATGTTGTATAAATGATCTTTCCTAAGTCGTTTCAAAGACTCCTGTCATTTGGAACTTTGCTGTCTGTTCATGTGTTTTCCCTCTATGTCTGTAACTCTTGATGTATTTATTTTTATTTAACAGTGTACATACAGTAATCCCAATCATTTTGTTATCAGCTTTTTCATGTAAAAGGACAATTTATATGTATCTCTATACAGTACAGTACATTTGTTTATGTGTACAGCACTCAAATTTTGCTTTCATTTTTTATTTTCATAAATGTACACACATTTATGAACAAACATAAATGGCAGCAGCATTACCACCTTGCAGTCTATCCAGTCGGTTTGGCAGGTAGTAATTAATTGATACAAAGGTGTCAACCAACCATTTCTTGAAACAACCTAGAGTATCAATCCCTGTTACATGGCTAGGTGTGCATTTTGTTCCACACAACAGCAGTCCTTTGGGTAAAGAAGGTTGCTGATGTACACGTACAGTAGGGGACCAGTAGTTGGTGTTCTTACCTGTTGAAATCGGTGCCCCAATGTGTCATCCAGGGATAGTTTACAGTAGGTTCTCGATAACTGGGAATTTAACATTCACAAATTACTTGCTCATTCACAATCGCGGTCTTGGTTAGAAGAGGAGCAGAGTGGGATGAAATCAAGCTGAAGTTTGCCAAGTGCAACTTTTAAATTAGGTGCACAACAGGCTGGGATCGTGAGACAAAATCCAACTAGGGAGTGAGCTTCTCCCTGCTCCCTGCCCAAGGACCCACTACCCAGCAGCTGCAGCTCAGTGTGGGCTTGTCTTGCTTTTGTATTGTAACAAATACTCCAGGTTCTGTGTCATCAGTGTGGGAAATAACAGGCTGGAGGCTTTGTTGCCCTTTTCATTACAGCGGAATGTGCTCATTGTGGAGCTGGGAAGGCAGAGACAGAAACTGTGGGCATCGTCTGGACGCAGAGCAGGGATTCATGTTGTTTAATTTAGCTGATTACTTAGTGTTTGTGGTAACTGTTGTTTGTTTTAGTTGATCAATCTTATTTTAATAAACTTAAAGCCAATACATCAGTACTTTAATGATCACATAAGGGAGGGTTACTTATGCCTTTTCACGGTACATACAGTACTATACACTGCAGTATGTTATGTGACGGTACAGGGGTGGGCCTGGTTATATGTGAATTTGGAAATTTGCAGCAGCTCTTTGCACTAAACCCTCACAAATGTCATTTGCTGTATTGTATTAGGTGCTACAGTATCTGTCAGATAAGACATTAAACCAGGATTCTGACTTCTTGATCATTAAGTTTCCCTTGGTACTGTTTATAAAAGTATGGTGTTAACCCCCAGTGTCCTGGCTAAATTCCACCATGGGCTTGCACAAATTTTCTTAATTAAATCCCACCTGTAATTTAATTTCTCACTTCTCTGCAGTGGGACTGTGGGCATAGAATGGCCTAGTGCTGAACTTCAGTGGTGGATGTGAAGGGTCCTCTCCTTTATGGAAAATATTTTGGAGACTTTAAAGTCAGTATATTCAGTAGATGCAATGTACAGTATATACACATAAGCAGAACACATATAATATTTATACTGATTTATACTGATGAAACACAGTGTTAAATATTTCCAATGTGCTTGTGTCACATCTCTGTGTTATTGTCAGTTTTCTGAAGTACGGTGGCAGAATCTTCTGTGGTGTTAATTTCTGTTTCCCTTGTGTGGTAGAGCAGAATGACAGTGTACTTACAAATGACTGAATATGCTAACATGATATTTCTCATATTGTAATTAGGAAGAGTCAAAAAAGTGTTCTTTGCTCTGCACACTTTATTTAAAAGGTTACTGTCTCAGATTAAAAACTGCTGACACAAGTTACATATGCTCATTTAAGCTAATTACCAAACTGACAAAGTGTTAATTAAATAATGAAATGTACCAAGAATAAGACTATTGTCTTGATTGGGACAGTAGTTAACAGCGAGGAGAGGAAGATCCTCACCATGATGTACACAATTAATAGACACACTTTTCTTCTGTGACTTTAATAATGTACAAGGCAGTGAACTATGAATGTAGTCAGGTGAAGATATTGACTTTTTCAAATGCCTTAAGGGATTTGAAATTTATTAATATGTGCATTGCACATAGGTTTTGCATGTGAGTAAGTGATAACCATATGTGGATTTCATACATTTTTCATTCAATAGCCTTGCACAGTGCTTTCAGTGCTCATTGAACTTTTTATAGCACAATAGAAATACAGCATGTGAGTCTATGTGCCATGGCATGTCCTGGCCATTTTGTATTTGTGTACTATACACTGTAGGTATAAAATAAACTAATAATATGAATAGTTGAAATACTTCATACTGTAGATGAAAAATAATTGCTGCCAAGTTTTGGGGGATATATTATTTTATATTTTATATTTTCACATGCCAAGTTTAAGCAGCAAGATGGAAACACAGAGTCTCCATTTAAAAGTAGTCTCCATCAGAAAGCTTGTCAGTGCATCTTGTTAGAATTGTCTGTTTGAACGGACATTCTCCAGTGTCAATAGTAGAGGCTGCTTCCTAAGAAAGATTTCTCAGGGGTGCCACTGCTGTCTTGTCTTTCAGTGTTTTCCACAACCACAGAGACAGTCATATGGAATGGACATACAAAAACAAGTTAGAAAAATTATTGCATTGCAGCTTATCTTTACACAAAGTCTCAGACTTGCTCAATACAACCCCCACCCTCTTCTCAAGCTTTCCTTGTTCGGAGGTTTTTCATTGTCAAAGCTAACGATTGCTAATTTGGCAGCTTTTAGCGTTCTTATCCTGTGGTGACACCAGCAGTAATTGGACCTTTTTTTAGTCTTCTCTCTGAAAAGCAGCAGAGTTACATCAGGGGGAAATGGGATGAAATGAGAATGAAAAGGAGGAGAGGGAAAAATTTCCAGGCCGTTGCCTATTGATTCTCCTTGATTGTGTGCGTAAGGGAAAGCAACATTCGGCGTACCTAATTGTGATTTTATTGACTGTCATTTCTGTCTTGTTTATGCTGCCAGGGACGGTTGCTCGTCAAGACAGATGGGCTTCCTTCACCAGGGGTCCTGTTTGTAATCCGCGTGTCTTCACTCCCTATTTTTAGCTGCTTTTGAGGTGTCTCTTCAGTGATCTTTTCTGCTGTGTTCAGTGGTCCTCATTTTAAAATGACTGCAGTAGCAGCACTCTGAAGAACATGGAATGATATATAAAAAAATAAACAGATATAACTACAGTATATAATTCATATAATTGTGATTACATTTTCTAGGCTTACTTTATATTTATCGTTATACAGTATAATTAATCTTAACAGACCGCATAAAAGTGCTAAATCAAGGGTAACGCATTAGTCCTTATTGTAGCCTGGGCTGCTCATTCTGCATTGCAACAGTATGCATACAGTACCTATCATGTGTCAGCCTGAATCTGCCTCCTTCTAAATCATTAAATCCACAACAGGACATCAGCACTACAATCTCCCTGATCTCCCCTTCACAACTACAGTACAGTGAGCATTGATTCCTTCCATGTTTCCAGTGCTGCTGCCGCATCATCTGGCCTGACTCACTATCCATCATACAGTATCTGGAACAGAGGTAACTCACATACTAACACAAAACAAACTTCAACTTGCTATGTGCTAGATGAGCAAAATGTAGGATAGAGTGGAATCAGATGTCTACATTGATAATCAGGCAGTTTAAATTTTTAGCTCAGTTTAAAATTCTTGCACATCTGCAAAGCAAACAAGCCAACCCAGCTGATCGACACACCATGTGATCAACTACTAGACCATGATTTTAACAAGTAACATCGCTATTTAGATGTTAATAAAAACTAAAAAGCAAAATATGAAATCTTTTTAGCTTACTTGCACTCTGGATTTCATATTAAAATTCAAAATAGTGCTTCTTACTTTTAATAGCTTGAACAGTTTTGCTCCTGACTACATTAGTGAACTGTTATACACCTACACATAATTTGCACTTTTTGGAGTCTGACATTTTTTCAGTTTCCAAACAGAGGCTTCTAATGCTGAGAGACTCTGCTTTCTCTCAGTGGCTTTCTGTTCCTTTGCTGCAAGACTGTGTAATGATCTCCTGAGCCCATATCTTGCAGGTTTTTTTCAAGATTTCACATTTTGAAATTATTTTATACTCTTTTTTTATTGTTTAAATGACTGTGTCCGTGTGCCACGCAATGAACTGATGTCTTGTACAGGGTGTACCCTGCCAGTACATTGCTTGCTGGGATAGGCTCTGGCTCCACTGCGACCCTGTATTGGAAAAAACGGTTAGAAAATGGATGGATGGATGTCTTAAGGATTGGCTAAATCCTTCAATACTGATCCTTGGAGGCTTGAGTGTCGTGCACAAGGACTGGACACCTCTGCTCTGAAAGCATAATTATAGTTTAATGGACAACAGGAGAACAGCAGGAATACCCTGTAGAGTATACAGTATGTTGACATTTGAAATATGGCCCTTTTCCAGTGTCGTAAAGGATAGACCTTAAAAGTTTGTTATTTTTGATATTATAATTATTATAAATGGATTTAGCTGACCTTATCTCTCACTGTAACAAATGAACTGCATTAATAAAAAAATGTTCTTCTCATTTTAATATCTGATACATCCTCAATGCAAGTGCATGATGTAAAAAGCTATAGAAAGCTGTTTTAGGGAGATAAACACTTCTTACACATGAAAAATGAATGCATTTTCTTCCAAGTTTCCCCTTACCACTACAGCACACAGCGTTTTCACACAGGGATTTATTTTTCTTTCTTTTGTCTGTCTGTCTCCCTCTCTCTGACCATGGTTCAGGCATTCTGAATAGTTAAAGATAGTCCAGCTCTTTAGATGTTTTACTGTACACCTGCTGTAAGGTGCTTTAAGATACTGCTTTAAAATGTGCTATATAAAATAAAGTTCGTTATTATTACTTCAGTTTTAAAAAATATCGACACAGATACAAAGAAGTACTATGACATGTTAGTGAAATAGTTTTTAAGGAAACGCAATTCTTCCCTTTTCAAGGTTAAAGTTGGAGCCCTGGGGGTCTCATTCATGTCAATAAGTGTTGGGAATAAAAGGGGTGAAACACTTCCATCAGCTACGCAGACTCTACCCGATTTCGCTTGGTTTTTGGTAGCAGCTAGTGACAAGGACATTTGTTTTCTGAATTTCAGAAATGATTGTGTACTGTTTCTGATCATTCAGTCATGTAGGCCTCCTTCAGGCTTTTTTGCATATTTTGACTAGTTCTGACATGAGGGGATGACAGAAGATAAATATTTACAACACTTTGGGATTTTGTGAGTGACATTTATTAATTTTACATTACTAAAAGCATTTTATTTTTAATTTTTAAAGGGTCTATTCAAATTAGAACAGGAAGTGTCTCCTTCACAGCATTGTAGTTTTAAATTTTGTGCGTGAGCTGAACACATTTTCCTGTTTTGAAAAAAATACATAGAGTATAATGTATTCGACTCAATGTTATAAGATCCAAAAGCATAGTGCCACTGATTGCAATATAAGCCTTTAATATGGTTGCTACTCTGTTAACTCTTCAGCTGTTTGCTGAGTGTTCTGCCAAAATCCATTAGCAGTGATCCAGAACTGAAAATAAAGTCCCACCTTCAAATTTACTTATCTTCACATTTTAAAATTATCTGCATATTTGCCTAAGCTTTACCTCCAGTGGTTTCAGGTGAAGGGTGGCACATTACCGATCTGTAATGTCTCTAACTCATAAAAGCATAGAACCTGTGGGCCTGGTGGTGCGTTGTATAGATGTGTGTGACAGTTCATGATAAATTTGTCTCAGGCAAGACTTGGTTCACTTAGGAGCTCAGGTAAGACTTCTCACAGGAACTGTCCTCTCTCATACTTGAGAAGACAAGCCCTTTGGTTTCCACTGCTGAAAACTTTAATCAGATATACAGTGCAGTGTAGGCCAGGTAGGTGCAGCAGTTTATAAACTGCTGTAGAAACCTGCAGTTCACCCTCCAAATATTGATTTATATGCACTACTATTACTGTCAGTTTAAGAAGTTTCAAGATGTAATAAAGCTGTTGTATTATGGTTACAGTGTTGCATGGGCTGCTTCTGAATTGTACTCTGATGTTTATGGCAGTCACTGTGTTGGGAGAGCAGCAGTGCCCAGTGTCTCCAACTGCTTTCCCATTGTCTCTTCAGATCACTGTATGTACTGATTAGATTAATGTATGGTTTTGATTAAGGTCAGGAAGGAAGGTCACACTATGACTACTATATTCCTGGGGTCTTCATAGTAGGCAATTGTGTGTGCTGATGTGCTAGGAAGTCTTCTTAACATGGCTTATCCCTGGAGACAGCATTAAATGTTACCCAACACCCAACCACCATACTGAGGAATAAAAGCATTGACTATTGATATCAGACACCTTACCAGTGCAACATGATTTTAAAGGTGTAAAAGCCTCCACACAGTCAGTATTATGCATGTTAACTACTCATTTTCCAGAGCTGTCTCTCATAGAAACCTTAAGGAAGAAAGTGTGTGCAAGATGAGTATAAGAGGTCAAGGATAAATTAAGTTAAAACAACAGCAATAACAAAGTGATTTAATGAGATTTGTCTTCAGGTTGGAAGAAAGAGGAAGCAGTGCTTACCAGTTTTCCTGGTAGTTGTAAAACACAGTTCTTCTTCAAGAGAACATGAATACAGGAATTAAACTTGAGAGATGGGTACAAATCATAGACACAATAAGCTTAGTTTTATTGGTGCTTAAAATGATATCTATACTTTATCTAGAAAAAATATTTTTAAATTGATTTTTTAACTCACAGGCCACAGAGGATACATTCAAGTGCAACTCAATATTCTTATAAATCCAGAGCTCCTGACAGAATCACTGCTGGCTGCTTGTAGGGGAGGCAGTGCCTAGACATTAAAAGTAGAAACAATACTTTACCCTTTTTACCATTTTGAATACCTTCGGTCTTGTTTTATGTACCAATTCCTTTTTAAACAGTTGTATTAACCTCAATGACATAGAAGACTTATTTGAGGTCTGTTGCCAAATTTGCAGAATACTTTGAAATGTGTGTCTGGTTGATAAAATGAATGACATACTATTAAATTATTTTGATTTAATAAGCTTTTATGTGACTTCCTTGATTTTTAAGAACCATTTTTACATTCCAGTAAGGCATCTTATTCGGCACTATTTATGAAAGCCTAACAGATAATATTGCCCCTGTGATGGCTGTGTTTTTGTTTATGTGTGTGATTATGTTAAACATGGGGGCTTTTACTCTATCTTTAAGTCACTAAAACAAAAATAAAATTCAGGATTTTATGTGGCAATTTTTTAATAAAGATTGCAGTTGGTTATTTTATTGCTGTCGTCAGCAGACTTTTATCATAATCAAAGTCTTGCTATTTCCAGACAGCACAGGAAAAGCGAGTTATGTTTAGGTCATGTTTTGTGGAATGCCCTTTAATACCGGAGCTTTAGAAATGCAATTTTCACTCTTCTGCTTATTAGAATATGAAAGTATTGCTAGTGCCTGTCCAGCAACACTAATCTCCAGACTCCTCTTCATGAATTAGGCATGAAGCCTCGAGTCAATGTGCTTTAAAAGACCTATGTTTAGGGACTCATGGATTTTCCCTGAGCAAAGAGAGAAACAAATCCATAATAAGGAGGATTTGATTTTTCAAACATCATATTCATCGGGAAGGAAATTATCTTTTTTTTTTATTTCTGAAAATAATGCTTTCCGTTGCAGTAAGTGAGTAATCAGGAGAATCTTATAGAAGGATCTCAAGTAGCTTTGTATGTGAAAAGAGCAGGAGTTGTTTAATATAAATAGAAAAAGGAGGAAAACTATAGAGAAATAAACTCAAGTCCTTCAGAGTACCGGTGCAAGCTTGTTATTGTTCCATGCTTTACTGCTGGTAAATTGTTTTCTGTATGCTTCAAAATCGCAAGTGTCATTAAATCAAACTTCATTATTTTATTGTCCTCTGACTTGTACAGTGCATACAGTATTCCCTTTTAATATACTAATTATTTTTATTTTTAAGGTTTTTTGGTTAATTGTTAATTCTTCTTTTATTTGCTTCATTATCTTTTTTGGGGGGGCTGAATAAAAAAGAAAGCCAGAGTACTTCAACTGTAGATAACTTCCAATACTGCACATCATCACAGATAAAGAGTAGAAATGTTTTTATTGTTGTTAATAATATTTTTTCAGTCAGCTGTTATGCCATACAGTGTTAAACGGAACGTCACAGATAACAGGATACCATTTGTCCCATCACACTCATTCTGTTCTGGTTCTCCATTGTTCAGTATTAGTTGTTCTGGAAACAGACACTCACATGTAAACGTTACACATGTAATCCTAAGGAAGGACGGAGCCCAGGCAGCCTCCAGGATGTGGAAAGAATCCCACAGGAACATAAGAAGAGCATAGAAACCACACTTAAACGGACATCGCAAGCGAGACTGGAACAAAAACCTGGTCCTGTAGTGCCAGTCACTATACTGTGCCACTTTGCCATCCTTACACCTTGACCATCTGGATTTTGTCATTTACATTTTTGTTCTACGTTTTGCCAAATGCTCACTTTTCACTCCTGAAGTGTATAAACTTCAGGCAGTATAAACTAGATTCCCTGACAGTACTACACAAAGGTTTGACTGTGGCAAGTATCTACTGTATGAAAGACATAACAACAACAAGCTTGGGATTATAACTACAGAATTTTTTTATTTCCTAATCTTGGCTATTTTTTATCGTTTTTTTTTCTGACGTAGAGATGAAGAAACTTTAATGCCGACAGAGTCAGTTAAATTTTTCAAAATTCCAAATCTCAGTCTCCGTTGAAGACGGATTCAGACAGCTGCAGGGCAGACTTTGTATCCCTTAAGCCAGTAATGTATTTGTATTATCTGGATTTTGCCATGACTTCTAGTAATGAGCATTAATGCACTAGGCCTTACCTGTACAACTGGAAAAAACACAAGAAAAGTCAAATTCAACCCTTAATTGCAATATAAATTGGTTTGCATTTTGCTGTTATTTATGCTCATTGATTAATGTGGGGCTGCATAATTTTTCACTTGAAGCAAACTGTTTCTGTTTAATCAGACAATAATAGATTCATCTGCCGTGTTGTTGTCAGTTTTGCGAGGTGTTACTGTGTTTTAATATGACAGTGTATCTGTAGCCTGTAATAAATGTAAAACAAGTAGTTTTTGGTCCCCGTCTTTTGACTTTCAAATGAGGCAGAGCAAATCCATGCAGAGCTGCAATCAAAGATGAAAGATTAATATGGTAATAAATATGAGAACCCAATCCACACAAGGAAAGTGTCATAGTAATGTATGCTCTGGCATTTCTCAAAGGCACATTTGCCAGCTCTTCGGTTTTTTTTTACCTTTATCTTTGATTTTGTTGTTTGTTTGTTTCCATATGCCATATTTTTTAGTTTAAATGCACCAAAAAGAGAAATGTAGTTTAGTTACCCTTATAAGCATGGGGATTTAAGAGAAAATGTTCAATGAAGCTTGTAATTAAGCATGATGCTTTGTTGTAACTTCTGTGCACCAAGGGCAGATGACACTCTTATCGCATTGTTTATATTCTTTTTACCTCTTTTTTGTTTGTCCTTGCAGTGAACTACAGTCATCCTCTCAATTTATTTTTTTAAAGGACAGAATGTAAATGTTGTAAATCTAAATGTAAATTGTATACTCCTATACCTTTAAAAATAAAAAAGCAATACCCTGTAGCTCCCACTACAATTTGATATTTTTTATATTATTAGATTATACAGTATTGTTTTCATTTATATTAATGTGCTTTTGTAAACCATCTCCAAAATTAATTTAATCACTTTGCAGGCTCTAAAGTATTATCAACACATTTCTAATAATGAGAAAGTTTTATATTTCATACTTTTTTCACAGTAATAGAAAAAAAATTGCTACCAGGACGAATTCTACATTTCCGCAGCACAGGATAATTTAAACCACACTGCCATGTAAAAGTAACTGTAAACCACTCAGCTGCTGTTGATTGTAGATATCTGTTAAGTGATATGCTGTGAGCTGGATAAGTCCTTGCCAAAACACTAATGCATATGACCACACACTGTCAAAGCTCTCTGCGCTGGAGCCCATTCCTCACACTGAGGTTGGAACACTGAAGGAATGGAAATAAGACTATGTATGATTTACACTGTGAATAATCCCAGTTCTTATTTCAGTTTAAACTGCTCCAGCTGAAAAAGTGAAAAAGTAAAAGTGAACAATCTGCTGTTGCCACAATCTCAGGTGGGTTTACTTAAAGTCCTGGAAACACCCAACACAACTTCCTGTTTGGGTTAGGGACATCAGTTAAGAATTCATATTGTTTTCATTGAAATGTAAAACTTAATAACAGAAAAATTAATTCAGCCTTCAAAAAATTGCTTCTAATTAGAAGAAATGATCATCCAGTAATTCTGTTTGATGATTGTTTCCAAGAGTAGAGCTGCTCATTGAGCAAGACTTAATAAGTAAATAAGAAAATGCAGAGCAGTGCACCTTAGTGCTTTTGTTTTCTTGAAATAAAAAATATTTATTATTCACTCCATTTATATA
Organism: Atractosteus spatula; assembly: GCF_055471065.1. Lineage (NCBI taxonomy): Eukaryota > Metazoa > Chordata > Actinopteri > Semionotiformes > Lepisosteidae > Atractosteus > Atractosteus spatula. The sequence continues at coordinate 619,466 of NC_142726.1, read as the reverse complement.
GTGCTTTTACACCCCTAATCCAGTATTGAATTAGAGCAAATGCACTTTAACTCTTAGAGGGGTTTCCACAAAAAAAGGGGGCACCACCATCTTGTAAGGTGCCGAAACAAAATAGTAGTGCTTTCTGTCGTCTTCCAAACACACTTTATAGAAGTATAGATTATATGAACATAACAGCATTTACATGTAACCCAAGCTTTTGAAAGGCAGAAGATATCCCTCAGCAAATAAAAACAATAATAAATTCATAATTACAAATATTAGCCTATTTTTAAATTAATTAAACCAAAATGTTTCCTTTGATTAAAAAATCCTGTTTTCCTTGACGTTGATGGACAATGATGTGCCTTTAGACAGGATCCTGGAGGACTGATAACATCCAGGAATAGGAGAGAAACCTGACTCGCCCTGCCCAGGGCCTCTGTACTTGCTTGTGAGTCTTTCTCTCGGTGTCTCTAAAAATTGAAAAGTCACGTTACCATTTAGCTAAAGTGGCAAGATACACTAAAGTATGGACTTTTAAAGTGTTTTTTTCCACTGTCCTCATCATGCAGATTAAACAATTCCTCAAATGTGTCCCAGGTACGATCTGTAAGAAGTTTTTATTTATATATTTTCTTTATATAAATTATTTTTTGACCTACAGTAAATTATGCATCCAGCGCTTTCTATAGATTAAAAAGGTCCATATCAACTGTTTTTTTTCCAAATTTTCTAAAAGCGCCATTTAACTTTTTTTGTTACTTTCCACCTTTAGTTTTCGTGGCATTCAAAACTTCTAGAGCTTCCAGGCTGTTGAGACTCATCTCTGCTCATTTTCTGAGGTTTGAAAGAGATTCTAGAAAAGAACTTCTTTCATATCAGCAAGTCGAAAGCAGAGCCTCTGTGTGCAGGCTGTCTGTACAGTCCACTGTATTTGTTTGATTCGCTGTCAGAGGATCGTTACTTGCTGTTTTCAATAGCAAGGAGCTTTAATGGAGTCATGCACTTGTCTGTGCTTGACGATGCACTGATATTTGCATGGAAGGATCTTTCTTGAGCTGAGTAATCAGACCTGTTTCTCAGCCAGTCATTACCAACGCCATCTGTGCAATGCTATCTGGGATTTTGCAAATGAGCCTTGTTCAATTTCTACCAAGTCAAAAAATATTTTCAATATACGCATTGCCACTTAGATTAAATCTGAGGTAAATAATTACAGTAAGTAATTTAGACCTTACATACTGCTTTTATCAATTGTAATGCTGACATGAGATTCTGCAGTGTTCAGCATTTAAACCATTTCTTATTAATTTTGTAAGGTATATTGTATGCTCAATAATGTTTGCACAAAAGTTATCTTCTTATATATACGCTGTATACTGTATACAGTATATTATGTACTGTATATACCAAGCCCAATTTGTGCTCAGTTCATTTTAGAAAGAAGCTAAGCAAACAGTTTTGGTAAAAGTTAGCATTTTATTGCAGTCATACAGTACATGCTGTTTGTATTACATCAGCCATCTTCTTAGTAATTGTGTTTCCTCCACTGTTTATTCTTCCAGATATAAGGTAAAGCTGTACTGCAGGAGTTTTTATTTGTAGTATGGTTGTCTGTATTGACCTCCCTCACTTGCTTTGGACATGAACTGTTTTCACTTTTTGTGCAAAGCTGTTGCCAATGGCTTGACATTTTTCATCCATCTCTCCATTTACGTTGGGTTGGTTTTTCATAAAACCTAAATTGAACCAATCTGCTAGCTTTCTTTTAAACTTGTACTCCCCTCTCGAGCACATACTGTACCACCAGTTCAAACCCTGGGTTGCAGTATCATTTGCTGTATGATGCTCCCCAGTGATTTTAGATATTTTAGATATCTTGCGCTTTTTGGGTGCTCAATAATTCCCTGAAAGTGAGTTAAAGCCAAATAATCTAACTTCTTCCAGCATAATCTTTTATTATTTGGGTGTGTTAACCTTCTAAATATTGTTTTACACTAACAATACAAAGAATGCAAAAAATGCTGTATGCATTACTTTTTATTATTCTGATTTGGACATTTGTATCACAATATGGATCTGAATTGATAATCTTCAAGTTCCTACCACGTTAGCCAATTTCAATACACACGACTACTTTTCATGTTAGAAAGTATACATTGTCTGGTTGTGGCAGCCGTTTTTGCTAGTCTTGATTGTCTGCAGCCTACAGAATAAAGCATCATCTTAAAAAGCCTCTCAACAGAAAAAAGAAAAAAAAAGTCTTTGGAATACAGTCCCCAATTCTCAGAGCCCTGGGTTAATTGGAAAAGAAGAGGCCTTAGCAATCAATAGTCCACTTGTTGAGAACAAGTGAATTGCTCTTGTGTTGAGTGTAACTGAGCGCTTGTATACTCTAGTGAGCAGCCTTTGTGTCTGAGAGAGAGGTGAATACTATATAAGGGCCCTGCCTGTTGAGTGCCACAATAATAACAGGCTGTGAGTTCATTTTCTTCTGTAACAGAGGGACAGAGGGTGTCCTTGTTTGGGAATAAAATAAAGGAGTCTCTGCAAAAAGTCAGAAAAGGGAGTGCTAAGTAAATGAGTGACGTGAAGACATTCTTTCCATTTCCAGCAATACTGTGGGTGAAGTGAATATCAATTAGCAGTTGAGACTAGGTTGGTGTTCAGGTGCGGCTCTTTTAGAGTTATATGTACACAGAAATTCACATCTTTCACATCTTCTGCACTCCAATAATAACAACCTTTTGGTGTTAATATTTTACCTGTATATTCAGATTACCCTGTACATAATGAAGTGACAGGCTAGTTTACCTTTTTATAATAATTTCAGTCAACGTAATGTACACTTCATTGTCTACAGTCAAGGCTTTTGACTTTTAGACGGAATCGTTTTTTTATACAGTAGATCAGGATAAATGACTCAGAATGCCATTTTGTTATTTACTTAATTGCATAAAAAAAGACTTCTTTCCATTAAAATGAATCAAATAACTATTTTATAAAAATACTTTACAAGCACTTTCAATGCGAAAACACTGACAAAAAGGCAAATCACCTGTACAATCTGTACACTGAGACAGATTGAATAAAAATAACTAAATGTAAACCAACCTTATGTATTTGTAGACACAAAGGTTATGACCACTTATAAAATGTGTTTTTTCAATTGTTTCTTCTTTTCATCCTCCCTAACAAATACAAATACACAGCCTGCCTTTGAGAGAAAACCACCTTGGTCACAGGTCAGGTAGAGAGTCAGAGCATAGGCGAGCAGGGTGTTAAATCTTCCTGTCAGTGTAGCTTAAGAACCCTGACAAGGGGCAGCCCCTCTGACACCAAGAGCCCGATCCCTCTCCTGGCTCTCAATTTAGGCCTTTGCTCTGCTGAGAGGAGGGAGGGGAGTAGCTCTGCTGTGGAGAGGGGGCTCGGCTTCGGTCGATCCCAGTCTGGCCCAGTATAGTGCTACTGGAGGCCCAGCCAAGTGGTGTCAAAATCTTCACCCTCACCTGTACGGCCCCAGTGAGGAAATTGCCTACAGGAAGATTAATGGAGCCCACCACTGAAAAACTGTTGTTTCTTTAACTGAACCTCATAAAAGTCTTCTTTAAACCTTAATTTCTAAAACTGAACAATGGTATTTTTTCTATTCAAAATTTTAATAATCAGGGATACAAGCCTTTATATACAGTATATATATTATATTTTCACTAAGTTGTGTGGTATGGACTATACAGTACATACTTTATTTCATATTTTAAATTTAAAAAATAAACTTTTCATAAACCAAACAGTTTTTTGAAGTATCTGAATATTTGTCTATTACAAGGCATGAACTGTTCACGATCTTAATAGGTTTGTTTTCCGAAATATTTGTTTCATGTTCCAGTCAGGTTCATGTCTTAGTCATATAGACTCCTGGTCCTGCCAAAGTCCACCAGGTTTATAATTATAATCCTCTGTGAGTAAAGACATGGTGTTATAAACCCGTTAAGTGAACAACCGATTCAAATAAAAGTAGTTAAGATCATATAGTGTAATTAAAACCAAAACATCCTGCTCTAGGCAGGTATACTGAGCAACATGGAGTAGTGGAATAAACTCTGAACTCATAAAACAAAAGTTGTTGATTCAAGTCCCAGCTGCGAGACTCTTGTTTTATCCTTAAGAAATATTATCCCAGTTATTCCAGTCAAACTGCTGTACGTAGTTGGATAACATCAAATATTGGGGTAAGCCCTGTGATTAACTAAAATCCCATCCAGATTGGAGAGACATATTTTCTGTCTACATAATGCTAATAAGCCAGAAAAGGCTCAGGCTTACCTGGGCTAGCTAGGTATGCAATATATTGCAATATAGTACAGTATAACAGGAGCTGCACAGTACTCACTACTCGGTTGTAAAATACATCACTTGAACTGACTTCCATTTTTAATGCTACAGTCTGGCTTGGCAAGTGGATTCCATAAATAACACGGATTCCATAAATAAAAAATCTTAAAAAAACAAATTTATTATATAAAACCATTGAAGAGTGAGCTGCCTCTATATCCTAGAATGTACTGTTACAATAAATAGAATCTTTTTTTCTCACCTCTCTTGCAAGGGTGATGCAGACGACCTTTATTTAGTAGGAGGTAATTGTGCAGACCCTGGCGAATGTCCGATTGCGATCTTTCTCTCCGAAGAGTGCTGCTTCAGCAAGGTTCCTTGCCGCTCCATGGCAAGGTCCTCTCTTCATTTTCAAGGTGTCCTCATACAGTGCCTTTCTGAAGGTTTTTTTTAATGGATTCGCTTGATATACCTTCCAAATGGACTACTTTGAACGTTAATTCAGTTTCTGATAAAGATCCCTTTACCCTTCTTTTCATAATTCTTCTCAAGATATGAAGTACACAAGAAGGTTAGATGTGGCATCCCCCCCCCACAGAAATCCTTACACTGTAGACTTTAAAAAAAGAGAGAAAAAAAGAATCAATTTAATTACTATTCAAGTGTAGAGCAGTGTGCAGGGTTGTACATACCAGAATGGAAGATAACTGTTTCTTCTTCCGTCTACAAAAGAATGAATCTGTCTTTTTAAACTGGAAAATTGAACTCTATTCAGAAAGCTTTATCAAGACAGAAGGTCATCTCCAATAACTTAAAACATTTAGGTATAGATGTCTAATATATCATTGGCCCTGGCCTTTGAAAAAAAAAAAAGTTATTTAAAGTAATTTTGAAGCTAAGTTAAAAAGGGTAGTCTATTTTGCTGATCACAGCTGTCTGAAAAGACATGTTTTGTGTGTTTGTGTGCCCTAGAAGTCAGGGTCTTTGTATGTAATAATGAATTGTATGTTTGGGGAAGGTGATTTAAATAAGATTTCTTGTAGTTTCAGACGCATAGTTGCCTGGGTTAACCCTCAGGCCTTCTCAAGTGGCTTCCCCTCAAGGTTGGACTGTTATTATGACCTTTGCACACATGCAGGCTTCTGCAAACTGGTACTTCTACCATTGTTTTCAGTCATTCAGAATGAATCAATCTTTGTTGTTTCTCTTTCTGATAATTAACGTACTGTATGATTAAGATGACTTTGAAACACCTTTCACATTCTGCTTCATGTTTCTATTGATATTGGGGATTTAAAAATCCACAGAGGTTTTCTTGTTATGCTAAAATAATACTTTTATAACATACAGAATTATTTGTAATTAAATAAATAAAATTCCACAACATAAGCATTTTACATAATTAATTACAGAAGTAATACAGATCTTTACTTTGTCTCTCACTAAAACACTTTACCTCTCTATTGCATAAATAGAATACTGTACAACCAATGTGATGTGTCTCGGGTTTTTCTTGAATTTCATTTACTTTAAAACTTCAAACCACTATTGTTTCCACCTTTTTGTAAAGAAAGCCTGACAGAAATGTACCACTGTTCTAGAAGAAACCTGCTGTCCTACCACTGGCCTTTCTTCTGGCTTTGAATTTGTTTCCAGGGGATTTCCCCACTGTGTGTTTGGCTTGTGGCTTCTTTGTGTAACAGTGACCACCTTCTGTGGAACCCCGTTTGACAAAAAAAGACAGAAGTGAAAAGAGTATGGCCACCTACAAGATCAAAACAGAACAAGTGTGTTGTAATGTGCTTAGTGGGAGGATTTTTAGCTCATAATGCAACACAGGTTATGACTCATTATGAGAAAAAATACACCTACTGTCTTTGTTTTATAGTGTAGTTGTGGGAAAAATTAGTTCAGGTACTGTATGTTATGCAAAAGAAAATGTATGTATACCTAACATAAAGAGTATTTATAGATACATGTATATATACATATTTTCAATTATTTTAATATGTATTATTTTTTATTTGATTCATTTTCAGGTTAGCGTCAGTCTTTTTTTAGCTCCATTTTACTGTGAATAAATATCTGTAGATTAATATCTACTGTAGATATTGATAGTAAATATCTGATAGTGCTGCATCTATTACAACAATATTAATGATTGTTTTTAATATGTTATAATTTTATTTAATCACTTTGTCACTTCGTGTATAGATAGTCTGCACACCAAGATTTAATTTTAACTTTAGCAATTTTAAACTATACATTTAATTCACCATCCACTTTTTAAGCTATTTTTAACCTGTTGTATTTTCTGATTAAAAATAAAAATATCAAAGAAGCATTATATTCATCTTTATTAGATTTGGACAAGATTGTAAGGCCATTTGACATAACAAATATTAAATGTCTGTGGTTAACTTTCCTTTAGAAAAGGTAAGTTAAGTAGTGTAGTGCAGAAAATTTAAATATGATTTTTTTTAACTAAATGGCCCTTACTCTGTAGTGTTTTGTTTGTAGACTATACTAAGTCATTTGTTGTACAGTTTACTAAATTCTAGGCATGGGGAAAAAGCATTTCTGTCTGTTGTGTTATAAACATTCTGTCAGTCTTCCCGTAAGAAATTCAATTAGCTCTATATAAGTAGCTTCTGAAACCTTTTGAGCAAAAGTAGAGATTTACATAGCTTAGTAAATTTCTATAATGTGTTCAGCATGCGCAGATACTGTAGCTTTTCAGTTGATTTCTCTGCATTCTTTTATTATGGTACTGTTTTATTTCATTTTAAAACCTCCATTTCCTCAAGCTATATACAGTAACAATACAGATGCAAATCACACTAACTACAGTATATGCCTGCTGTGAAATTCAAACTACTTTTTTAAAGAGGGGCGAATTACATTCAGCAAACATTCAACAGCTTTCTGCATATCTCACTAATACAGAGTTTAACGTTTCAGAAATTGGAATGCATGTAATGTCTGTTTTAAAGTGTGTAACAAACCAACAAAATGGTGATAGTTTAAACGTAATACCTGTATGCGAACTGACCTTAAATTTGCTCAGTATATAAAAATATACATAGGATAATATACTATGCAGCACTTGATAAAGCACTCATTATCACTTGAGCACATTTATACAATATTTCTTTGCTAATTGATTTGGTAGAAAAAGGTTATCCTTGATTTATTAATATTCTTGTATTAGAATACAAAACGTAAACAAATCTTTAGCCATGCAATGAGACTAACAGTGCATTAAACACTTAACACCTTTTAGAGTATCTTATAATTATGAAATATGAACAGATTTGTCATGAACGTAAACCTTAGAGTTTCCTAAATGATTCCTAATCTCTCATGATATATATGCATCACACTACTTCTGTAATGACAGGCAAATGTTCTGTCCTTTTCTGAATTGCACCCCTTTTCACATCACCAGTTAGACCTGTTGATGAAACCAGGCATTGTTTTTTCATGTTAAGGAAGATTTCAAAAAGCAGGGGCTCTGTGTGCAGGAGTGCTTTATTTCAGATGCCCTGATCATCAACCTTTCACATAATCTTAGTGTGGTGCTTTTGATTCACTAGTCTTTTTTGCAGTTTTTGTGGTTACAGTTTCAAGATTGTAATACTCAATAATCACCAACATGATTAACTACCAGTAGAAGGAAAACTAATGAATGAGTCTAACCTCAAAGGTTTTCTGACTGTCCAGTTCAGTATTAAAAGCCTTCACACAAGTACAGTATTGTGTTGATATTTGGTCTTCCATAGATGGGATTGTAAAGAATCTTTTTCTCATGAGGTACAGAAGATGTGCTTCAGCAAGCCACAAGTGTTTGTAGCTGAGGATGTGGCTTAGTATTTATGCATACTATTAACTCATGCAGTAAAAGACTTGACAAGTTTGCTGTCTCTTATGTAGCCTTCAAATATGATGCTTCACATTCAGTCATACTAAAATTAAAAGGTATAACCATCTGTGCTGTTTATATACTGTACCCTCGTATTTTAATTTGATCAGAAAAAGTTCAGATTTACGGATGGGAGTAATTAATTAAATTAGTTGCAATCATCATGCATGAAAAAGGTAAACAACCTGTAGTCATAATACCATGTCACTTGTAACCCATGTGCAAAATCCCACTATAAGAAATGATTGTACAGTAGTTAAAATTTTGGTTCTAATTAGTGAACTTTAAAACCTCATAGAAAAAAATATTTTTCTTTTTTCATGTGCATACAAAAAATATGTAATACTTAAGGCACGTATGTTTATAATGCTGCACCGCCTTAAAGTGAAAATTAACATACCAATGAAACAAACACACCATTTTTCTGTTTTTGTACAGTAAGTGTTGTGTCTTTTGTTTATAAATAAAATAAAGGAAATGTGAAGTGACACAGGGTCACAAACTGACGATATTATGATGTTTTCCCCACAGATTAGCAGTTTCTGTTGTTTGTCCTAATTATGAGTGTGGAAATTAAAACAGCCTGAAACAAATGGAGACTAAAGTGTAGACTTCAGGACCCTCTGGGCTCTCATTTGGTCTCACAGTGAGTGTGTTAATTACTACTCGTGCCACACTCACTGTGTTATTGTCTTAGGGTAAGATTAAAACAGGATACAATAAGAGCCTGCAGTTAACAGAAACGTAATATGTTGTCATGTGACAGTACACATTGTTTACTGCACAAGAAAATAGTTGAGTGTTAACTATACTGTACTGTATATTTAACACCCAGACTCTTACTGAAACGTTATCACTTCCTTTGTAAGCCTTGACCTAATCATTGTGCCTTCAGTACAGCTGTCTTTCAACAGGATCAGTTACAAATACAGTAACACTAATGGGAAAATCTGCAGAATTTCACTGGCACTACACCTTGTGTTAAAAGGAGAAATATTAACCATCCTATGAAAAGCTGACATTTTTAACATATAATAGCCAGATGCCACCCTATGTCAGAGAGGAACAGCCCTGATGTATTCTAGTCAGTATAATTAAGCAATTTTAAACTGCAAGGTGTCTTTATCCAGATTAGTGAGAATAATGAAACCATAAAATCAGCATATGATCTTTTTTTAACAGTATTATTTACACAGACGTTCAGACATCTTGAATTTATTAAAAAAAATGTAATATTTTTAACCTTGTTTTATGTGTTGTCTTTACTAATATTAGCAAAACATTGTTCAATGGCTTTAGTAGTTGTTGCTGTTCATTTTATTTCTTAACAAGGCCTTGTATAGGGAATTAATTTATCTGGTCTATAAAGGGAAAATATTGAATTAATATGTTTTAGCATATTTGATAAAACATGATAAGATGTGCATGATTGCTCTGACTTCATAACAATATTAATATTTTTTATTTGTGAGACACTTTTATATTAGTTTTAAATTTTCAGAAACAGAACAAAATAGAAACAAAACAACATTGTACAATAATAATAATATACATAACAATAAAATGTTATACCCCTACCCCTCTGTGAACCATTGTGCTGTTTTGTGTGAGAGATGCCCTGGTGTTGATAACAGCTAAGAAATCACCAAAGCAAATTACTGACAAGGGTGCATATAGCAGAGCAATGGCTTTTTAATGTTGACCTTCCCCTCCCTCCTACAGACGTCATTCTCATTGTTTTGTTTCTGAAAGGGGAAAAAAGGCACTAGAATTACAAGAAAGTGCGTCTTTTTACAGACAGTGTACTGTCCCTACTGGTGGGAATGGTGGGCAGTTAGGAAACATTTCTGTAGATCTTAACAACTTAACCTTTACATCTTCTCTTTCATCTGAAATACGTGACTCACCTGCAGGAGGTCTAATGATTCCCACTTCCAAAGCACCCCTGGTGACCTGTCTCGGGCTCAGCCTGCCCCTTATTCTGTGGGGCTCCTTTTCCGTTTCTTCTTTTTGCATTTCTGCAAATTACGGCCCTTACTGTAAAATTAGTATTTATCATCTTACCACCTCAACGTAATGCATCTGTATTGCAGAAAAATGATTTTCTCAAAATCTGTTTTAGATTTCATTCCCCTCCTGTTCTTTTGTGGTGCATTTGCATAGAAATACTATTTGGTGAAGTAAATTTAGAGGGCATCCAACTTGCAGGTTAGTAGTCTGAGGACATTTTTACACCCGATGTTTAAGAGTTCTGGAGAGAGAGGCAGGCTACCTTAAAGCAGTGGGGTGCCTGCTTTAGTCAGTCTTTCTTCCTTCCCTACCTTTCATCTTGTTAGTATTTCATCACAGCTGCATGCAACTTGCTCTTGCCTTCACTTCTAGAAGGGAATTATATGATGTGGCTTTGGTTTTTGTTTTGCCATTTCTGTGTTGCTTACTTTGATCTTAATGCCAGAATCAGTGCCTCTAACCTACTCAAACTTTCTTTCCAAATGGTTACTTAGTGGTGTTAAAATGGGTTCTTTCAGATATTCACAAATTGAATCCTGTACTAATTACGAGGTGCTAAACTTGATAGATTTTTAGCATTTGTAGGCCATCACTCTATTTATGAATATTGTGTTTACGTAAAAAATAAATTTGGGTATTAATTAGCTTTCTGTGTCATTTTAATTAATTGATTGTTCAGGACTGACTAGGATGCACTAGAGTGACTCTGACTGTTGCATAAACACTAAATCTCCTGATTAGTGAGAGAGTTAATTGGGCACAGTTGAGGAGGTAATTTAACCTGTTGAATATCATTGAAAATCACGAAAGACAAACACATAAAGTAACCAATACATTCTGCTGGTCAGAAAGAGGAGTGTCTAATCCCTTTGCTATGTTGGAGCAACACCTCAGGTGGACCTACTGATTGTTAGTTTGTGAGTATACAACAAACTAATGTAATGTGATATAATGTGGAGATCCCAGCGAGGTCCAAGGAGGTCTGAGCAGGAGTGTCTAGTTGCAGGACTTCACAACTGTGTTAATCCACAATAAGGAGTTTCAATCCGTAATTACTGTATGTGTTTAAAACTCTGTCTTTTAACAATTGAAGATGATGAATAAAAGTCATTATTTGGTTTTACAGTATTGTGGGACTAAAATCATGCCCATGTTACACATCCACTTTTCCATTTCACAAAGGATAGCATCTGTTTATTCTCAGAAAACAATTTGCCTTTTTATCATACCAGTGCCACCTCATATCATATTTCACAGTCACAGTAACAGAATCATTCAAAACTGCTCACTTGCAGGACAATAACTCTAATAGCTTCTGTGAGTTTCCTATTTTTGGCGGTTTTCAGTATAAACAGACTAATCTAATGGCTGGCTGAACTTGTCTTTATTGGCAGGGTTTCAGAAAGTCACTTTTTTCTAGTGTGTGGGGAAAGCATGCCAAGAAAATGAAAATCTTTTTTAAAAAAGTAGTTACAGCTTTCATGAAACAAAACTGCTGTTGATGTTACCCATCTGCATGGAAGGAATAAGCATTAACTAAGGAAACTAAATTGTTTCATATAAGGACTGCTCGAATAGAAATATTTATTTGAGTGTAACTGTGAAATTGCTGTGAAATGTAAGGTATTAGTGCTGTTTCAAAGTGTGAGACACAGATTCTGGGCACAAAAAACACAACCTATCATTCCTCTTATTCCAACTAAGACATTTCCTTTAAGATCTACAAATTGCATTTGCAATGTACTGTATATCAGTATGCAGTGTATACATTACAGACCTCATTGTATATGAAAAAAATCAGAAAAGTGCAGAAAGTAATTGACGTGTCCAGTTCTTGTTCTTTCTAACTCGTTAGTTTCAGTATATTTTTACTTAAATTTGTTTTATTATTACATAAGGATTATTCTTACACACTACATAAATATGCTGGAAATCACCACTTAAATCATATCTCTTATATCACTTAAACTTAACTTGCACATTTCTTAGAATAAAGTATTACTGAGTATTTTTTTCTCCTTTTCAACTCATTTGGCTTTAACAGTCACAGCTTACAATAAAGCACAGTAGATATGTATTAATTATAGGCTACACTTACCTGCAAATCCCTTTAGGCATATAACAGAATGTGATATTATAACATACAACAATATTCTGGCATTAAAGGTTTAATTTTCAGACCACAACCACCTGCTAGCTGTCATTTTTCTGAGAAAGGGTATCTAATGTTTGTCCTATTATGAGGGCCCTGTGCTGTTTTGCTAGTGGAGAGCACATCTTTAAATGCCTTATTGTGTCAGTCATCTAATTATAATCATGCAAAAATTCATTTCAGTGAAATGAATTATGAAAAAACAGCTTTATTACAAAATCAGGGACTGTACCATTTCCAGAAAGTAGTAGCAGATTGTCTTATTTATTGCAGTGTAATTTTTCATTGTTTAAGCTTTATGTACCTGCAGTTATCTAATGGAATAAGCATCAACAGGCAAATAAAGGAAATTAAAATATGCACATGTATATATTATTTGTTTGTATATTTTTAACCTTACTGCTACATTCTTCATAGAGTGATGCACATTTACATAAGTAATGGCATGAAGTGTTGATGGAATGTCCAGTAAAAAATCTAAAATAAGAATGCTTCTTTTGCTACTTCATTTGTATAATCGATAGTACTGGTTTGTGTATCAAACAAATTATCATTCAAAGAGCTGCTGGTGTCAGGGGGCTGATTCTGTATAACAGTAATGTTTCTGCCCTTGGCTCTCAAGTCCTCTGCTCCAGAGAGCTGGTTTTTAACATGGCAAGTTTGTGCTTCCATGGTGTTTAATTTAATAGAGGGAATTTTTAGCAGTATTGCAGAAATTCATTGTCAAAAAAATTGAAAAGCACAAAACTTAGCACAAAATGTTAAAAGAGAGGATATGAAATAATTAGGAAGTGAACAGAGGTACTGTTTTAGTCTTTGCTGTTTCAGTATATTTTCCTGTTTTAGTTTAAAAAACGGCAGTTTTGACCTTGTGTTCTGTAATATGTTAATACAAAAGAAAACATGAAGTTCTTTTGATGATCAATTAAAAACATACTTGAAAAAAACTTTTGAAGTAAATTATAGCAGCTTGTGAGGAGGGAGAATTGAATAGATTCATTTTTGCTTCTCATCAAAGTCTACATACAGTACATCTGTCTTTTGGGTACATTGTTTGTTGAAATAATTTTGTACTGAGTTGTCACCTAAACAACTGCTCCACTATGAGCAGATAAAATGATAAACAAAAATCCCACAAAGCAAAGCGAACAAAGTGATGATAATAACAATAACAAACAATCTGTCACAATTGTGAAACATTTATAGTCTTGTTTTATGCACCACAAGAATGTGTAAACTTCAATGTCATTGGGTGTATGTTGGACCACAAGCCTCAGATGCTGTAGTATCCTGAACATAGCTTATATCTGAATATATCCATTAGCTAGTTTAATATTTAGGGCCAATACTAAAATATTGCAAGATCTAGAGATTAAAAGAGTCCAAGACAGAATAGAATTGAACAGAATAGCAGGTCTCAATAGAGATATGTATTATCTTTAATAGATCTTGGAAAAGGGAAATATACTGTAGTGAAGCTTCTCTGCAAATTGTATAATCACAATGTACTGAATGGATTTACTTTCCTCTCAGTATTTGTAAGCATCTCATTTACTTGGCTCTGGAATGTGGAGTAAAAGAGCCCAAATTCTTGGAAACACCTAGACTTTAAAGTTGCTGAGAAACCCAGTGGATTTCTAGTTTCTGATCATCATTCAGCAGAAATTACTTTCTGACTTTGGAGATTTGACTTTAGTTTCCCTTTGTCTTAGAATCAAGTATCATTTACATTACATATTACATTTACATCAAATTTTGAAAATGACCGAAAATATATCCTTTTTCCCAGTTGTGTGCCACACAGAGATTTCTTTCTCAACTTACTGTTACTTAAATGGAGTAAAAGAAATAAAGAACTAGTCAACCAAAAATATCATGCAGTACTGCATTCTATTTCTTGCTCATCCATAAAGCATGATCACTCGCCTTCCTGTTGTAACAGATGCACACACTTCATGTTTGATTTCACACCAGAGAGCAAAGACACCAAGCCATATGAATGATTAAAGAGATATAAATGGACAGACTCCCCTTAAGAAAAAAAACAATAAATGTTGTCTTAAATATGCTACCACCATAATACCAGTTTCTGTCATTTGTATGCAATAAAGATATGCATATATCAGACTTTGTTTTTAAAGAATAGATGTACCCATATGGGTTTACTGTATTGTTGAGAATTTAAAGTGATAATAGTACAGTAAACAGGGTAAACTTAAAATACTCATAAATCAGAAACGTCATACTTCAGGTGTGAAACGTGCCTAGACCAGCCTATACTGTATAAGGATAGACATCATCTTGCTGCACGCATTCAAAAATAGATACCAGCTTCTGAGACAAAGAGTGTCTTATTTAGTGCTGAAAACAGTCATTACTTTAAATCAGAAGTAGGTTTAAAATTAGTTTAATTAAAGATAGAAAAACCTCATATAACCACATACTATGCCAAATGACATTCAGTCATTAAATGATCAATAGAAGAAACAATAGAGATACAATCATCAATATTTAGAAAAACATTTACAGAATGTTGTGCATTAAAGCAAGTAGAGCTGATTAATATCTAGGAATTTATTGCACTTTATATCATTTTTATAGTTAGCAACCCTTGCTGCTCTCAGTCACTTAGTCACTGATCATAACTCAGAATTTTGATTTTTAAAAACAAGTGAAATCTCAGGGATATCCCTGCTGAAATAGTACTGTGACTGTCAACCGGTAAAGAATTCTCTTTCTTAATGTACTGTAGTTTATACACTCTGCACGCTCATTGGAAATGTGCAGAATATGTTACAAAATCACAAGATTTTCAGAAATCTGCATTAGAATATTGATATTTTTAACATGCAACAGTAAGTAATCTTCACGTTGAAGGAAGTTTTACATTGCAACAAACATTATTATTGCTTTCTTGAAGCCAAATTTAAAAATGATCATGGTTTCCAAAAGTACTTGAATATACAGTATTAGACAGGCCTACTGTAAGCAAAAGAAAAGACTATTGGAAAATAAACCGATACCTGCATGTACAGTACTGTAAGTGGGTATCTGTTAGTAAGCCAATATGACTTCTTTACTAAGTTCAGTACAAATATTGGGTCATCAAAAGAAGTTACTCCATTTCTTTCGCATATTTCATAAGTAACTGTGAGGGTGTAAACTAAGGCCATTATGAGAACTGGCATTGGGGAAAACCATAGTTGCTTCTGTCATTCAAGGGGGATGCATTGGCAATGTAATACCCTACTGCTCTTTTCAGTCTTGTTGAAGCTCAGCCTGACTTTTCCAAATGGCTATGGTAATAGCCATTGACTGTAATGGAATGTGGCTATTAGGGCCGCTTGACTCTGTGCTAATGGTTCTGACTTTTTGTTGGTGCCTGAAAGAGAGGATGCTTCATGGTCAGGGTGCATGCATAGGCTACTGTCACACAGTTTTATTTATTGCAACACGGATCCGCTCCATTTTCAAGACAGATTTAAGACATTTATCCAAATGCAAAATCTTTGTTTTAAATGTCAGCTTCCACCATTTTCAACTTTGTATTTCTGTTAATTTCTTTCAAACTGTTAAGTAGAAGGAATATAGTTACTTGCTGTATAATATGACATAGTGGAATTATGTTCATTGTTAGATTGCTCTATTGTTATGTACTGTAGATAAGCTGCTGCCTTTCTATTTGATTAGTGTTTAAAATGATATTATGAAAACATTATAAGGCAGTATAGTACAGTTTAATTTGTGGACTCAAGCACACTTAAATGTGCTGGAAAACCTGCAGTCAAAAGTAGGTAATATTAGGGTATTTACTATTTTGTACTCAGTAATTTTGTTTGTGTTTTTATATAAAATCTTAGAATTTTGCTATCTGCCTTAAAAATAACTAATAAAAATAGTGCAGAAACAGGATCTTGAAGACATTTCAGTACTTTGTGCTACTAGTTTTCATTCAGTTATGTAATTTAGCTTAGTTAACTGTGGCTAAGTATGGTGACAAAATTAAACAACATTAAACATGCAGTTTAGTGATCACTAAGGGTAATTTGAGATACAAAATGCACAGTTCAGAGTAGCAAGTCTCACTTTATAAAATGTATAGTGTACAGTAGATAGACAGCTTTATTTATTTAGAAGATGCCCAAAAGGGGTCCCTCATTTGGTTCTTACTGTATACAATTGTCTCTGAGGCAACTTATTAAGTAAACACTGTAAACATGTTAAACATGTTTCTTTACAATTGTAATTAAAAATAACTGCTTGACCATCAGTCTAACAAAGTCTTTTTTGGAGAAGAGCTAAAAACCCCAATTATTTTTTTAATTGAAGTTGCAATTTCTTGACTCATACCGTTAAGGGTTGGGGATTCCGGCTCTACAATTTTTGGCTGAAGATAGAATCTAAACAGTAAATATTTAATAGAAAAATAGAGCATAAAGTAAATAAATAAAAGTAAATAACTTCTAAAATAACAGACCATTTTTTGAATATATCAATTATGATTGCAATTTGTACTATAATCTTCATTGCATTTGATTTTGTAGTAAAATAAGCAAATGCATTCATCAAGATATTTACAGTATTTTTATTTTTGATTTAGAAAGTTAAATGTCTAAAGATGGCATGGACAATTACATTTATTCTTTGAAATCACAGATAAGGAACATGGAAAACTGGTATTTACAGTACCTATAAAATGTTGACATCATTATGTTAAATGTATAAATTGTTTATCCTTACTATGCAAAAACATCCTATTGTTTCCCACAACAGTAATTTTGTGGATTTTCTTATGCATGTGGACGATATTTGTGTTGGAATATGAATGTCTACCCTCTCCAGAATATGTGAAGATAAGTTGACAGCAGACTGGCCTGTTTGGGTCAGTGCCAAAAGTGTGTTTTCACTGTACCACTTTTGAGTCTCACATGACAATTTTATAGAACAAAAAGAAAACGAAAGGAAGAAACAATGAAAAGATTTGCCTGTTACACTGGTCTAAAGACTGCTGTGCAATAGACTTTTCTGTACATCAGAGAAGTGAAGAAATTAAATACATGTACGTATGTTGTCTCAGAGCTAATGCAAGTTCTAAACTCTGTTATTAAGCTTTGCCACTGTTTTCTTTAGTATGTTTCTGTTTTCTTCCCTTCCTTGACACTTTCCCTATGGCAGATTCTCCTGGAGTTTTATATTCATAATAGGACGTCCCAGTCATTTTCACTTTTGTTCTTACCCAAATCGTGGTTTCATTACTTCTTAAAAAATGGCAACAGAAAAGAATAGTTGTGAGGTAATTCCCTAGCTTTGAAAGATTGAAAACCTTTTAATAATTTAATGTAAAGGATTTATCCATTTTATTTGAAAAGCTTTTATTTAATCCTTTATTTAACCAAGTAAGTCCATTGCGAACAAATTCTCACTTACAGTGATGACCTGGAGATCCATTTATACAGAAGGACATTTACTAGAGCAATCTGTGTGAATTACCTTGCTCAAGGGTACACAGGCAGTGTTCCACCCAAGATCTGAACCCACAATACTTGTCCAGAGCCGTAGCCATTATTCCACACTCTTGCCCTTAACATGATAAATGTATTTACCCAATGTTGAAATACATTTCAGCAAGGGATTCATTTTTAAAAAACTTTAAAGGCAGTGGTGGAAATATTAGCGGTGCCTGTCTGTCTTGTATTGCTTAATAGCAGTTTTATGCACTGTACTATATTCTTTATTTTCCACAATGTCCTTGAATCTTAGGTCTATTTATTTTTCTTAAAAGTAAAGAATCATTGCACAATCAGCTTATTTTGCTAGTTTTATTTTGTATTTTTAACACTACAATTTATACTCATAACATTTGGCTAATAACATTAAATTATTTCAACCACCATCTGCTTGCAACAGCAATGTACACCTTTTGGGGGGGAGCTCATCTGTTGTAAAAGTATTTTTTTTCTGCTGAAAACCTTGTGTGGTTTTCATGCTTTGTTCCCGCAATGCTGGTATGCAATGTCATTCATCGTTGAATGCTCCCAGGTGTGCATCACAATTACTTTCATAGTGGTATTTATTTCAATAACAGTGCCTGACAATTCAAGCAATGAAAACAAAATGAAAAACAGTTTCACCCATCCGTTTAACCTGGACACTCTTCATTTCTGGGCTGGTGAGTTTTATGGTAGCAATATCAAAACAGCAGTGATGAGACATAAGGCTTGCTGTAGCGAACTACTGAGCAGCTCGTGCTGTAATAAATCTGGCAGGAGAGAATGGTGAGTGACCCCTGTAAGGAAGTAACAGTGTTATTCTGGGTTATTCTTTCAAAACAAAATGGCAAGAAGAATGAATCTGAGCTTCATAATTGAGTCAGACCCTTTTACAGTATTGATAGCTGGCTGATCGGCTGAATAAGGGACTTGGGTTTGAGTTAAAGTGCTGCTTGTTTGTTGTATTCTAGCCATTAACTGGAAATCACACTGTGTTACACATTCATTTAAAAAAAACACTGGAAAAAGTTCAACATTTGCTCTCTATGAAATACTGCTAGAGTGCTTGTCATTTTAAGAATTGATTGCATTTAAAATTTTACCTTAACAATTCAAGATAATTATTGTGGATCTAAATGTTTTTGTCTGCAGTTTTATATTCTAGCATTAAGAACCCATTTGCTGCTGTTGTCTTTTAGATGAAATTAGAAAATCATGGTGAATTCTAGCTTTTCTCTCTTGTGCTGTCAACTATTAATTAAACTATTAATTGAGAACTGCTTCAAGCATACTGCTTTCCATGAATATTCAGTCTGCATCAAAGCACCAGTGACCCATGAATCTGAATTAAAGTCCCTATAAGTCACATTTCTTTTGCTTTGTCAACAGCCTTGTGCTGTACAGTATGTTTGGTAATTTGGCAATTTCTCTGTACACACTTTTAGTTAAATTACTTCTGTAACAATCCCCCTGGTGATTAATGGCTCAGTCCATGTGGGTAAAGACATTCCAACAGTGTCAGTATACTTTAATGTAATGAGTCTTAACAGTGACCCTGTGTGTAGTCACTATAACACAGCATTAATGTCTTCTACAGCTTGTGAATTTGCATTGTTTTGGTTCCATGGTTAGAGGGTACAATATTAGTTTAAAATACAGACCTCAAAAACCTAAAAGAGTAGTGTGTAGAGTATGAATAGGATGTATGAGTCTCCATGTTAAATTGTGGGGACTTATTTTATACCTAACACACTTGTACGGTGAATGGTAACACATAAAACTGAAGTTCTAGGTACTGTATATTTGGATATCACATTGAGGAAATAAGGTCTGATACATTATAATGACAGCATGGCTATTTAACATCGTTTAGCTTGTCTGAAAAATGTTAGTCCATTTCTGCTTTGTGAAGACCAATTAGTTGGTAAGTGAAAGGCCATTCTCAAAGTCCTGTGAATGGTGATTGCCACCAGTAGTGATCAAGTATACTTCAAGGTGAACAAATCAGCTGAGATGTTATGTTAAAATCTTGTAGCATCCTCTCAGAATCTGCCCAAATTTGGTCATTACCCAGAATGAGAAATGCAGTGTTATGTAGTTTTTAAAGGGCTTGTGCAGCAACCACTTTTCACACTGCACCAAGGCTAGGCTCCTATGCTCTTTTCTGATGTAAAATAGAAAGTAGAAAAAGAAAGAATAGAAGTTTGTGGTTGGGGGCTATAACGGAATGATCTGTCATTGGATTCCACTATTTTTTTAAATCTATTGACCACGTGTGACTTGAATTTAAAAATTGCATGCTGTACAATTTCCTTCAAAAAGTAAGAAGAAAGGCAGTTCCTTTTCATGGACTGCAAGTAAGGATTATTAAAGCCTAAGTGAAACCTGTATGGTAATACTCTACTTAAAGCATACCTTTGGTTTTTCTTTTGTATTATTGCTGTGGTGTTTAATCTACAAGTGATTAGTATTCCTTTGAGCTGATTCTGAGGGATGAAGAATGGAAATGGGAACCCTCCTTCACCCCTTCTTAAGGTTTGTGAGACATTCTGAGTGACTTGGGCAGGGAGCTTGGGCTCTGTGTATGGATTAACATAGCGATAGGCCCTGAGTAGCTAAAGGCTGATGACTAATTACCTGACAGAGCAGCACTCCATTCGACTTGGTCACTGAAATTAATTTTGCTTTTCAGCAAAGCGGCATGAAGCAGCTGCACGATTTTGGTTCGATACTCAAATTAACTGGGAGTCTAAATTATTCCCCTTCGTGAGTTAGAGTAGTTTTCATTAAGACCCGATGTATATTTTATCAGTTTGTGTTAAAAAAAATGGGAATATGACCTCCTTTGAATGGTTTGGCTTTGGAAAAATAAAAGATAAACAACCTGACTGAATTAACTAAGGGTTTCTAGTTTTATTTCGTCCTATCAAGAGAAATGCAACATAGGGCTGTTTTTAATTTAAACTGTTGTTGCAACAGCTTTCTTTATGTCAGAGAACATACCATTAAGGCACTCCTATACTTTGTTATTAATGTTGGTTCAAAATTAGAGGACAGTTTCTTTTCTTTCTTTAATTGATATATTTTATTTGCAGATGCGTGCTACATACCACTGAGGAAAGACAAAATGCAAATGGATGTTTTGTTATAAAATTTATGTACTTTCTTTGTCTCCTTAAGGCAGACAAAGTAAATCAAAGTATGAGTTTCTGGTTACAGTGCCAACATTATGCCATGAACCCAGCTGGAGCAAGGACTCTTTCAAGCTGTAACAAGCCAAAGTGTGCTTTGCAAATATATGTAATATATGTTCACATTATTTGTGAAAAAAAGCCAAGAACAAAGAATATTGTTTGTCTTTAGGGAAAAAAAAGTTTCCTGAGGATCTTCTGGCTCAGTTTTTTTAGGTTTAGATTTTGCAGTTTTGTGTTGGTGCTTTTGTTTTTCAAAGACTACAGCAATTGTTAGTATTACAAAAGGTTAATAGCTATATTTCTTTAACGACCATATTATTTTTCTTTACATTTGTATATTATGTATTTTGAAATCTCAGATATATGAACGGAGAAACTACTCATATCCTATAATGTAATAAGGAACATCCTTGCTAGAAGCCCTGAAGGCGTGTGAATTTGGTGTTATTCCTGCTGAATTGAGAATAAGAATATTAGCACTTTGCTTGATTCTCTCCTCCTTACAAGTGAGTTTTAACAAATGGTTAAATGAAATGCTGTCCTGGCAGGTTGGTTTGGACATTTGCGCTATTTTTGCTGCATGCTTGAAGCTTCCTGCCAACATTATGCCTCTTGACAGGATAATGAAGACTGGCCATATAATATTGATTAAAATAAACATTAAAATTATCTTTATTAATCACTCTCTGTTCTGTCCTTATTAACAATTGATGTTCATACTGTTCTTTTAACTACAAGAGAATAGGACAGCCTGTATGGTGATAATTGGTCCTTGCAATGCTTCACTCATTTCTATCAACAGGGCCCTGAGTGAGAGGCTCTGAATTATTAAACATTTCCTACCACTGTGGCTCCTGAAATAGAATATCATAGCACATGATAGTGTGAACAATTAGCGAAGTGAGTGAAGGTAAGCAGACCCACAATGTGAGTTTTTTGTATCTAAATTACACAGTACAGTATTTAGACTGGACTTGTGGAAATGACGTACTGTAGGGCTTTTTCTTTTGAAAAAACGTTTGCTCACAATACTGTATGTGGCAGTAAGACTAAAGGTAAAAAAACAGCTTTAACTTTTCATACAGCCGACAGGAACACACATACTGTATATACCTAAAGATTGTTTTGTTAAGAAACATGTTTTAGGTTTAATCATCCTCTTTTAGCTTGAACCTTTCTAGCAGGAGAGAAATCCAGGTATTGGCACTTAGAATTGAAACCTAACTTGTTGAAGAGTTCCTTCTCTACATTTACAGTGCATTGCAGTGTACGTACATGAGTAGTTTCATTAGAGATTAATGCTTTATGTTTTGTTTTGTCTTTTGATGTTTTCATTTCGACTGTCCATCATTTTCAGTGCTCCAGGTGTGTTTCATTAATGCCTCAATTGTCTTTAACCCTGGCCTCATTAAGTAAATGTTTACATATCAAGCCAATAATCAAATATAGAAACTGGTTGTGCTAATAAATAAACCCCAGGGTTTAACTGAGCCAAGACACTTAGAATACAGTATTCTATATTACTGGGCTATTTTGTCATTACTATTAATAGTAAAACTATTAATAGTAACACTATTAATATGAATAATCTTAATACCGTTACTGTTCTCGTGCTATGCCCCAAAGCTTTGGAATTCTACCCCCAAGGATATCATAGAGCCACCTAACCTGAGTGCATTTACTGTAAATCTAAACTGAAAACCTTTCTTTTCAGAAAGGCTTTTATTTGATTGGTGTCTGTGTCTGCTTTATTTTCTAATGACCATGTATTTTCTGTTGTACTTCTAACCACGTGTGTTACTTATAATGCTTATATATAGGGCTTGTGATCGCTTGAATTAAAGCACAAATTAAAGCTCAAAATTGAAGCACAAATAGCTCTTCTAGATGGACTGAATGCCTGCTGCGTATCTCTCTGTCCTTCTTTGCCTGATTAAATGAGTTTGTTTGCTTATCTTTCCTTTGATTACTTTGAACTGTTAGCATTCCTAAACTGCTTACAGCAAAGGACCCTGTTGAAAATAATAAGATGCAACAGAACATGGGTTAAACACAAGCATCCCATTTTTTACACCTCATTAGAAAGTCTTTCTGTGGCCACACTAATTTATAACACTGCATATCCTGATCCCCGGGCGGGGCATTTTTTTCCTCTTTCGATATCACATTGATTTCCTGTATGACTTCATCTGCCTAATACAGAGTTGGGCTTTGTGCTTATTTGACTGAGTTTGGACCCCTTATCAAACATTCATGATAGCCACAATATAGCTCAGGGATCTGTCATTATGCATTGCCTTTTACTCTGTAAAGAAAATTGCAGTTATGGTCTAGGTCATGCTTCAGAGTGGTGCAAGGAAATAGAATCAGATTCAAATAGTTATCACTTATGAGGAGACGCCTGCGGATCTCTCATTGATATCTCTTGATTAATCTTTAATTTTTTAATCCTTAAATTCCCCCACCTGGAGATGAATGAAGTATTTTGTATACTTTATATACAGTTCCATACAATTGTTATGAATAGTCTGTTGAATGTGTTGGTCCCCTTTCTTGCCCTATTTCTTGTTTCTTGAGAATGAAATGACATAAAGTTGTTATGCACCTGTTTCCATGTGGTGTTTGCTTGGATAAAAGTCACACTAGACTTGCCGTTTTTAATCACTTTGCAGTGATGCTGCCTGTACGTGATGGAGAGATGGAATGCAGTCTTGAAATGATGCTGGCTGGAACAGAAACATATGAAATCTGTAAGGCGTTCAAGGCACTCTCTTCCTACAGTCCTGCCTTCCTGCAGTGCTGCTAGCTCAAAGGAAGTGCCCACAATCGACCCAGAGCCAATCGAAATGGAAATATTGACCTACAGTATATGGAACCACCTGAAGGATTGCTTCTGCATAGCAAGCCCAGGCTTCTAACCCAATTGGGTGTCATTGAGTAACAATAAACTAAATTAAAGTTACTGCACGACTCTATGGTCTGTGCCAGTCTGTGCCACGCTGTTTACATACTTGTGTTTGAACTAATGATGGACATCCTAGGTATTGATCCCTTACATACTGTAGCAGCACCTAACCTGAATAACTCTTGTTATGGGTTGCACACATGATTTGAGAACTCGGTGTCCTTTCACACCTGTGTGTTTCCGCTTTCACTACAGGGTGAAGCTCAAGCTGAACTTGTCACCAACATGCCAGACGCATTGAAAACAGGAATGCAACTGTTGTGCTTGTCCTGGATTGAAAATTTGCATGACAGTAGTCATAAGACAAACACAGTGGTAGTCTTCCTTTGTTCTCCAAGCAACTCTTTTTGTGTTTGTAACTGCTGTCATTATTGTTTAAAATGTCTTTCACGGGACATGTCACAGGAATGTGGATGCTGAAGTAACCTCAGGAAATTCCATCTAGCACAGCCCACATGATGGTTCCAGCTCCTTGCCCTTTCTTCACAAAATGAATCGTCTTTTGCAAAGAAATACCACCACAAAATACAGGCACATGTTGGACAGAAACACGATGTTCGATATTGGCATGCTAACCTATTATTTGTACTTAGTGCCATTTCCTCGACTGGGTTTGACAAAGGTTTGTCATGGAGGCAGCAGTGTGAAAGAACCACGTCTAACTCAGGGATGAATCTCATTTAGGATTTATATAATGATTTGAGATCCAAGAATATTCCCATTTAGTGTTTGTTTTGAATATGATGTTTCAGGATAATAAAGGAAAGAGTAACATACTGTAATACCAGCAGGTAGCATAGTATAGATTTACAAATATTTATAGAGAAAAAATATCCTTCTTTAATGCAATAATTAACTACAGTACATCTGATTTTTAATATGTTATCTCATATAATCTAACAGGGTGCTAAACAAAGAAAAATTTTCTTCACTAGAGAAATGAAAATAATTGTATGTTGCTATATTTGTTTAATTATTTGAAGAAATAACACAACTCAGAAAGGATGTATTGAAAGAATGCATCCTGTTCAATGGGGTATCTTGCTGCTTGTGATGCTGCAGATAAATCATGCTAAATCTCTGAGACAGGATATTTTCTGACAAAAAAGATTAACAGTCAAGTAACATACAGAAAATGAAACACACACACATTTGCAGATAAAAATGATTTGGGGTTTTCTTCTTTTTTTTAAAGATGGCTTAAGATAAATATTCACTTATTAAAGCGTAACTAGAATTGACTGTGTCATGCATCAGCCTAATAGCTGGAGCCCTGGTTCAATACAGAGGACTTGGGGAAGGTTTTCTTAATGAAAGAACTGACGTTTTCTATGCTCTGGCTACATTCATCAGACTATATAGTGTTCATTATATACTACAAAGGGCTGCCAATGTGAATGGTTAAGCCCATCTATTAACTGTACATGATTGGGAGTAGTGGATTATGGAAATAACACGTTTAGGGAAATAGGGCACCAATAATCCATCCATATGGAAAAGATCTATATCAGGAATACATTTTCAATGTGTTTGACAGTGTAGGTATACAGAAGATGATGTGCTCTTTTTAATGTTCGCAATTGTGGCCAAAATGCAATTGTTAATGGAGTGTTACACTATGCTATTGTCATTCTTGATAAAGATGAGTACAGTTAGTCCAAGCAATTAAATTTATGTACAGCAATTCAAAACCCACAATTGTGGGATTTTTTCCGCTGATGTTCTTCAATGTATGATGCACATCTGAAAAGATTTGTCTGCTGGGTTTGGCAAAGGTTGCTGATAGGAAATCCTGTGTCTGTACCACTATGCCACCCCTAAAAATGGAACAAGAGAAGAATGAGGAATTTTCAGGGAGGAGGAGCTGGACGTCTGGAGCAATCACATACGGACAATAATTGATTTCATTTCTGAACTAACAGAGCCTATCATTTCTTTGTCTGATCCTATCCATCACAAATACAGTAAATCAACTCGATTCCATTGGTATAGTCATATAGTCACAGTAATATTGTCTAAGCTTCTACTGGTCACAGTAACTTTTTTCTTTTTGATTCTGTCCATTACTGTCAGGTGAGGTATTATCTTGAGCCACCATTTTGATTTCCTAAATTTACCAGAATATCTTTTTCACAAGTTAAAATTAATTATAAACTTTTCATGGGAAAATTATTTGTTTTTCAGTATCCATTCCCTTCCATTGTAATTGGGGGAATCAGATGTATTCAGTTCAGCCTCCCTTTGTCTCTGCAAAAGCATTTCAATTTTATTTTAAGATATTTATATGGCATTCCTCGTTACGCATGTACTCTAGAGCTTTACCTAGGAGAAGACCTCATTCCAAGCTGTTTGTCCTTCTTTACTACAGTATTTACTGTACAGTACATTCAAGGAAATACACATGTTGTTGTCAAGCCTGGCATTTACTTTATCTTTTCTAGTTCTCTTTTTTGGACACTCAAGCCTTTTCCAGGTCTTCATTAATTTTAATAAACCCGGGTTTCTGAAATCCACCCTTCCTGACTGGATCAGCACTAAGTTGTTTTTGAGTGAGCACATGTTTCAAACAACCAAAAACATGGAAGACTGAAACTGCACAAAGTCCCTTTGTAATGTTCACACACATTTGAACTTCTGAATATATGATTGAATAGTAGCCCTTCTCAGCCATTGTAGTAAACTGCTTTCAGTGATGAGATTTTATCACAATTTTGAGTAACAGGATTATTCCAGTCCAAACCTGGGGCCTGCTTTTACAAGCCAGACTATGCTCACCCGTTACCCATTTGTAACCTGGAAAACTTGACTGACATGGCTGACTCATTACAGTGCATGCAAAGCAGAAGTCAAACACGGTGCTGGTCCTCAGAATCAGTCCTGAGGGCCAACATTAATTGATTCTGCACACAAGAATTATATAAATTGGAACTTTTTTGTTGTATGCACTACTTCGTACTGATAGAATGTGATCAAAAATTATAAAAAAAAACAATGAGGGAGAGTTATGGTTTGCAGTACATCAGAATATTTGTGGATCTGTTGATGCAAAGATTTATTATGTTCTAGTTCCTGCTCAGCTCTTTGTGTGATGCGATGCCACAAGCACCCCCCAGAACAAAGACAATGTTTAATCAGCAGTTAGACATGCTTCTATGAAGGCCTGGCTCACACAGTACAATAAGTCGAAAGCCGAGGGCTGTCTTTATTTAGTCTGTTTAAAATGCTTTTGATATGGTTAAATAAATCTGTTTTAGAAAAAAGAAACGATTATAATGAACTACCTTACTCCAGGCATTCTAAATACATTCTCTCCCACCTCCTTCTCATCCCCTTTACACCAGTTTTCCAAAACCTTGATGTATCTTAGGTACTTCTGGCTTTGCAGTGTTAATAACTTGTAGTTATATTTTAGGAAAAGCAATGTGCATTGAAAGTCAAGATTTACACACATTGGTCCAATATTTTTTTAAACTTTCCCAACCACCCACATCATTCATATTTTATGGGGCATTTTGAAACTGGCTCTCACCTACTGTACATGGCAAAAATACCTTCCTTGCATTTGCTGTTTATATGCTTAAAGGGCTAGTGTGCAATCAGGTCACTGTGGATTTCTGTCGGTTCTTAGAACCAATCTGAAGAGGCTGACCACTTTGAAAACTGTTTTTCTGTTTCTGGTATGCCACCATACTTTATATAACCATTTGGTAATTTATTTTTAAAATATAATGTTTAACATATGTTTCTGTGGAAATGAATACATTTCTCTGTGAGATGATGGACATTTATTGCCTGTTGTCTCTTTTATATGGAACTTTTGTAGGGCGCAGCTTCTTGCCAGAGCTAAACAAGATTATACATGCTCACACTCCACCCTCATGAATCAAAGTTAAGAAAGATTCAACATTTTCCATGCAGCTGGATATTAGACATAAAACCCCTGTTAACACTGATTACCAATGAGAGTACAATTGTTTACATTGCCATGAAGTGCATTAAAAAGCATAAAAGCTGAAGTGTGAATACAGCTGACAGAGGAAAGTGGAATAAAAACTACCCCTTGGGAAGTGCTCATCTACTATAATTCCTTTCTCTCATTGTAAAATGTGGGCAAATTCACTGGGGTTTCTAAATGTCAAATAAATTTCACATGATTAATTGGTTTTAATCATTTCTAAACAACATCTCTGGTATGTTTATATTGAGATATTTTCTGGTTTTATAAATCTTAAAGATCTTAAAGAGATAGACACACTGATCAGTAGTTTCCTTTCCTTTCCAAGGAAATCGCCTTCATATTCCATAGTGATTTACACCCACTTTTAAGAGGCTGGTGCTGACAGTACAGCTTTTGATATAATGAATGAAAGCACCAGGGGGCACTGTGTGCCATGCTAAAGTTTCCATTGAAGAAGTTACAGTAGTAGGGTCAAATGGATCTTTGAAAGGAATCACATTTCATTTAAAAAAACCTGAATCTAATAAAGCATTAAAATTACATCTGAAGCTGTTTTTAGAAGTATGCAAATTGTCAATTAAATCTAGGCCCTTGGATCATAGACATATATCTCCTTGGTGGAAGATCTCTTCTTGCTTCTCCATTTGCATGTCCATGATAAACAGAATTAAAGAGGATCAAAGTCTGGCAAACAGAAAACATGGCTTGAAGTGTAAAGTTTAAGTTGTTTAAAATCTGAAGTGGTCTGTTGTTTACAGTACACAGTCTAAAACCTTTAGGTTGCTCCTGGTACTGTGGGACGAGCAGTAGGACTAGCTTTGGCTGCAGCCTTAAGAGATACCTCCACATATTGACCTTCAAGTTAGACTGTTTCCTCTTAAGCTTTCTAAGCGTGAACCGTTGCTCTTCTCAGACCATTCTCCCTTTGATTACACCCTCCCTGCCTCTCTTCCATTGACGGATTTCAAAGCTACTTAAATTTCAAAGTCCTAATGCATTTCAACAGTGTCTACGACTCCCGATGCCTGTGCACGTATAGATTGGACAAGGTCACTGCAGGAAGAGAAAGACAGAAAAAAAGTTCAGTCTTGTGTATGTAAAGATGTATTGCTTTACTTTTCACTATCTATCACAAAAAATGATAATTCTGTTTTAGTGAGAATCATTGAACTCAGATCAAGTCCGATGGCTGTTATCATTGGGAACTCAGGAGCTGTCATTGTCTAATTGGTACAAATGATAGGCATTATAAAAGAGCCAGATATTTCTTTTGCAGGTCCATTGAAGCTCTTTTTTTCTAATTTGATCTTGTTTTGTTGGTACCTAAAGCACACACACTTTCGTCAAGCCATTCACTTACTTCACAAAATGGAAGCCACAACAACACTGGACTAAAACACTGCCACAAGACAACAGCCAAAACAAATACAACAACTGTGGCCCTTACAAAAGTTTCACTTGTGTATTCCTTGAACTATGTATGCAAAATAAACCACAGGCAGGCAGACAGTCAAGCTCAAGACTAGCAGAGAATTTGTTTCACCAGCTGATATGTGCGCAAAATAAATTTGAAACAATATCTTCTCCCCAAAATGAAGTACTTGTATAGTATTTATTTATCACATACCTGTATTTTGCTGCCAACTACTAGGCCCTCAAGGCTCACTAGTGAAAATGTTGACAAATAAATAGCCTGCTTTGCTAAACCAAAGATCACCTTTATAAACATTCTATTTTGTAACGTTAGACAATATTTAATAATAAATGTCCCTGTCTGGCTAATAGTTAAACTTGCCACAGTATCATCCATATCTATACCACCATTCACCATTTCCACTATTGGGAAAACTGGCAGGATGGACATACTGTACAGTAAATGCTAACCCACAGAATGAGCTTGAGCCTTATTTTGCGGTAAACGTGTACAATCCCTTCTCCAAGTCATGGAACAGCTGCAGATGCCCTGTGGAACAACGCCCTTACTCATTCAAAATCTGATGGTCTGGAAGTCTGCTTAGTACAGTTATATTGTGAGACTCTTCTGGAAAGCCATAGAAGGTGCATGGATCCACAGCTAGATAGCTTCTCTGTGTCAGCGCCATTCAGAGACAACACTTTGAGTCAATGATCATTCACTGACAGACTGTAAATCCTTTTTTACATGAACATAAGTGACATCGGTTAAATGTTTGATTGGATCTTTGTGTTTGTTTTGTAGTATCTGATCGTTGTATAGTATCTGAACCATTTACAAAATCTCAAAACAAACATGAAAGTATGTGCAAATACAAATATGTATAAATTAAATCAAAATTTAATAATATACATTATTATGATATATCTTGGCAGTCTTTAAAGCATACTACTGGTATTCTCTTATCCATCCATCCATTTTCTAAACACTTTCTCCAATATAGGGTCACAGACACACACACACCCTGGACAGGATGCTAGACCATCACGGGGCACACACAGACACACACACACCCTGGACAGGATGCTAGACCATCACAGGGCACACACAGACACACACACACCCTGGACAGGACGCTAGACCATCACAGGGCACACACAGACACACACACACACACCCTGGACAGGACGCTAGACCATCACAGGGCACACACAGACACACACGCACCCTGGACAGGATGCTAGACCATCACAGGGCACACACAGACACACACGCACCCTGGACAGGATGCTAGACCATCACAGGGCACACACAGACACACACGCACCCTGGACAGGACGCTAGACCATCACGGGGCACACACAGACACAAACATGCACACACACACACCAGGGCTATTATAGTATGTCCTTGGACTGTGGTATAAAATCCACACGAACACAGGGAGAACATACAAATTACACAGATAATGAACCCCTGAAAACCCCCAGAAAATCACCCCAGAAAATGAACCCAGTACCCATATACTCTTATTTTTAGCAAAATGTTTAATTGATGCTATACAGTAGAGCACAAATGATAAAATTTGCTTATATAAAAAAAATTATTTTAAAAATATTTTTATATTTTTGCATTTTATTTATCCACCTAGTAAGTGCATATCTATCAACTAAATTCATGCACTAAAATCCCAATTCACGAACTTTAAGTATTTATTTTGCTTTTTCTAGTTAAATGAGTTTTAGAAAGCATTGATTTACAGGTTTTATGAACAGAATATTGTCTAAGTCTTTACTTCATTATGCAACAATATTTACAACTGTTTACTTGTTAAACATTCCTGAAACAGTCTCATGAATATGAAGTATTGTTTATCTCTTTAAAGTTCACCTTCAAAAATCTTTTGTTAAAATAAGTGTGTGTAAAATTGTGTATAGGGTCCAGTGTAATACCATCAGAAATTTTGAATGTAATAACTATTATTAAACAGTAATATCCAGCACAGTGGAAATTACTAAGGATTACTGACCATTTTTATGGCAGTAGTAAACAGAGCTAAACCAAACTGACCCATATTCTCAGACATTGATCATGGTAAAGGAAAATTACTGAATGATTGTCACATAAAGCTTAAATTATGTATTTTTTCATTAATTATTTTAAATGTTACTGATTTTATAGAAGAAACTGTTTATTTTTCCCTGTGTTGTTGTTTTTAATGCTATCCCTGGAGTATTTAAAGGAAATATGTGGAACATTTTTGTGGACTTTCCTAACATGGTTGTTTAATTAAAACTAATCTAGTTTCCCCACTCATTGAGGGAAAAAATGAACTATTAGCTTGCTTTAGCTCATAACTTTGCCCACTTTCAACAAATGTAATATAATAATCTTGGATAACTTATATAAAAGTTATCTTGGAAAACTACAGTACATAAAAATGGAGATACTGTAGAAGGTTCGGAAGTGGTCATATGTTATTACATACAGTATAGAGTAGGTGTGATCAAACTGAAAACCTTCTTCGTCTTAAATATTTAAGTGGTTCAGCAGTATTCAACTGTTTTATGATACCATTGCTAGTGTAATAGGATGTAAAAGTTTATTCTCCTTTCCAGTTTAACAACCATTATGTAATCTCATAAACTAGCATTAAACAGGCAATAGAATCACTATACTCACCTCTCACATACCAATTTTTACAACTTCATATTCAATTAAACACTGCAAGCTCGGAGAACCTGGGTCAGTAATCACCGGGAGTCGGCAATACTGTTTTTGTTCCTTTATTTGCCAGCAGCTTCTTACTGTGTAGAATTAGGCAGATACGGGCACACTGATCTGTGAGTGACCGTGCTAGCCAGGAGATTAATTAACATTTTATGTAAATCCGGTATTTCTACTCCTCTTTCCTTCCCTAATTATTTCTGTTATTTCAATATCAGGCTTGCTTTGATGTCCCAATTCTGTATTTAAACAGTGTAAGATTTCTATCATATCCTCCCACAGAGGTTTCTTCATGCAAAATACATGGAAAGTGTAGATATTACAAGGACGACTGGGAAATTGTTAAATTGGGTAATCCCTCTGAGGCACATGTGCAGATTTCTGAGTATGTAGATTTGTAATGTGCAAATGTTCTTTGTAAGAGATCTAAAAATCACTCAGTGGAAGATCCACAGCTGCCGTACTACCATCACTACACTACCTGTTGAAAGACATATTACTGACCTAGGGCTCCCATTCAGACTGCAAGAACTCTAGGACCTAGAGTCCTAAAAATAATATAATTCAAAGGCAGAGTAATTACTCATTAAATGCCATCATGATATTAACTGAAGCTTCTGATTTCTCTTTAGGACTGAGAAATATTTCCACCTTTTCTTCCATTTCTTATCTTGTAGCTACACTGTACATATACTGTGTTGATCCTTATGCATATAAAAGCACTTTAGAAGATCAATAACAAAGAACTGTCACTGATACTGTGTTCATTTTTGGATATATAATTTGAATAAAAAACATATGGATAGAATTATCCAAACTGGGGCTACAGAGTGAATCCATATAAAGAGAACCCTGAGTACAGGATAAAAGCAGTCGTCCTGACATTACTAGTTTAAAACAGAGCTGTCATTTGTTAATAGTTCCTAGGATTCCCTAAGCAGCAGTGCACAATTAGCTGAATGCAGACATGGGTTGGGTTGGATGTCCTTGATTTGCATATACACAGTCAATAATTTCCAGGCATCTATGCACTTGTAGTGGTTCAGTGAGAGTGCATTGCTCTTCTATAAGGTTTATGATACTGTGGAGCTTCCAGTATCCTTTCTAACTGTTCCTGAAACACTGTGGTACTAACAGCCTAACTCTTTACGCATGGCATTGTGGAGCTCACAGCATTTAAAATGACAAGCAGGTTAAGTATGGAATCATCTGAAATCGTCGAAAGGTCATCTGAAAATGAGTAACAAATCGAGAGCCATTTAAGAACACAAAGAAGGTTACAAAGTGGGAGGAGGCCATTTGCCCCATCTCGCCTATTTGGTAGTTAATAATGAATGGATCTCATCCAGCTGTTTCTTGAAAGAAGACAGCATATTGACTTCAACACCATGGCTGTGTAGCTCGTTCCATACCCTCACAACCCTTTGGATAACACAGTGCTGCCTGCTCTTAGTTTTAAAAGCACTTCCATGTAGTTTCCACTTGTGCTCTCTGGTTTGTTTCACTGTTCATTCTGAAGGCATCCACTGGGTAGACTTTGTAAATGTTTTTGACTAAGCATTTACAAAAACTCAAAATGAAAGGCAATCGAGTATTTTTCTTTTACTTAGACTGTAATGTTTGTAGAACAGAATGTCTTCTCTATCATTTATAAACTGTTGAAATGTGAAATACTATGTAGGATCACAACATTTGTTATGTATATGATAAATCTCTGACAGCTGTAAAACAGGAGAGATTGTCTAAATTTTTCTTACTGCAGAAGGGGTTATTTCCTTTAGAATTCTCTGTGGGTCTTAAAATTCTTTGTGTGGTTTTTGTAATCATGTTCTTCATACTAAAACATCTCTGTCTTAAACCATAGGATTTCAAACCTGTTATTCATCTTGGAACATTAACAAATGTTCTCTGCACACACATTAAATGTGTGGCAGTGTGTGTGTTCCACGTACAGTACTGTACTTATACAGTATGTACTGCATATATGCAGGCTAATTTTACACAACTAATCAACAGACTACTTGTCTGTTTCAGGTTTCAGAAAATAAAAAAGCATTGGCTGATTCTATTTTGAGTTATGAGTGTATGTATTACAGAGTGCCAGTACAGTACCAGCACATTGGTACAACTTTAAAAATTATACAGTGTAAAACTATCATCATGTATTTTCATAAAGATGAAATATTGGTATCTCTGCTCAGTTACAAGGTTTTATTAATGACATGCTGTCAGGAGCTAGATGCTCTGCATATTCGCATATTAAACAGCTGAGAACAGAAATGCTCCTTTTATTACTGCAAGGCATAAATCAGTTTAAAGCATCTCCTCATCATTTATACTCCTTTCAGCTAAGTCTTCTTTTATTTAAATGAATTGTCGTGCCGTTCCGTTTGGTCTTTGAATCCCTGGCAGAACTAGGCAAAGTAATCCTATGACACATGAGCTGATTTTTCTATTTAAATTATAGAGACACCCCCCTTTCTTCTTTTTTTCTTAAAATCATTGGATAAAAAAGAAGGGTACAGGAAACAAATCTTTATAAAAAATTAGAAGCTAAGCATTCTAATCATGTGAAGTAAAATTCAATTTAGCTGAAAATCTTTAGCTGTAGCATAATAATCTTCATCTGTATGATTGTTTACCGTTGGCCTGTTTCTTAATAGCCTATACAGTATATTTATTTCCAGATTTATGACAGAGTATATTAATGTATTAAGTGATTATTCTAGGCTGGTTTGATTACTTCTGGTAAAATTAAGAACTGCTTTACTCTTGATTTGCTGCCAAAGTTAATATTGTTGCCTTATTAGTTATATACTGTATATATATTAGCTATATATTATTATAATAATAATTTCTCAAAAAAAATAATTAAAAGCTATGAATGTCACTGTTTATTGGGATGGTAAAAGTACCATCTACTTTCTTACTTAGAGAGTATGGTTTGTTAATTGAAGGTAAAAATTATCTAAATT
Source organism: Atractosteus spatula (assembly GCF_055471065.1). Classification (NCBI taxonomy): domain Eukaryota; kingdom Metazoa; phylum Chordata; class Actinopteri; order Semionotiformes; family Lepisosteidae; genus Atractosteus; species Atractosteus spatula. Next base: position 584,343 of record NC_142726.1, on the reverse strand, counting down.
TCCCATAAATACCCATAATGTTAATTTAAATTAATATTAAAGAGCCAACCTTTTGCAGTACTTAGCAAAGACTTTTAAAGAATGGAACATGATGCACAGAAGTGGAAGGAAGAGGAACTGGAATTGTTTGAAATTCTAGACCTTTTTTTCCCGTTTCCTGTTAAGAAGCATCAGATTATTGAAAATAATGTAAGACGAAAGTGCTTTAAATGTACAGTAATGGATCATCGTAGTTTTAATCTGTCATCAGCAAGGGAATGTAAAAGGGTGATCAATTTCATGTAAATTAAGGTCACAACCAGATTATTTTTTAAAGGATTCATTTTTGAACTTCAGCAAGGTGAACAACAGTCTTTGTCTTGCTAATGCACGTTTGAGCGCCAGTTCTGCCCAAATGCTTGTATTTTATTGTTTTTCAAGAGCATCTCACTCCCTGCTGTTTATGGCCATGCCTCTGTTAAACAAATTGTGGTGTGAAAAGGTTATTTTGTTAAAGTTGCTGTATCACTAACATGTAACTGTCAGATACATTTTATTTGTGACTTTGAGTAGATTTAAAACCTGACATTTACAAGCGATATGACAGTGCAACTGCATAGCACAACAAATAGTAACTCTTCACTAATAATGGTAATGCAAAGAAGTCTCACCTCTCCTTAATTTCTGCTCCCTCCAACATTTGTTTTCATAAGTGGGCATTCATTTGCATGCAGGACTACAGTATATAGTTATCCTGCTGAAAAAGCAAAGATTAACCCTGATTAACACAGATATATTTCAGACTTTTGCAGTCTGTTTAAAAGGTATCTTCTTGTTTCTCTCAAACTCAAATAATGAAATTCTAGTAGTTATGAAATTAAAAGTGATTTATATCCCAGAAATAAAATCGGCTTTACCCTTCTCTTCTAAGAAACCACTGCACCCATGCATTCTGTGCTCATCCTTTCACTTTCAAAGCTGACAATCAGGTTTGTTGGCTAAATTACAGGTGAGAACTGGAAGAAACCCCATTCCCAGCTGAGACTTCTCACATTGGTACAGAAGAGCAAATATTGTTTACATGAGCAGTTTCTGAGCCTCTTATTCACGGATCTGTTTGCTGCAAACCACATCCATCATTTTCACATACAGTATCACAACACAGGGTAGTGCTCTGCTCCAGAGTGTCAGAAATCATTACTGTGTCCCTGGTTGAAGCTTTCAAAAGATTTGAAAGGGTTAAAACATTTGAAGAAGAGATGTGGAGGCAAGCTGGATTGATTGTGTCAAGCCTGTGTTGTGCCATCCTGTATTCTATACATGTGTAGACTCACCTTTAAAAATCAGTACTTAGGTTGAAGAGCAAAAAAGTTGAAAGATTCTATCATCCTGGGCTGTCATCGTTCACCTTGATGAGCACTTGTACAGTATAACCAAATCTTACAGACAGTGGTGCCTGATCTATATTGGAACAAGCATTTACAACAGGAGCCACTGACATCCAGTGACATCCAAACCTGGAATTTCTGAATGTGTTACTTATACAACATGATAGCCACCTCTCCTCTACATAAATTAATAAAGCTCTTCTGAATATTTTTAAACTGGCTTTAGAAGCTGCAGTCTGTTCCCATCCACATCCTACAGAGTCAAAAGACAGATGAAGCGAGCTGCTTTTTCTTTAAAGTGCACTTCCAATATGAGGCAAAATAATATTAATCTTGACTGCCTGCTACTTTCATTTACAATGGGGGCTGCTCTAGGGACCGTAGGCACTGAGGTTTCATAAATTTCAAATGAAATATGAACATTTCTTGTCAAAATACTTTTATGCTGTAAAAGCTACACTGGTAGTTTTCTGTTTATTTTTAATAAAGCGCAAACGTTGATCTCGCACAGCAGCAGCTGAGGTTTCAGGCCTGGGAGCTGGCATGCGTTTGAAGAAGGGAATGAAGAAACTAAGGCTCTGATTTGGTTTCCAGTGCAGCAGGTTTTTGGTGCGGACTGTGAGCTCTCTCTGCAGCTGGTTCCCCCTGGGTCTGAATCTGCTTCCTCCAATACCTGGCCCCCAGAGCTGGTCAGGGGCACGGAGAGCAGCAGCCCTGCCCTGCTGTAACCCTTCTCATAATGAGAAAAGAGATCTGGGTACAGTGGGGGATGCAGAAGCACAGCAGTAGTAACAGTGGAGGTAATTCACTTCCATTCCTCAGAAGGAGGGTTTCTTTTTGATCCCCCTCTTTCATTACTCTAGTATACTGTCTCTCAGAAAGCGTTTTAAAGGAGCTAAAGAAGGTTTAAGAGGCAAGGCTTTAGTTCTGTAAGTCATTTCTCTTTGGCAGTCACCCTAAAGGTGAGACAGTGTTGCTCATTAGTCTGTTGCCTGATTTGGATTAATTTGCCTTGGACATACTATGCATGCATAACTGACCAGCACAGGAGAAAGCCTTTCTAATATATAGGGGATCATTATATTCACAAGAAGAATTTTAGTAACGTTATGTATTGTTTGGTAGAAAATATACAAATGTGTTTTATTCTACTGTATCTACAGTAAAAGTGTATCAATTCATTATGTTAAAAACATGCAGAAACATGCAAAAAAAAACTCATATCAGTTAAGTGATAAGTGAATAAGGGCATGTGAGGTAAAAAAAAGTATTTTCTGGGAAATAAATGTGTATTTTCTGAAGTGGGGATAGTTAAATGTCAGAGGACAAGTGTCTGCTTGCTTTACATGCTGATGAAGGGACCAAGCAAACAAACAAATCAACTAGGATTTCGGAAGGATGGAAATAAGACTCCTGTTCCCCAGCATTCTGATCCATTTCAGGTTTTAGAGCTAAAGGCTCCCAGGTGTATACTGCTTTTAACCCAGTTAGTGTTTATGTTTAAGATCCTTTCTTGAGATCTCAATGGACAAGATTTATAATGTATAAATCAGGACAGGATTAATTATAATGAATGATGTTGCAATTATTTTGAGATAATATAAATATATGTTTTTATGTTTAATTTTCCTAGACCACTATGAGAAAAACCAAAAGTACTCACATACTGTAGCTGGTCCTTGTTTTGAGATGTGGTGTGTCCATATCCTTTGTAACAAACTGAAGCTCAGTACGTGTACAGCTTTTGGGGAGAGATTTTCATGAACTCTGGTAATGTGTACTTTTAAAAAGATGAGGCAAGCTTTTCATCCTACATTTGCAGGAATAGCACACAACATATGGCCTGATCAATGGGCTAACCCGTCATATTCAAGTAGAAAGGTGTATCTCACTGGCCACTTCTAAAATAGGTGAAAAAATAGGTAGCATTTTATTTTTAATTTTGAATGTGATGGCGATAGGAACTGTGTAGTATAGTCAAGTCAAGTCAAGCTCCCCAGTTTAAGAATAAATGTATTGGAAGTACTGAATCTGTATTAATGTACAGATTCAGTACTGCTGACTACGCACTAAAATATCATCTGAAAGTCTGAACGTGCACTAAATTATCATCTGAAAGTCTGCACCCTTATCTATTATCTAGTACCTGTCTAGTCAACATTGTATATGTTGAGCAGAATGAGGTTGATGAACCATACATTCCTTCATTGGTTCTTAATCCACTCATCCAAAAAGTGTGGTGTGTTATTCACTCAAGAATTCATGGAAATATAATGTGATCAATAGTATCTTGTTGAAGTATATCTAGAATGATACTCATACCTATCATACCGAGTCTAGTGTGGGTAGTGTTAAGTTTCCCTTGGCTCAGCCCCAGAGATCAGTGCTCTAGGCTCCTTCAAAAAAATCCTTCATATAAAGAAATAGCAGCCGTGGTGCTGTTTTAATCATATCTTTAGCGCTGATAATGATTCTGACATGTTTTGTTATTGTTCCGATACAGAGAGTTGTTCAGCCCTGCGGGGCAGACTCTGAAAACACTTTGTTCATTTTCTTTCTATTGACTATCTGCAGTCAGCCAGGACTGCTTGTGCAATGAGCAGGAAAACAGCAGAGATTTAACAGTCGCAGGCCAATGAAACCAAACCGCTTCATTTCAGACACTGACATATTCCATATGCCACTGTTAGCACTATAGTTCTTTATGGAAAAAGAAGTAGAAGCTAAATTTAGGATTCTTTTTTTACACAATGGGCTATTAGTATTATTTTATTAATAATTACTAATAAACTATATTGTCTACTATTTATATAGTGCTTAAATGGCAAGCTCAATTATGTGTCAGAACTAGAATAGCAATGTAACCTTGGTGCTAGTGTGCTGGTATCACTAGTATCACAATAAATCACACCCATAGCATTTTCTTTTTTTAATGCAGATTTCCCCTTTTTAATCAACATGGTAAGAAAAAAAATCTCTGAAATTATCTTTTAAACAATGAAAGGAAGATAGGCCTACAAAATCATTTTGTCATGTAGGCTAAGTGGAAGTTTAGAATTAAGATGGCCTCTTGCTCTCTGTCACTGGAAGCGAAGACTGAAAGAATGTCTGCGCAGCTATGCTGGAGAATGATGAAGCACCTGACTTACTTTGTTGGCTATTCTCCGAGAAGAGGTTTTATAATAGAGCTGCGTCCACTTTGTTCCTGTCGTTTTTTTTACTTTTATAGACAATTATGGGCAGGTGTATTAGGACACCTCCACAAATTATTATCATGTTTTTATTTAAATTGTCTAATTAGCGCAGATTGTTCCATAAATTACAGTAAAATAGGGATTTTTTATCTATGCTTGAAAACATTTCTTCTATAAAACAGAGTTTTGCATTTTTTTCATGTGTGTGGAAGTGCCTTTATTCTTGGTTATAAAATTCGGACCAAAATTCAAATAGGAGTGGGTTTACCTGCTTGGCTGAGAGCTGACCACCTGGCCGTAGGAAGAGGAAGTCAGGAGCCCGATGCAGAGAGAGATGTTAGACCAGAAGGAGCTACAGGGGGCTACTGTTCAGGAAGTGACATCACAGAAATCTGCAAGCTAGAGTAGCAGTGGTGAGGGAGACCTTGGTTTCCTCCTCCTCCTCCTCCTCCTCCTCCAAACAATAATTAAAAACTCCTACTTGTAATTTTACTAATCTCATATTTTCATGTTAACACCAGCAAAGACAACTTTCTAATTTAACATTAACATTTGTTTCCTTCTTGTACTGTGGTTAATTTGCTTCTGTAGAATCAGCATATTTAGAATGTACTTTGTCTGTTTTGATGTGGAAGTAGTTTGTGTTTATACATGCAACAGATCATAATTACAGATTCAAAGGAGTATTCAAATAGATTTGCAGGTTGCTATTTATTTTTCAAACAATATGCTCTCTTGAACACAAAACTTTAAGTCAGTGAAGAGAAAGAAAAGGATCACAGACCCCCCCGGTCCGTGTTAACATAATATCTTTATTCCTAATCGCAGTCCGCAGGAAACAAAGCATAATTCATCTGGAAAACAAGATTAACTCATTTAGGCAAGGGACTGATCACAGGCAAGCATGGCAGCCTTATCTGTCTAAAGGTTGAAGTCGCTGAGATTTAGGGCTATTCCAGGTCATAGGGCTCCTGTTAAGGCCCAGGCCTACAGGCCCGATAAGCGTATGGCTCTTGCTAGATATGGATGCAACAACAATAGTACATTAATCACTGACAGTTTCCTGTCCCCTATTCTAATAGGGACATTACTGTACACCACGAACACAAGTGGCTCTCTTTTTAGGACAGCTTCCAGAAGCATTATTAATTATATTGGTTAGCTTAAGGGTGTAGGCCATTGTTTTTTCTTGCATAGCAATCAGACCTTTTTTAATTTATTTTTGTACTGGAACCCAAGAGTGGGAAGTCTATGTTTATACATGAACATTTCACATTACTGTAACTTATTGACTGATGTTTTGTTCACTTGTGGCCAGAAAACATTTAATTGTGCTGGCTACTCTGTGGGAAGAGAAAGGAAGAAATAAAAAGAAAATGTATCCATAGGTAAACAGACAGATTCTGGGCTCTTATTACAGACAAAATGTGATATTTCCATTTTGATTTCCATTTGTAAATTATGTGGATTTGATACCCCTTTTCTGGCCTCAGAAGGCTTTGTATACCATTTAAGCAATTTGAAAGGCTTGTATGATGTGATATATAATTCAGTTTATACATGTTTAATATTGTTCAACATGAATGCACAGTCAGCTGGTCATAAAAAGAGCAGCTGGGGGAAATAAAAGGGAATAAAACTGTCAGTGAGATAAGAGTGGTGTGTCGATTGGTACAGCTTAAACTTGCCAGTTTACCTTGAGAGCACCTGCTTTGTTAAAGCGGCTTGCCTAAGCTGTGTGAAACTGGTACCTGGTGGTAACTTTAGAGCATAAATCTTAGGCTATTACCTGCACAAACATGCCTTTATATTAAAACATGCACATACACAAATGCACACTGTATGTGTTGAAGTGGCTTCCGTATGCTTCACTCTTAAATGTGTATTAAACAGTATTCTCAGGAGTAAATATTTAAGAATATGTATGTCCTCTTGTGCTTACCTACTAAATCATTCACATTGCATCTATTTTGGACTTAATTGGGCTCTTATAATGATTTGGAGGGTATTGAAGGACTCTACAGCCACCTATTTAATTCTGCTGTTACTCGACTCTAAATAGACTTTGATCTAGCTTATTTCCTGTTGTAATCAGAGATTTGTTGTAAGTGTGGTGGTGATAGGTCAGCCCCTACATTTAAGAATATTGAATATTAAACAGCCAACTGTTAAACATCCATAACCATTTTGCAATTGAAATAAAATATATTACTTATCCATCCATTTTATAACTGCTTTTTCTATTTCAGGATAATGTGGAAGCCATCAAGCAAAGGGCATAAGGCAGGATGACCTATGGATAGGGTCTGAGTCCATCTCAGGGCACACACAGAAACACACACACTAACACCTGTTTCAGTTTTCCCAGAAGCCAATTAATCTATCAGTATGTTTTTGTACTGTGGGAGGAAACCCACGCAAACACAGGGTGAACATACACATTTAATAAACATTTAATTTTTATAGTAGTTAAAGTAGGTAGCTGCGTCAGGATGCGTAGGCTGCAAAGGAACAAGTAAAGGTTTATTCCATGCTGAAAAGAGAAGAAAGGAAACTTCTTCAAAGAAGGCTCTACAGCCGAAAGTTGGGTTTCCTTTCTTCTCTTTTCAGCACGGAATAAACCTGTACTTGTTCCTATTTAATTTTTATTATTAAAATAAGATTTATGTGACATCCACACACACCTGCAGTACACTAAGAATTCACTCTGCCACTCTGCAGTTTCACAGAATAGTGCAGCATCAAATTATTTCACACTGCTGTCGTGTAGCTCTGTGACTCTGGGTTCAATTCTGGACTTGGGGTGGTATCTGCCCCTTAGTGCTTTTCTAGGCCAATTATACTGTTCAGTAACACTAACATTTTTTTTAAATTACATAGAGTGTGCAGAATTAGAAATTGTTTATCAATAGTTATATTTAGTTATAACTACAACAGATAATTTTATTGTAGACTTTAATTGTTAAAAATAATTAGACTTAGTAGCTTAAAAACATTGTATTTAAAAGCAAATACTGTATGCACATAACAAAAAAAAAGGTTAGTAGTGGCTTTCAAAGAATTACTTACAGTTGTGTACTGTAAATTACACTGGTGCTGCACGGTATAGAGGGTTTTTCTTTAAGGAAACAACACTTCCGCCACAACAGCGCCACAATAATTTAGGACGAAATATTTTTGATTTTAATGTTTTATCGTGTGTTTCTCAGTAATTTCATGCAGGTTTCCATTCAGCATTTTTAGTTTCATTTCAAACACTGTGGGTCCGTTTGGTTTAATTTCCTCTGCATTCAATTATAACATCAGTAATTTTAATTATTTGTTTATATACTGTATATGATGCTTCTTTACAGTGTAATGGAAAATGAAACAGTTGTAATTTTTAATTTAGCTCTTCCAAGAAGAGTGACGCACTAGCGGTTCAGTGGTAAAATTCCACAGTGAGGTCCGAGTTTGATTTCTGGCCAATGTGCAAATTGTACTTTTAACAAAAAATAGACTCTTTAATAAATACATGTAATAATAAAATACTAAATAATGTTATATTGACTTTTCATTAATTTTATATATCAAGCTACATATTGAATTATTATTAATGATAAAAGTAGGAATAACATGAAGGGTAGAGTTACTAGAGCAAACATGACACCCTGGTGCTGTTTCACAGCTGGCTATATAAAAAACACTTTATTGTATTGTCTGTTGAGAATGCAATTTTTTTTCATGTTTACATACAAATTAAAAATAATTTACATTTTGTTTTAATGCTAATTTAAGTTACAGTGTTACTTAAAAAATGACTATACTGTACAACACAAGACCTGATAGGAAGCCAGTGCAAGGACTCCAGGATAGGAGTAGTGTAATACTGAAGGTTGTGGATGTGGACTTTGATACCCAGCAAGCAGGGAATTACAGTAACTAATATGAGAGAAGAAAAAAGTGACCAGCTTTTCAGAAATAGTTAGCGACAACATACAGTAGGACATAGTCTGGAGATATTACTGTGGTGGTAAACTGATGTTTATATTTTCTATAAAAAGTGTAATTTGTTTTTTTGCTGTGCTCAACATTGTACAGTTATGCTGTAATTTGTCCACTGCCACCCATTCAAATTCAGAATTGATTTTAAAGCTATTCTCATTACCTTTAAGGTTTTTCATAGTTTTATTTCTGAGGACTGAACATTCTGTGTCACTGAGAGCAGAAAAATAAAATAAAAAACCTCAGGTTACTGAAAAAAAGTTAAAAAATAAAACATTGAAATACCTTTGGTGTCACAGCATTAAACCCTTTATCTGTATCTCTGGTCCCTGGTTTTGATCCATCTTAGGACTAATGTGGATCAGAGCCAGGGTGACATGCATCTTTAGTCATGTTAGAAAACCTTTTTTATGTGATCTGCTTTCCTTAACCAGATTTTCTGTGACTTGCTCTCTGTATTAACATTTTAATTTTATAACTTTTAACAGAGCACAGAGCACAAGTTCTAGGTGCTAATTTTTACATTATTTTTAAATATAAGGTACTTGTTTTGATGGAAATAAAAATACTTTGTTGTTTAATTTAAAGTTAAGGTGTTACAGAAGCACTAAGAGCAGGGAATACTGCAGTTTCATAAAAAAATATGTCATGGAGAAGCTAGCACTAACAAATAATCACATAAGTTTATTATTATTAGTTATTATAGTTAATTATATTTCATTGTGAAGACCCTAGGTTAGTCACATGAAGTGCTCTGTATTAGAGGAAGCTATAATGCATACTATTAATCATCTGTATTAGAATGTGAGTAATTGATGTCATGAAAGTTACAATTTTAATACAAAATTTAGTGTGATTAAGGATAGAAGTTTGACCTTTGCTGCCTTGAATTATCATTATTCAATCTTACCCCCACATTCATTTACTTTTTTTTAAAGCAGTTCATTAGTTGGGTAGAAATTAGGTGATGAGAAGTTGTATGAGCTGTTTCTGTGATATGCAAAAATATCAGTTGACTTTTTCAAATGGCATTAATCTCTCTGAAGCTGAAAAATAAGCCCAGAAGCAGATAACCTATCACATACTTTCATTGCATTTTTGTAACTTTTTTAGTTTTTCAATGTTTCTGAAAGTATCCATGTGCAGTTGGTTAAATAAAGTCATTTCAAGAATGAGGGGGTGGAAATGTATTCCCCTGAGGCTATCTTGGGTTCAACCATTATTTTTGTAAACCTAGGAGTCCATGTTTTATTGTAGGGGAGTAAATTGCTTTGGCACTTGATTATGGCGTCTCCGTTTTTGAGGAGACAGAGGATGGTTAGGATGTTTTTCTTTTTATCCCGCATAGCTGCCCCCTTTTTGTAAACATTTAATCAAAGGTCATCTCTTGGCCAGCGACTTTTGTCAGGATGAGAGTCAGAAGGAGAAAGAGAGAGCAAGCTAAGGACAAAATAAACATATTTGTTAAGAAGTGAGACATTTATTATTCAGTTTTATACTGCTCTTGGAGGGCTCTCAGTTTGCTATCTTGTCGTAAGGCTTAGTGGTACTCAAGATGAAATAAAATAGCTGTGATCAGAGTCAGCTGGAACCCCGAGTTTAGGCTTCACCTTTCTTGTTGAATGGAGAAACAGCAATGCTCTGAAAGGCATTTTGTACTCAGATACCTAGAGCAACCTGTGCTACAGGGGTCCCCGCTATACAGTTAGGTACCAGTAAAGGGCTTCTTATAGCAAAATGACTTATATGGGGTTTTTCTCCATGGAAATAGGGGGGGCAGGGACTGTAAGAATGTTAACTTAGCCTGTGTGACTAAATGTGGGGAATTTTCTCTGGTAAGAGGCATATTGGGGATATTGTAGGGACTGTATAGTACGAGGTGTACAATACTACAGTATTGGTACATTACTGAACGAAACATATGCATATTCACAACCAATTCACAGATTGTTATCTACTGAACAATGATTTCAATTCCTTTTTTATTTGTATTCCTAAACAGGATTTTCTATTATATTAAAATCATTTACTCATTATGAATTTAAAAAAAAACTTGTCACATTTTCAAAACAGTTTGTCCTAGCCCATCAAACATTTTTTAACATTTCTTTAAAAATCATTTTAACAGAAACCCATTTTATTGTACAGAAGTTGAGAGGTTGCCAATGCTCTTGGCTGGTTCGCATTGCGCACTACTGTACCTGTGCACTGTAGGGGATACAACAGACTGTGGAAGAGATGTAAGATGGCCCAGTGCAACGTGTGGTTTTGCAGTCATCTGCATTTTAATGTTTTGTTCTCATCATCCAACTGTTTACCCACTCTTGAATTCTTTTGATAACCCTAATATTTTGTTTTTGTTTGCAAACTTCACTAGTTTTCTGAATACCAAAAACTAGATAATTGCTAAAAATATGGAAGTAAATAAATATGAACCAAATATAGATCACTGTGGTGCTTCACAAATTACAGTTTTTCTTTGCTGACACTATTTAAAATTGAACATAAAATCAAAAGTATTTTGTTGATTTCATTATTAATTTTAGTCTCCATTGCAATATTCCTATTTCCTTGATGTTTTTCTAATTTCTTTTTTACCTGTGCCTGCAATTCATGATATTAGTTTTTATTAGTACAGTAGATCCTGTTCTTTTTTCAAATAATTGTACAAAGTGCTTTATTTCTCCTTAAATTTGTCTTAACTAGTTTACTAAACCACATGGGCCTCTGCTTTATAGCCTTTGATATACTTATTTCCATAGGATAAATCTATTCTGTGCTTCAGGAAGAATCTCTTTAAACTGTTACTATCCATTCTTCACTAATTCCATATCTATTCTGTCCCATTCTGCTTCTCTGTTTCTTAAGCTGATTAGGTTGTGAACTACTGTACCAATTCTGTTTGAGTTCTGTTTGAAGTTGATCTCTCAGAATTGTATTAATGAGCCAATGTGCTGCTTAATTGACTCTGTAAAGAAAAGTCCATAATCTGACTGCTTTCTGTGTAAACATGTTTTTGCTTTCTCTTAAAAAACAAAATTTTAGCACAGCCTTGGTTCAAATCTTGTGAGGCTTGTGACACCTTCTGTTTGCCAGGTCTTCCTGTGTGCAGTATGTGGGTTTGCTCGGGTGAAAATGTAGTTGAGTCTGCTGGTTTACAACAACATATTCAACATATAATACTGAAAATCAAAATGCACACATCACTAAGCTGTATAAAATCTGATTTAAAAAGTTGAACTGTTAGGCCATTATTTTGTTCCCTTTTCTTCTCAAAGTCTAAAGCTCTAAACCTAAACCCTAAACGCAATCTTGAGGTTTCACCAGTTGAAAGCATTTTCAATGTTTATTTTGGGGTTACAAAGCTGCCCCTGAAACAAGACTAAATGTATCCATTTCCATTTTACCTTTCCTTTATGAGAAACGTTACCCCAGAGCCCTTACTCTAGAGAAAAATATAAAAAACTATTTTGTTTAACCCACCTCATCTTTATGTGTGATACATTGCAGTCATTTATTTGAAAAACGTATATTGTGTGACACACGACTACTAGTCACACAACCTCACTTTTAAGTGGTAGGCTGAAGGAAATCAAAAGGAAAAGTAAATGGAAAGTGATGAACGTAAATGACTCTCTCACTTACCTAGATTATTTTTCGTAAGAATTCAAAATAAAAAGGGAACATAGGACTTTATACTTGCAAACTATCATTAAAACTAATCTCATCTGTCAGATATGGGTTTTGCCTGCAGATGTGTAAGTGACTTGAGTCTTTTTTTTCCTTAATCATATGGAACATCTTCTCCCAGTCTAATTAGCATAGTTTTTTAATGATAAGAAGTTGCACAAATGCAAAAGCCATTTGAATTGTAGGCTGAAAAGAATAATTCCGTCTTAATTACTTTCTTAGCTCTATTTTTTTCTATAAACCACTGTCAGAAATGTCAGCATTCAACTGTTTCTGTTTGGGATTTAAATGTCAACATTTCTTTTTGAGAACCTTGACTTTAAATTGTCATTGTCATGGTTAAAACAAGTCAAACACTGTTGCTTTCTACTTAGGTAATTCAGTGTATTTCGATTCATCATTGGTATCCGTACAATGCACAGGAAATTACAAAAAAATCCCGTAAATGAGTATTTCAGACTTTCCATACTGTTGAGCAGTGATCACTTTAAGGAAGTAGCAGTGTTTGAACACAAAGGTCAAAAGTATGTGTTAAGTGTCATTAATATACATTTTGCAGTGGCTTCTTTTGCACACATATCCAATCTTGAAGATCACACATGAACAATACTTCTTTTTTGTAGGTTAAAAATGTTGTTTTTTTTATAACGCTCAACTGACCTTACCTTTACTCTATTTCCCTCAGCAACAATATGATCCGTGTAGATTTTCACCAGGTATTATATCTTATTATTGTTCAGTGTTGATTAACTCCTCTCCAGTGTCAGAACCGCAGGTGCTGTGACGGGTCATGAGCAAGTTAACTGGTCGAAGGCCTGGTAAAAAGTGGGTGTTTCTGATGTTTTTTATGTCTGTGTGACATGGGAAACGTTCGCATCGACTCCCTTGTGGTCTTCTTGCATTTGTTCCCACTTGACTCCAGTAGGCAGACTTGTTTGACTTGGGTGACTTGTGGCAGACAAACAGCTTCTAACCTCAGAGTGTTTCTTGTCTAGAAAGAAGCTTTTGATTGAGTTTTTTGAAAGCCTTTATTCCCTATTGTAGATCATGGTTGTTGATTTTAAATGGGCTCCTTTTACATTTAATTATTAAGTACAGGTTGTTTAGCCTGGTCCTGAACTATAAACACATGGTAAACAGGCTGGTTGTGGGGAAAAAAGGAGTTACATGCGACTTAAACTGTCAGTTCCCAAATTAAAAGTACAGTATTAAGATTAGATTTGTACAGTATATGATTCCTATTTACTGTTTTACTTAGTGGCAGATTATATCTTACCACAGAAGTCATTTGAGCTACCCAAGTACCTAATTCAAGTATATTATATAATGCACTTTTTTTCTCTGACTGCTGAATGGCAGTTATTACTGTGATGATTTACATTGTCATTCACTTACCTGTATATCTTATTGTCTCTAATATTTCTGTATCTTTAAACTTTGAGTACAGTACTTCTGTTCATACTGTACCTATTTTGCACATTTGCCTTGAAATTTTATTTCAGGTTTGTATCACAATGTGATTTTAAAGTTTTACATTTTTCTCCCATCATATACAGTATCTCATGATGTTCCATTTCACACCAATCAGGCATCCACATTGTTGAGGGTTATCTTAACCAAATCTGTAGGTTGGAAAAAGTGTTACTTATGTATCATATGTCTTACATTTCAAAAGATTTGGGAGATTGAGGAGATAGCAACACTTTGTAATCCAGCGGAATTAAATATTAGCAGAAGGTGAAATTAAGTCCTTTGTGGGAGAGTTTGATTTTGATAGCAAGACTTGAAAGTCAGATTTCAGTGAAATCTGTAATCAAAGTGAAGCACACGCAGTTTTAAGCTAAATGACAAGTGTTTTTTAATAAATGAATACATTTAGAAATGAATTAAGTAATGAAGAAGGTCAAGTAGGAAGCTGTGCAGTATAAGTGTGTGAACCCTGTGCAGTAAGCTGTCTGTGGCTACTAACTTTGATTTTCTAAGTACAAAAATCTGAAATCATAAGAGTGTACCATCTCTTGTAGTATTGTGATTGGACAAGTCCTAATTAAGATTCATGCCTATAAGCAATTACAGCTGCATGCTCATGACAAATACCCTAACCAAATGGTGTCTCTTCTAATAGATATACAGTACAGTACACAAATACTGATGAACATCAAGTGCTTTCTTTTAATGTTTAGAACTCCATATGCAGCATTTAGTGTAATGCTAAAAATCTGAATGCCAGGACTATAATATTCACATTAATATAAATGTTCCCAAAAGACCCTTGAACATTACATGCATACATTTGCCACTGAGCTGAGCAATAATGATTTATGATATGCTAGGCTATATTTGGATTTGTGGTGTATGTATCCAATAATTCTTTAAACACAGCTCAGTTGCCTTGTGACAATGGTATAATAATATTTTAAAATCCTAATCAAATGTATATATTTAAGCAGGAAAATACACTTAAATTACTTTAACACATGCTTGAATGGTATGCACATGATCAAGTAACCTACTATTTTGGACTTCAATCAGAACACCAGTGCTATTTAAATTGAGAAAAAATAACTACTCAGCAAAATTTTTATAGATGTGAATGGAAAAGAAATCTGAATCAATTCATATTAAATAACACTTTTTTTTTGTTACTGCACAGTAAAGCTGTATAGATCTAGTTTATGAAAGGATATGAAAGAAACTTAGCATCTTACAGAATAACCTATAAAAAAATATTTTTTATTTTTTTTTTTTTCCACGATTGTGGAAAATCATTCATGTAAATGATTGGAGGATCATTAATCATGCAAATTGGGATTTCATGCATTGTCTCGTAATTTTACATCTGTATAAGTTATATATACAGTATGTAACTATTTTATTATAATATTATAGTTAGATACAGTATACAGTATTTATTAGTATTAATGTTAAGAAAATATATTTTTATTTTCCTCCACATGCACTTTGGCCTTCTCTCTGTCAAATGATTGTGCATAAACATACTGTATTTCACAAGATCTGTTCTGTTTTACTGAGAAGATAAAGAATTTGTACTGTAAATAGAATAGTAAGTCTGAAATGCTTAAAATTCTTTCTGCATGTCTATGTCTATGTTAATGTTAAAATTTTAGGACTGTCCATGATCTGTATATTGTACGTATCAGGCTAAAACTCTTGGCCATCATGTTTCACTGTTTAGTTACATACTTACTGTACTGTAGTTTCCACTGAGCTTTTTTAATATTATGGGTAAATTGTCCGTCAAGAAGAAAATGTTGATTATAATTTCATGTACCTGATTAAACAAAGTTTAAACAAATTCACTACAAACTTTAATATGGAAGTTAAAATAGGAAATGGCACTCATAGAATGACTGACTTAAGTTTGTATTGTCATTTGGTTTGGGCTCTGTCGTTTTTATATAAGCCTCTAAAGAAGAAAATCCTGTATCGAGTATACAGGACAATGCTGGTCTTAAATAAACGTACTTATTGAAGCTTGAACCCTACTGGGATCCTGTCACAATAGTCTGAATAAAAAAGAAATTAGTCACATAAATTATCTCAATCCTAAAGAACCATTAGTTGAGAAAGCTCCTACACAAGTGAATCGGAATCTGAAGAAGATTGGTGATTCATAGGTCTAGAAAGTGCTCACATCGACCCACACTTTCCTGTTCTCCGGCTAATAGGTTTCAAAACTCCTAATTGGCTTACTGAAATTAATAGGCTGAATGGTGTTTGTTCTTATGAACTTGCTTTCTGAGTAATTGTTGAAAAAAAGAACTCAAGAGTATAGATTAACCTGTCATTTAGCAGTAGTACCCACCATTTTGTTAGGTTTTCCAAAAGAAACAAAGCAAAATGTGTATTCTTAAATCCAAAGAGTTGAGACATCTGTAACTGTGTCTTAGTTCACAACATCTGCACACGTTTAGTTGAGAATCATGCAGAAGAAGGAGACATGTAAAGTTACCCGGAACTTAAAACTTAATTATGAAATAATTTTATTTTGAAATGCACAGAAACATGTCTGGTTATGAGTTTTTTTTTGTATAAAAAACAGTTTACAATAATTCACAATCAATTATTACTATTCTTGTGCTCAAAATGCCAAGTTTTGTGTTTGCAGGTCTACCCCTCTGTCTTTTGAAACTCCGGGCACTGTGATAGTGGAAGATGTGCCTGAGTACATGTGTACAGTATGTGCTCTCAAAACAAAGACATTGTGGGTTTGTGGACCGTTGCTGAAGTAACTTGTGCACAGTCCCACAGAGAAGTGAGTGAGTGGGCCAGCTATGAAATGAGGATGTTATGCAGATAGCATCCTCTGCCCACGGAGCCATTGTAGTGAAAGCAAAACTGTCTAAAAAGGTTGAGCCAGGAGGTGGGATGTGAAGCTGCTTGATACTTAAGCGTGCACAGCTTGCAAGGGAAAGACACCTGCCATACTACTCCCCCCATTTGAATTTGGAGCATCTACAGTATTTAGAACTATTCAGAGCACATATGAGGAACTACAATAGCTGAATAATAAAAATGCTGAATCTCTGCTTCAACACAAGGCCACTTCAGCCACTAAAATCCAGTCTGCTTCCCCTCATTCTCCCGTCTAGTCAACAGCTAGTATACATTTCACACTCTGTCCCTTGTGTAAAGTTTGCGTCTTGGCAATTAAATGGCTGAGACCATAAGTTAGATTGTGAAGGGTATTTGGCCTTTTTCATGCTCATCATTAAGGATGTCAATGTATCAAATATATTGGCTGTTTCTTCAACAGGACAAAGGCATTTTGTCTTATTAATAATTATATTTCTAGCCATGCTGGAGGTGCTGATTGGAATGCTAATGACTTTACAGTTAAACAGCTTCTTCTTCACATAAAAGCTGCTTAGCAGTCCTGTGGTTATCTTGCTGTCATTTTCAAACGTACCATGAGCTAAGTGTTTGTTTTACTTACAAATGTTATGGTTTTTAAATTGCATTATTAGCCTAAGTCTCCTTTTAGCTTAGAGGCTATAAAAACATTACAGCCCCACCAATCTCACACTTTTGTTTGCCTAGTGCTAAATAAGGACTTCAACCTTAAGGGGAGATTTGTCACACATGATGATTGTGGTTACAGTATATATAATATTAAATGAAATGTGAATAGTCAATAACAAAATGTGGATCCAATTGGAAAGCTGTACAGTACCCTGTGCAACGAGCTGGTAACTGTGTTTGTTAGTAGTAATATTTGTGTGCTTTTGATTGTTCATGAAGCTTTGAAAGCTTACATGTTTTAAAAGAACAGAGAATATTAGGTAATTCATTTGTGATGACTATATCAAGGTGTTTCCTAAAAGATAAAGTGACAACATCCCCTCATTATAACTTGTCCAACAAACCAGCTTTTTATTTTGTAATACATATGTGATTAACTATATTGTTGGAAAGACCTTACTGGAAAGTAACATATGATAGAGCACCTTAAAGCAAAGAACTGTGTCTTTATTAGAATTTCAGATTAACTGCAAAAACTGTGACAGAGTGATAACAGGTGCAGCATATTAAGGTGTAAGTGGTAGATCAGTAATTTCTCTAAGTCTTCTTAAATATGACCATACTGGTCTATATGTGAGGCTTCAAGCACTAAAATCTTGCCTTTAGACATTTTATTTTTTTTTAGAATTTTGCTGTGGGCTTTTTATTAAACAGATAACAGCACCAGATCATCGAGATTTACAAATCCCAAGTTTGGAAGTCGTAATACTGGCAAGCACTGTACTGTATGCAGATATAGCAATAGGCTAACCTTTCATACAGCCATAAAATGTGTAAATTGCTGCTGTTTAAGAGGCTCTGAAGTATAAGCTTTAATGCCGTTAATTATTATTGTCATTTAAAAGGATGAGTAAGATAGTCAGTGGGGAGGCAAGTTCCATTTGGATTTTACAACACTATGCTGAATTTATGATATGTCCCTCCTCTCTGTTCATGTGTGCAGCTGATGGGTGGTGAAAGAGCCTGCGGCTGCCTGGACGAGATTTTTTCATTCTGCCCATGTGCTGACATTGCTTGACTGACATGAAGCAACGTATAGTGACATTTGAAATTGTAAAGAACACTGGAATGGAATGGAATGGCACGAAACAGCCTGCCAGCAATTAAGATGCACAGTTAAATTCAATGTACTGTATAAAAACATAGCAATGATATATTCATTAGCTCGCTGCTAATTGTACAGAATGTGACACGGAACAAATTTAGGTGAAGATGTATACGAACACAGAAAAAAGTAAATGAGTCATGAGTATGTCACTTAACACATGTACTGTAAATGTTGGCATGTTAACCTTTGAAAATCTATCTTAGATGCAATATACAGTATGGGAAAGAATTTTTTTCTGTGTGTTTTGAAAATGCAATTGGTTTGAAGATACTGTAGTACTGAAGCACTTTAAATCAGGAAATCATTGAAAATGCATCCACTGCCAGCTCAGCTTTATAGTTACTGTATGTCTTTGAGAAATGCGACTTTAAATGATTATGTTACAGGGAAATGCTTTTCTCTAGACAAAATACATATGCAAGATATGTGTATATACAAAATATATTGTAACGCTTCGGGGTTCACGTGGGCGCCCTCGCCACTGCCGCATCAGGTCGGCCCCCCACCATCGTGGACTCGAACCCGGGCCTCCGGTGTCACTCAACAGGGACCCAACCTCTTGAGCCAAAGGGAAATCTCCCGTCAGCCCGGTGGCTGAGGCCCCTGCTATTCACAGGGAAGTGCGGTGACGTCACCGATCTGGTAAGCCAGCTCTCACAAGCAATGGAGGCCGTATGCATTACACTCTCCCGCGCTTAATTCGCCCAAGTCCCAAGTCTTAATTATTAAATGTTAATATTAATTTTATGGCCAAAAAGCAATCTACAATATCTAAGAGTTACCTGCGTATAAGTCAGATCTTGACGTTTTATATGCCAGTACCAGATTTTTTCCAAATAATTCCAAAAGACAGGATGGCCAGGGTTCAACCAAACAAGCAATGAACACAAATCAAAATGTAGAAATCAAACTGAAAATTTGGCGGCACCAGAGCTCCTGCAGACCTTTTACCCCTGAAAGAGTGGAACATTTAATATGAGGTCAATTCCCTTTCCCTTATAATTCTAGAATTCAATGTATTGAACGAGAGAAACGAGAATCATATAAAAGTTGTTTAATGTGATGTGTAATGATAAATACTGTAAATTTTACACTGTTGTTATCTAAAGCGTTTGACCAGCAGTGAAGGTATGTTAACTTTTTCTGATGCAGAGTTTAATAGCAGTAATGCAGGCTTAGAATAATTAATTTTAAACCCCTTTGAAAGCAGAAAAATCATCTCACGTTTTTGGCAAATCAGGCAAGTATTAAAAAAAAATATATTTACATATTACCATATGTCTTCTGTATAATGTCATATACAGTACAAAGTTAAGTATCATTAACAACAATAGGGTTAGAAGTATTATTTTAACAGTCTGGGCTCAATTTTACAAAGGCAAACAACAAATATTAAAAGTGGCATTCCATTACTAACACCACTGAAACACCATTGCAGAAGGGCAGGTGTAGAAAATATTCATGTTTTAATTAAACCTTTCCCAAAAATGCAAATAATACAGAACTGACCATAGGTATTCCATTTAAGATGATTAAATATCTTCTCCATGACTATTGAAAAAATGACACAGAGGGTGGCACTATATGTAGTCTTCTGTATAAAACAGAGAAAAGTGAATGTTATCAGAGTCCAGACAGTCTTTACTAAAGCCTGTCTGATCAATGTGCACTAATTTGGTCATATAAACCTCCAGGCTGTGTGATAGCAGAGTAAAAAAAAACAAGCCTTTTCATTTTCTTTATGCTTGAAGAGGAAGCAAAGGGATGGAATTCAGTTTTTTTCAGCTCTCTCACCCAGAAATGAAAACCCACCAAGGAGATTGTGGAGGGAAATTATGGGAATCAGTGGCAGGAGTTCTAATGTTTGGCTGCTGTACCACAACCCAGGTAAAGTGATTCCCCCAGACAGATCTTGAAAATACTGCATTATCTTGAAATCTTGAAATTCATTCAGGTATCCATTTATTAAAGTACTGAAATCTACAGACAAAAATAAATATTTTCTGGAGAAAAAAAAAATCTAATGACAAGAAGATCAGTTCATTCTGTTTGTAACTGTTGAGTAAAATGCTAGAGGCACTGAAAGACATTGCATGATTAATGCAGATGGTGCAGGGCCATCAAGGGCAGACTGGAGTTTCAAAAAGGCTTGATTGTAAAAGTATCTTTCGCAGATTACCGAAAGATGTGTCAACCTGTTAATTCTCTGAAGCTTTGGGACCATAATACCTTTTTTTTCTACATTTACTGGGGTTTAATTAAACTGATGTTTGGGAGGGCTGAAGGTTTTGTGACTGCTTGCTGAGAGCTGTTTGGTCAAAGAGCAATCGATGCAGAATATAACAAAACTGACAGCAAAAATTATTTTGGGGGGTCTATTATTTTATATGCACAAAAGGTATATACATTGTTTTGAAGTTACCTGTACACCTTAGTTTGAAAAAATCTGAAAATAATTCACAGTCACATGGATACTAATAATGGTATTTTTGACAGTTATTTTGTTTAGTATCTAAACAAATATTTTTTAAACACACAATTTCTTGCTAAGTAGCATTAAAAGGCCACTGAAACCCAATAAAACAATACAGAGGAATTATGAAGGAAAAGAAGCTAATGTCAACATTGTAAAACAAAACCGTCAAGGAAACAGAGACAGTGGAAAAAATACTGAAGCTAATTAGGTGTAGGAAAATGGATGTTAAAACTACTTTCAACACATTTAAGCCTTGTAACATACCTACTGAAAATCTGATACTGCTATTGATCTTGCCCTCAAACAGACTCAAATTTGTTCTTCTAATGAATGATTCAGATCTCTCACAATACAGCAACCCAGTCCTCAATTAAGTCAGCAACATTCAGTCAAAAACACATTCTTAAATGATATTGCTTGATTGTTATAAGCTTGATGCAGTGCATATTGAACTACATGCATAGTAAACTACATAAAGCTGATGTGAAAGGCATTAATAAAAGTCAGATAATCACTGTTTTTATGTATAATCCTGCTAAAGTTACTTACATTTTATTAATGTAGAATTAATTGAAATAATCAGCTAATTAACCTACTGTACCAGAATGTCTTTGCAAATATGGTAAGAACATACAGTACAAAAGCTAACCAGATAGAACCCAGAGCCCCAGCACTGCAAGGCAGGAATGCTAATCACTGTGCCACTGTGCCATCCAGGATCTGGTATCATTATTTAAAAGGTTCGCAAACCAATATTACAAGACTCATAATATGAATCTTTTTATCTTGTTTTTGCTGTTTGCTTTTATAAAGCTGAATATTTCATAAAAAAAACTTACAATATGTTCTGTAACTGCTACATGCTGAACATCAAAATACGTTTATTATATCTGCATCAAGTTTACAATGCTATAACCAGGAAAATGACAAAGTTAAAAAAGTAAAATAAATGTCTTGCAGCCAGTGCACTGACATTTTCTTGAACAGACATGAGATAAGCAAGTTTCCTAAACTAATTAACATTTCCAATCAACAGGAGATCTAAAGTGAAAGCCAGAGGATAGAAATGTGTGTGGCCAACACAGAATGCTGTTAGATGCCGTCTTGTGAATGTGTCCCATTCCTCTTGCCTTGACAAGCATGTGCTTTTTCACTAGTGACTGAGCTCTAGGATGCACATGTTTTCTCAGCTTATCTGAGAAATGTTCAATGGAGCTGAAGTCTGGCAAGTGTACTTCCACTATAAACAAACAGCATGAAGATGCACATTGTTTATCTGGAGTATCGCTGTGTTAAGTGTGAGCCCTCTAGAAAGGTAGGAAGTTACCTCCTAGGACTAAATCAACGTAGGACAATGCTGCCGTGCCATCCATCATTACAACTGAATATCTGAAGCAGTGTCCTAGACACTCCTGTCAGGACCATCACACTTGGTCCACCTGTCTGGTACTGACAAGGTGTTTTGACTTGTAATTCCTGGTTCATCACTGAAGGGTTGTATTTACTGTAGAAACTGGTGGTGAACACCAAAGACCAGGGACAGGCAATTCTAATGTTGGAGTGCTTGTGTGTTTGCAGGCTTTTTATTCTAACTCAGCTCTTAATAACCTAAAACGCCTAATGGGCCACCTATGAAAACAATTAACACGTTATCCCAGCCATACACATCTAGGAAATCTGCATAACCCATCGGTACCAGGATTGCCTGTGTCTGTTACAAACAGCAAATGATAGCATGTTAGCTTAGTCCAGGTGGCACCATCACTCTCATCAGCAAAGCACACTGATGCCTTTCTGTATTTGTCTTTCTTGATTTTCATGAGATTTTCAACATTCAACAGATTAAGAACTATCATTTATCTGTGCCCTGCCAATACTCTCACTACCGAGGTGAATTAGTCTGTCATAAATGATCTATTAATCAAAATTCTGCAAAAACATAACATTACTTAATACATAAGTTTTATTTTTAAATATGCTGTTTCTGTTATTGCATATGTTTATATAGTATATGTCTGTCTGCTCTTGTCAAAAACCCAGCTTGTAATAGGAGTCTTATTATTAGTAAACTAATATTTAGCTTTCTCAGAAAAAAAAACACTGAAAAGAGGAATGAATTTATCTCTCTTTGTCTTGATCTTTTAGATTTGCTTTCCATCTCAAAAACCTGAACTCTTCCCTATATCCTAAGCACCACAGACTTGTTGAAGTGTTAGACATTTTCTATTTTAAGATCAATAATGGAGATATATTTATCATAAAGGAGCTCGGTTTTCAGTTTTTGACTGAACTGAACAGTTTTGTTTTAGGGTTAGGAAACATAATGGTAAACAGAGCAACAGTTATTTCAGCCACATCTGACATTAAAACTGGAGCCTCAGGATGTGAGTCTTTCCTGTTGACGAAAGTTGTACCCTGTTTGGGTTCACACTTTCTTGCTGATGGAGTCATAACAGAGTTGCACCTCAAAATTGTCCCTTATAGGACTGACACTTCTAGATGTTGCTCACTGGAGATGAAAAGATGATGACTAATCAGGGGGTCTGCTGGTGGTTAGTAAGCATCGAGATGGTGGGATTTCAAAACTCATGGTGAGAATTCTGTATTGTCGTGGATGATTCAGTGTTTACAAATATGATATGAGTATGTTAAATGTTGGACTTAAAAAGTAAAGTTTTTCATCATTATTAGTTCATCAGGAACTAGTTTTCATCTTTAGATCTTCACTCAGCTAAACATATTTGAGTCTATTACAGTAGGTTGTGACATATTGTTATACTATTTTTTAAAGGGAACAAAATATATTATTTCAATTTCATGTACAGTACTGTATATAGGGTTTGGAAAGTGTTTTAGTTTGTCACACTTCAGACAGTGTGTGTATCAAGACATTTGGCCAATGATTTCTAATAATTTCTGGTTTGTAAGAATAAAGTAAAACTGATGCACTGAAATATGCAGGAATTGCATTTACCAAATTCCCATATTGTTTTATTGTGAGAGAAATTAAAAAAAAAATACAGTAAGTCTTTTTTGCACAGTTGTTTTCATGATCATCCCTTGGTTTTGCCCATTTTGAGTATGTTTTTTGATTCAGACATTGCATATTTTGTAGGTTTGTCAATACCTTTGTATAAATAAAAAATGTCATTCTTTCTCTGTAAGCATTACATCAATAACACATACCGAAGAGAAGGAAGCAATGATCCAGGGAGTGAATGCTTGTGAAATCTGTATCTGTTTTGGAAATTATATTCATTATAAAGAAAAAAAAATGAAATTAGAAATTATTCTAACATAATAAACAATGGAAAACAAAGTATAATAAAGGATAATACAGTATGCAAAACAAATGTTATTATTAAGACAACAGCAGCAGCTTTGTCTCACTTGCAGGGCTCTGTCTTTCACATTTGCAGTCATAAAAAGAGCTCTGGCCCAAGCATAGAGCATAGCCGGCATCGAGGAGCGGGAAACAAAAACTGAACAGAATGTTTGGGGAGTTGGGTGGATCAAAGATCAATAAACATGGAAAGATCTCAAACCTCCCCCCGACTCTACCTTCCCCTCAGCAGTAAATAAATGCATTGAAATCAGGTGCAGGGATCCCCGGTAACAATGACAAATGATGTTGTATGTAATTTTTTTCTATTAACATAAAGTAATATAAACTGAAGGACACTAGTCTATAGAGAGAGTTAGTAGCTAATGTTCCATATCAGATGTGGACAATGTCAGGACTGAATACAGATTAGGCAGTGTCCTTCTCTCCCTGGGGGAATTAAGGTTTGACACAGAATTGGCTGCCAAGTGTATTATTATATCTTGTTGGTGCCAGTCCTGTCTTCCCTGGTCTATTAACCCTTTTGCGCTCTCTGACAGTCTCCTAGTTTGCAGGAACTCCACACTAGAGTGCTTTTCTGAACCATACCTTACGTAATCGAAACGTATTTTCTCTCTTCTCTTTTCAGCATGGAACCTATTACTTGTTCCTTTGCAGCCTACGCATGCTGACGCAGCTACAGTAACCACCTGAACCACTATATTTATTTTATTCTAGTTCTTCCAGTGTCAGATTAATTAGGGGAGGTGTACAAAATGTTCTCCTGAATGTGCCAAGTTCTTTATATGCACAGACTATAATACAGTAACTGCTGTCACTGAAGTACATGACATTATTTGACTATTTGTGTGCATACTGTCTGATCTAGGACAAAAGATCATCTCCGTACTATTTATTTGAGAGTAAATGCCTACTGAAGTTTCCTTCAAAGGTTTTACTTAAATTTCATTTGCATTATGCCTGAACATCATAGAATGCTTTCTGTTTGAAAAGAGAATGTCATTGAAATGCAATCTCTACTCACTTTTGCATTATGAATTGAAAAAATAAGCTTTTTGAAGTTTCTTTGTATTGAATTGTCAACATTATATTATTTCATATTCATTCATGGGTTCCACCTTGATGGCCTAAACCTTGCTTTTTTTGGTGCAGTAGAGGTACAGTATGATTATTACCTGAAACTAGCTGTTTAGTGTGCAGTGCAATGGCACTTATCATAGCAGGAGTCCTGATGTTCCTATTTTTTAAAACAAAACATCTAAAGAATATGACTTGGTTTCAAGTACTTCAGCAATGGCAACAAATACAGTACTTTTTCAGTTTGGCTGTTTCTAGGAATAGAAGGTAGGAATACCAACTAAAGCAACCCAGCCCAACAAAAATAAAGGGCAGTACACCTGGATGACAATCAGAAAATATATTGCTTATTCCAGGGATTCTTTGAATTTAATTAGGCGTCCAGGCAGTGAGTGGAAGCCTACTGTTATTGTAAGGGAACTGCTGGTATTCAGAGACTAGGCAACTGAGCAACTTCATACTCGGCAGGTGTTCTGAGATAATGTACTGTAAGCCATTGAATCTCTCTTGTGTCAACTTCATTAACAACCCAAGTTTTTGTAAAATTTATATATGTGAAAATTGGCTAGCTCTGTAAATGAGGATGCCGGTAGAACACAGTTTATTTTTCCGTGCTGTTGGCCTGTAACAGTAACCAGACCTCTGTGGGGTTATACCATTAACATTTAACACACTGTCTCTCCTGCATACTGGACTGTACATGTGTGTTCAAATGGTTGTGCTCCTGCCATTTTTGCATCTTTGCATCTGCTGTACCAGTTAAAGCAAAATATTGCAGATTTCATACACAGTCAAAGCTGATCTGCGCCTTGCATGTTGCAGTAATAATTTCTGCTCCCACATCTTCCTTGGCATATGTGGCTTCTTACACAAACTACTGCTGTTAAAGTACTGTTTGACAAGTTAACTCCAAACATGGTCGATATAATTCCAGTGACAATATAGTTTTAATGTTTTGCAGTGGTATAACTGCCCAAATGCCATTTTTTTAACAGAATTTATACTATTTAATTTTTATTAGTTTGAAATGGCTTTGTTTCATTGTGCTCTCACCTGCATCAGATATGTACCTCATAGATTGCAGTAACCTTTTACAGTATATACTGTAAGCAACCCTTTATACGGCTACACTAGATGAGTAGAACTTGGTCCTACTGTACAAACACTAATCAATCAATTCCAAACATGAAAAGCAGAATGTTGGTACTGTACCAACAGGATAAATATGTGAAAAAGGGGGTACTATGCTAATGAATAAAATAAAAATCTTTTATTCATTGTTGAAATGCAGCTCATGACACAGACTCACTGCTTTTTAAAAACTGTTTGACATTCAAACTTGAAAGGTATCATTCTTGTCTATCTTTAGTTTTCTAAATTTGTCAATAAAAGGAATGTGCTTGGAAATCTTAAAACCTGCGTGGAGTTTTCTTAAATGTTTTAAAAAAACATACTATTAACTTTTTCTGAAACAATATTAAAAAAAGCTAATTGTTTCGTTTACATATTTTTAATGTAGTATTCTTTTGTTTCATACAATACTCGTGTATTTTGTTTCATAGAGGTAAGGTGGCCTCAGTGAAATCTTATTGTGAATATTTAATAATAAGTAGAAGGGAAAAATATATGCCTACAGTATCTTGCTTTGTGAGTGGTGAAAAGAAGAAATAACATATTGTCTTGTTTTACACTTGCATTTGAAAACTAAACTGTAAATTTAATTGGGGTTGAGAAATTGTGCATTGCTGCATTGTCACACATTAGGTTAGGTTAAAACACTGTTCTTGGAGTTGCCAGTAGATTTATTCAAGAACATATTTTCTGGCCCTGGACTAGTGCTACTGGGACAAAGACATGAAATTGCCAGCAGAGTTTGTTAGCATGCCAAGGTCAGGGATTTCAGCTTATTTAAATGGTTGCTCCTTCATTGATTTCAGCATTTGTAAACCAAAAAGGTGCTTCACTGACAAACAAGAATGACGATGTTTGCGCTGTCTAAAATGAGAAATTTTCCACACGTACTTTTACTCGTGTCTATATGATGAATACAGTGCACATCGGAGTTGACAGATTGACAGCTCTAGATTCCAGAGCCCTCAGTCTAGTCGCGAAGCACAGATGCTGCATGGGTTAATATAGCAGTTAGTTTCCCTCAGCAGCTTTGCAAGCACTTTTACATTCTTACCTGTTGGGACTTCCCTCAGGAAAAAAGGGAAGCTCTTTTTCAAGCTATATACTGCACCTTAATCACTCTTCTTGGATGTTCAATGTATGACCTGATGTTGGTGGTTTTGACTTATGAGTTCCAGTATTTGCAGAGCTGCCTCTGTTTATGAGATATAAACTGTTGTACTTGTTTTTCTAAGGCATAAAAACGGTTTTGCAGTGCTCCTCGGAAGCCTTTCTTTCTTTTATTTTTTTGGGGGTTTGCACTGCTTATTACTTTCTTTCAAAACCCAGCATTTTGTGAATGTCCTTTTATGCAGCCACGATTCTCTGTTTTTCAAACAGTTCTTACAGTATTTCTCAGAAACAGACAAATATCTAAAAATATATTATTTTTTAGTCATAATAATTAGTGATATTAGTTTGACTAGGTGTATTAGCATGTGCATTTTAAAATGTCTTGTGTAACCCTTAGTGTTGAAATTTCTTAATAATACTCAGTGAATCAATACAGCATCTTACTTTTATTTACAGAGATTTTCTAACTTGCAATCATGCAAAATTCACTTGAATATTATTTTTCAAAGAAATGGTTGTAACAATGTAGGTATTATTTTAAAGCAGCTTAGACTAAATTTACTGTAAGACACATAAGAATAACAGTAGGTTGCCTAGTAAAGAATGGAGAAGAAAGTTGAGGACCTGTTTGCTATACTGTATGTTTATGCCTTAATGAGCAAGAGAACCTGTGCTCTGAGCTTCTTAAACTCCAGAAACTGATCATTAGCTTATTAAGACGGGAGGACATTTGTTTATTTTTGTCTTCACTGTCACCATATGTGGAGTGGCATAGATAAATTCAGCAGTGTTACCTGATTTTCTTGAGAATTAATTGGTGGATTAAAGTTCCTGAATTCATCACTCTTACATGCGATTAAGCAATGGAATCGAGCAAAAGCAAAATGAATCACACACCAAGAAAGCACCTAATGACTTAAAATCAAAACCTGAGTTAATTTTTTTTTAAGTTGGAATTTTTCATTCTTTGAAGTATCTTGAACCGACAGACCTGATTTTTTAAAAGATTGATTACAATTTTAGGATGTTCTTTATATATTAAATCATTTGTATAATATGTGAAAAATGAGCAGAATCTTTAAACCATCTTTAGGTATTTTTAATTACAATAAGCTGCAGTATCTCTTTATTTCTTGTGGTTGAAAAAAAATGTCATCAAAGTGTGACTTGAGGTTTGGCCAGGACAAAGATGTGCTGTACATTTTCTGTGGGTTCTGAAGCTACAGTACATTAATAAAAAAATAGAATCAACAAATTAGAGATTTTCAGGATGCACATTTCACCCTCTTGCTCTGAGATTGTCCTTACTGTTTCATCAAAGTCACTTTTTCATATGTTCCTGTTTGTAGATTTCCCTCCATGGAAAATGAAATGAACACATACAGTACCTGTAAAGCCAATTAATGAAAGTGTCCTAAAATATGAACAACATAGTGATTTCTAAATTTTTATTTTCCTGAGCCTAAATCACTGTTAAGAAAATCGAACAGAAAATCAAACTAGTGTCTCATGTCTCATGCTCATGGGTCATGTCTCTGTCTTTACCACAGTCTGGCCTTCAATTTGTTTTCTTTTTAAAGACACATAGAGAGTTACAATATGTTTTTCTCCCTATTTGACACACTTTTTCTTTTGGTTGTTATTAGAATCTGTGTAGTTTCATTTTTTAAAAGGAATCATTTGTTTTATTGGCAGGAACAAAAAGTCAAAGTCAAAAGACTGAACAGGATGTAATGAATTTGCAGTGACCCACGTGAGAGAAATTGAGGGCATAGGAGCACTCTCTTCACACTCAGAATGATCATTTTGGGGCTGCACCTTCACCACCATGAAGACCAGCTCAGGAAAGACCTGCATTCACACTGTAACAGAACACCACCAGGCTGCCAATGTTTTTCTGAAACATGAAGCTGTAAAATGTCTTTCGTAACTATTTGCTATGCCAGTCACTACAACATAATGTGTCTTTTTTTCCTTGTCAGTTTTGTATTCTCTGTAAAATATTTTTTTCTTGCTTATTTTGATTCAGTACTTTTCTTTATTTTAATTTTAGTTTTTATTTAATCATTTGTTTAACAATATATATCAAATGAAAACAAGATCCCATTTATAATGACAACCTGGCCAAGAGAGAGAGTTTCACCATTTCAACATAGTGCATATACTGTATCTCACTGTGCATCAGTTTTATTTTATATACAACCCCTGCCAAATTTATTTAAACCCCAGATAAAAGAACAATGAAAATGTCATACAACAGAAAGATTTACAGGTTGCATAATATGTAAAATTTAAAAATATGAGTTATACTGTAAATTTAATAGCATTGCACAATGTTAAGAACACATTTTTCAGAAAGTCCAGAAAACAAAAATGTCACATTTATTCACACCACTGTAGTTAGTATTTTGTAAATTCTCATCTGGCATAGATTACTCTGACAAGATGTTTCCTTTGAGGTCTGTGGTATTTCTGAGGGCTTTTGTTTACTCTTCCTCCAATCAGAATTATTGTAGGTCCTTCTGACCCTTCGTTTTCCATTTGTGAACTGCCTTCTTGATTTAGAACTGCAGATATTTCATTGGACTTAGGCCTGGAGATTGAAATGGTTAGCCCAGAACATTTATTTTGTATGTGGTTAACCAGTTCTTTGTCAATTTGGAAGTATTGTTTGGATCATTGTCATGCTGGAATGTGCATTTTTAGTTTGTAACTGTTCTTAACCCAGCCACATTCACACAGGCAATGTCAAATGGAAATTGTCGACACTTGGTATGCTTCAAATGCCAGTCTGTGTTGTAGTTGTAGTTTCAACTGTTCCCTTTGCATTTATGGTTGCCTCCAGCACCACTTGTCTCACAGCCAAGGTTAGGCAGCTACGTTTGCGTCCTCTTTCCTGGCAGGGCTGCCACTATACCATCAGCCTTAAATTTCTTAATAATTGACTGTGCAGTCGAAATTGGTCGGTTCAGCTTTTTTTGTGAATTTATTTATTGCCTTTCGCAAACTTTACTGTAACTGATCTTACCCCAAGAATTCTTCAGTTTGCACATTCAGGTTTTGAATAATATATTTTGATAATAGTCCATTTTAAATACATTAATAATAAATTAAATGTTAACTCTAAAATAATAACTTTTAACATATAAAAATATACAGTAAGTTTGAAATAATGAAAATGATGTATTTGCATCATTTTGTAATTTTACAAAGTAAGACACCATTAGAAGGGTCTGAATTCTTTTGCAAAGCACTGTAGGTAACATCGGTATTATGAAAAAATGTTTTTTAAACATTTACAGTACACTTCATAGAAACATGGTTGTGAATAGTTCTCATTTAGAATGCTTAATACAGTACATGTACCATTTAATCTCATTAATTCATTCCTTTCCTCCTCAAAGTTTTGTTTTCCCTGAACATTATAAAACTGTTTACAGTGCGGGGAAGTTATGTGGCCGGTGGACTGAATCTCTAAATCAGCTACTACACAGCAAAATTAGAAGGTGTTCATTGCAAGTTCGCTAATTGTTACTAAGCAGCATCTCATATCCCTTCTTGCTTTGTTTAAATTGTTTCTTTTTTGCACTATTTTTTCTTTTGTCTTTTGTATATTGATGCGTAGTGGCCCAGTCTTGTTTCTGTACTTCCCACTGCCAGATGCTTCAGTTTTGAATGAAACCTTGTCATACAGTTTTACATGTCATGTACAATATACAATCCATGCTAATGCTTACATATTGTGATCGGTTCCAGTCTGAACTGATTAAAAAGAAAATTAATTAGAAAATTAAACTGCGAAGCTCCCAGGGAAATGAGGTTGTGGAATTTGTGATGCAAGGTTAGAAAGCAGCTGCATCACCGCTTTCTTCTCCTGGAAACTTTAGATTCGGAAGGACCGCACACTCCCTTTGCCCTTGCTCTTGGTTTTTGGGCATGACTCAGATTACAACTGTAGCCCTAATTGCTGCTGCTCATGGAAACATATTGCACTCTCATGCTGGTATTCAAAACAGCCACATAACTGTGCCCATAAGTACTGGTACTATAAGGGTGCTGAATGCTGTGTGGGCAGAGATATGTGTTGGGAGGGGTACTGAATTTAAGAGAAAAAAAGGCATTGAAAATTCTATTTAAATGTTGCTAAAGATCTAAGACTTAATTCTTTCATTGCTGTGGTTCGAAGACAGGATGACAAAAAATAACAATTCTTAATATACAGCAGTAAAGTTCATTTAACATTCTTTCATCAAAATAAATTTGAAGTCTGTAACTTTGATGCTACTTTTGGTTCTATTTCAATTGGGCTTATCTTCACTGCAATTAAGCTGAGGAAAGGGAAATTTGAATGCATCGAGTGTGACTTGGAGATTAGCTGTGGAGACAGTGATTGACGTCATGGCTTGACAAGAAACCCACAAACCTCAGTCTGTTCTTCCAGAATTTTGTGACTTTGAGGCTCCATTTTTTTCTCTTTATCCCCCAGAAGTTTTCAGGAGGGAAATAGACGCTAGGATTCTGGGGTGACAATGAAATATTATTGGGAGTTAATTTTGAAGAATTAAAAACTTAAATAATAGTTCATCTTGGGGTATGTAAATAGAAATATTTGATTACATGCTTACATAATTTAAAAGTTCTCTTTCTTTGTAGTGCTTAAATTCATACCTCTTAAATTGCTTTTACAGTAGGTGTATTATTTTCTTTCCAATGTAAAGTGCATGACTGCTGTAAATACTGTACTGTACACTCAAGTCAACCACTATTTCATTATAATGTAATGCACAGACCAGAACACAAATCTAGTTTTTTACTTTACTTTTTATGGATAGACATAAGAGTGGAGCCAGTATTTTATGAATGGTGATACTAATAAGCTCTGACGAAACAAAATGTCAGAAGATAATTTAAGTATTTTTATTACGTCTTGTGTAATTCAGAGAAGTGTACATTTTATTTTTGGATTTATTAGTCAGTCGTAACAAATGTACTTAAAATGCATAAAACTGCATTTGTCCATGTGTAAATTAAAAATGTCTTTCCTAGAGAAGAAACATTTACTTTGTTGACAATGAGCAAGTACTTGAACTCTTGTACATGGAGTAAAATCTGTTTGTCTCTTTAAGAGACAAAACAAACAACAATATAAATGGAGACATGTAGGATATAAGATGTGATATATTTTGATTTTAAGAAGGCTTTTGATAAACCATTTCATAAACAATTCTTAATGCAGGCAGTAGGCATTGGCATGGTTATTAAATAGAAAAAAGAGGGTACAGTTCAGGGGTAAGTAAATTGCAGTGATGTAATTAGTGGATCACATGGATCTGTATCAAAATCACTGCTCTTCTTAATTTATCAATTATAGCAATGATTTAGATTCCAGAACAATAAACTACAGTAGTTAAGTTTGCAGATGCTACTAAATTAAAAAAAGATTTAGATAAAATTTGAGACCTGACAAATGACTTTTACAAGTGCCAGGTTGTTTCACGCAGGTAGTAAAAATATGAACTGCAAATTCAAAATGGGATATGCTGAACTAGAAAGAGGTTACTTCTGAAAAAGAGGTGTTAATGTTGAAACGTCATTTACAGTATGAGAAAGCAGTGAAAAAGCAAGCAAAATGCTAGGATATACCACATTGTCAAAAGTGTAGAATTTAAATCAAGAAATATTATATTAGAATTGTATAATCAAAAGGCCTCATTTAAAAAATGCTGCTCTGGAATCAGTCCAGAGAAGAGCAATCACATACATTGTCCTACTCTGACATGTTGAAGGAACTGAACCTTTTTGGCCTTGAACAGAGAAGGCTATGAGGATTCCTGATACAAGTGCAAGAAACAAGTCCTCAAAGACTCTGACAGAGTCAGCCCAGGGCACACCAGTAGACACTACACGGATGTGCATTTAAAACCGAAAACAGAAGGCACTTCTTTACCCAAAGGTGTGTGAGAGTATGGAGCTGTGTTGCTTATTTCTTGAAATAGCTGAATCCTTCGATCAATTAACTACTTACAACCAAACAGGTTAGATAGGTTGAATGGACTCCTCTTGTTTGTAACCTTTCTTATGTTCTAAAGGAAAAAGTACACACTGAAAGGAGGAAGAAAGAACACAACTTTGGATTTTTTGTTTTTGAGTGTGGAATTCACTCATTATTCAGTGTGATTGATTAGACAATCTAGGACTTGTATCACTCATCATTGCAGACACTGGTGCCTCCATGTCAGCACTGCTCTCAGCTGAGATGTGACCATCTGTACTTATGTTGGACCCTTTTTAAGATACATATGTCCATTTATTTATACTGAAATGCTTTTGAAGTTGACTTTCAAAGCACAAAGGCACTTAACTCAAAGTAAGCATTGTGATAAAGGTGGATTTCAGATGCTGATTGTCAGGGTTCGTGGGAGTTGATTTGGGGCATTTGCCTTTATGAAGCTGAATCATGTTTAGCCAATTGCCTGTTAAGTGGGCAATAATCATGTTGTTTTGCCCTTGGATGCTGTACAAATGTTTTCAGTGGGTTATGGGTTGCCACCTACTCTGTACTGTAGTAATTGCTCTCTGAGATTATTCTCTGTCAAATTGAGCATTATTAAATTGTTGCTTTAAATGTAATCATTCTTCTGTTAAGATGTGTTGCTTTTTGACAAATACAGTCACCAAGAACATAGTTCATCATTCTGAAACTGATGTTTTACCTGCAGTCATTTACTGTACAGTGTTTACAATGTGTTTCTAAATATTTTAGTAACATTATTTTGATGCCTACAGTATGTGTAACAATGCGTTGGTCAGGACCCTCTGCAGACGTATAATCCGGAAGTATGTGAAAGGGACACGGGTAGGAG
Source organism: Atractosteus spatula (assembly GCF_055471065.1). Taxonomy (NCBI): domain Eukaryota; kingdom Metazoa; phylum Chordata; class Actinopteri; order Semionotiformes; family Lepisosteidae; genus Atractosteus; species Atractosteus spatula. The sequence continues at coordinate 549,954 of NC_142726.1, read as the reverse complement.
ATGACGAGGAACTGGGCAGGTTGACGACTGTGCACTGGTGCTTGGGGGGGCATGGTCCTGGTGAACAAGTCCAAGGGAGTCCAAAGGGAAATCCAGGGTGAAGTTCAAAAGCCCAGAGGCAGGTAATCCAAACGAGACAAGACAAAACCGGTTTAAAAACCGCAATGGAATCCGGTGCAGGGACGGAATAAAAACGGGGATGACGAGGCCAGGCCCTCTGAGCCCCGGACTCAGGTGGGTCAGGACGCTGATAGGAAGCCTGTGCCCTCAAGCCGCGGGCGTAGGGAGACTTGGTGGTAGGTGGGGCTCCGGGCGTCCGTCTTCCAATGCAGAGCCAGGAGTAGCGAGAGCACCTGGCTTAAATAAGGGGGGGCAGGATTGAGGGCAGGTGCTCATAATCAACTAAAATGTGAAAGAGCTGGAGCGCCCTTAAGAGGAGGGATTATGATCGTGACAGTATGTGAATTACTTTAGTACTGAAATATTCATGTTGAAATAATCAAGGTGTTTAATGTTTTTTAACATTAAACTGGGAACAAAATGCACCGAAGCAAACTACATGTTTTGTGTATTATATTATTCAGAGCTATTTTATTAGGAGAAAAGTGTTCCAGTTTCTAATATTTCCTTTTACTAATTCATCCTTACTACTTTTTCTGTTTATTATATAAAATTATATTGTATTAACTATAAGGAATATTTTCCTATTATTATAAATATCACAGAAAGTCAATTGTATTTCTTTTATATAATTTTGTTTTCAGGATTTTAAAAAGCAAGCAAGACTTTCTCTCAAAAAAAACATTTCATTCTACAAAAAAATCTTCCATAAAGTGAGCAGTTAATGAAATATAATATACAGTAACACAGAACAAATATAAAATGAACCTGCTTCAGCAAATCACTTTCCTTGTGGAAACAGGATGGTTTTGAATGAGAAGTCTCCAGGTCATACACTTCCTAATGTTAATTAACCTAGTAATTCACTTTTCTTAGGAAGATACCCAAATCTTTTGAACATTTATTGCATTTTAACGTAAAGCATGCTGTATATACAGTAGGTAGCAAAATCACATTCTGTTTATCTCATCAGAAAGCCTCATAAAAACCACAGCCCTTGGATAATGCTGTTATCTTCCCCCCCCCCCCCCTTTTAATTATGCATGATTATTATTTCTCTAGTTTCCAATACACTTTTGGCCAAAATCATTGGAGTGCAGCATTTCTCGTATGTATTCCCCCTTGCCCGCTGAAAAAACTGGAAAAGGCTGCCAGCAGGAAGTTGTCAGCATTCCTGGAAAGTCCTGGCAGGAAGCTTGGCTCCCAAAGGCTCTATTGGGAAACATTCCCCCTTGTGCACGGTGGCTGGAGCATGTGTAGACAAACAGTGATAAAATGCTCATAAACATTGGTCTAACTCTGGCAGATAATAGTTTTTAATGCAAAGTGCACATTTGTTACATGAAGTAAGTCATATTTAAGGTAGACAATGCCTCTGTGTTTATTTTAATCAAGTGTCTATTAGGTCTAATTTGGAAACACAATATCATCCTAGCTCCATACAAACATCCCTTTGCTCCCACTTACTTCCAGCTCAATTATAATCACCTTCATTACAGTTGTAATGCCCCACACGTTAGCATGTTCCCATGTACATCATGGACCTGGAAGACCATAGGAGTTGGCAAATGACTCTGGAATCTAAACCAGACAGAAGTCCCATATTGCTCTTTTTTCTGAGCTGCAAATTCAATTATTTAGATGCTAGCAAGCGAAGGTTCCCTGTTATTACAACATAATTTCTTTCTAAAGCACCCGTTAAATCTTTGCAGAGGGTTTTTGGAGAGGATTAATGTTTAACGTTTTGGACCATGCCAGTAATATACTGAAGATTTGGAAGGAGTAGTTTTGTTCGTAATGTAACAGCTCCCAAAACATGTGTTAATCAAGAGTAACATATGTTGCAGTCTTTCCATAGATTTTAAGTACTGAAAAGAAAATAATGTGCAGTTCTAAATTCTTTCCAATTCTACTTTTTATAATTATACTTTTTATAATTCTAATATTTTTAGTTTCACCTCTTGTCAGCGAGAGATCTTTAAGGGTTAATATTATCTTAAATCGTACCTTTACTTAAAAAAATAGATACAGATATAATATGTATATAGTTCAGGTGGGTAGCTGCGTCAGCATGCGTAGGCTGCAAAGGAACAAGTAATAGGTTTATTCCATGCTGAAAAAAAAGAAGAAAGAGAACACAACGTTTCGGCTGTGGAGCCTTCTTCAGGTGTGAAGGTGGGTGTGACACCTGAAGAAGGCTCCATGGCCGAAACGTTGTGTTCTCTTTCTTCTTTTTTTTCAGCATGGAATAAACCTATTACTTGTTCCTAATATGTATATAGACCAGTAAATTATAGTTAATGTGTACTTGTGAAACCATTTGCACTTAGGTAATGGAACAGTGTGTGCACAAGGCCTTTCAATCAATTGTTAATTAAAAGACAGAATTGAAAAAAAATGTTTCAGATTTTGGAGCAAGATAATGAAAGTGGAAAGAAAAAAAGACTCTCAGTGCTGAAACGGTCAATTTCTTTCCACGTTTTCTCCATAACCGTCACTGCAGGCTGCTTAGCACACGCCATGGTGAATTCAGTCTCTGCTGTGCACCCAGCAGTAGTTTATCTTCAGCTTGGAGGCTGCACTCCAGTCTCCTGCTGATGGGAGTTTATCTGAGATGCTGAGTGGCCTAGGGCCTCTGGCAGCTGCCTGCTGCAGCACCATTCCATTAGAGGGTGTGCTAACTTTGCAACAACTAGGCGACATCCTCATTTTTCACCTTCCCTCTCCCTCACTGGGTACACCTTCCCAGTCGTGCCAAAGGTGAAGAGGTTCCAGTTAGCTGCCTGTGAAAAAGACAAATTCTCCTTTGAAGTCAAAGGATTTTTAACCCACAACACCTTTATTTTGTGATGTGGTCACTTTATTTTGTTTGGGCTAAAAAAGTGCCTCTTGAATTGTGCTGAATTTTTGTTTCTGTTTGCTTACAGTACATTTCTGACATATGGAATCATAAAAAATAGATATTTTTTTTCTTTTAGTAGGCTATACTAAGAGAAAGCATTGCATATTGCAAAGTACAAGTGCAAAGAAGAAAACGTTCATTTACTTTTCTTCATTTCTATTTCTTTCACTGTTGAATTTTGATAAATATTTTTTTCTTACAATATCCATGACATTGCTGGAGGTCGGCCTTTTTTGTATTCATTGTGATTCAGATAATAGTTAAACCAACACATCTATTTTTCTAATAAGTATTGAACAATTAATTGATTAATTGTGCAGTCTGAATAAATCATAACCAATATTTAGAGCCGTTTTCATTCATTAGATCAGCTGTCCAAGAGTATAAGGAATCAAGTCATTAAACTCTTGAAACTGGAAATTTGACACTACACATTTCTCACATTGTGTGAGAAAGGTGGAGCTCTAAATATTGAAGTACTTTAACAATATTTAAAAATAAATATTAAAATCGTATTAAAGAAAAGAACCAGAGGTATAAAATGCATTTTATCTTAATACAAAAAACAGAATATAGTTAACACATAGCCCATGTATATTTATAAAAGTCAAGCTTTATTGAATCCTAAAAAACTCCCACGATACCATGTATATTAAAATATAAGATATGCAGTGCTCTGCATGATTTTGTTTAAATATTTGCTCATGAAAGAAACATTAAAGGGTGCTAGTTTGTACTATATTGAAAGTATCTTCTTATAATCCCAGTGCTACACGGCACTTTTTTCCCTTTTCCTCTGATGTGCCCTTGTCTCCCTTCACCCTGAGGAAAGTAAACCTCACAAGGTCACCAAATTAAAACTTAAAACAATCTGTAAATTTAATAGAAATGTATCCTTTTTCCTAATGCAATTCCCCTTCACATTGAGTGGCTGTGACACTGGTGTCTGCGGTTGTGTATTGGGCTGTTCACTTTGATTTGGCGGTGGGGGATGGCATCTGAGCCGATTGGAAGTAGCATCTGAGTGTCTCGGACTGCCCTCCTGGGACAGGAGCACCACTGCCACGTCTGGACACAATTACACCTCCGGCGTTGGCATGTCTTCTTTGCAGGTAGTCTGGTCTTAAGAACTAAGAAATCATCCTTTGCAGGTCTCATTGTCATTGACAACTTTTCTAGCCTTTGTTCAACTTTGTTCTTCAAGATCCAGTATCACACTGCTGCTGTCCTGACCTACAGGTGCAGAATGCCTGTTTAATGCATTTCTCATATTTCCTGCTGTCTCTTTACTTTGGCTGGCTATCACTATACTACATTATGTACTCTTTCTGTGTTAATCTTCACAGGCAAAGGAATTACCTTCTGTTATTTTTACCCTGCTGGGTATGAATCTGTCTCAGAGAGCTCTTCCTCAGTTTCCTGCTTTCTTGTCTCTGCATCTTCTCCGCATCTGTACAGTATGTCAGAGGTGATTTTTACAAAGACTTATTAAATGTAAACGTAATCTGTCTCAGAGCCCTTTTGTATGTTTTGAATCTCTGGTACACCCTCAACTGGAGGTGTTTCTCTGGGTAGCTCACATCAAATTATGAATTAGGGCAGTGTGTCGCAGTGATCAGCAACTCTGACTTTTTATATTTACTGATTTTGAGCAGAGCAGAATTTAAAAAAATCTCATTCACTGCTCATAGTGAGTTTACGTTCTGCTACATTAGTTTCTCTTCGGAATTGAATGTATATATATAAAGTCCACCTCCACTTTTATCAGACAGGATACATTTTGTTAAAATGACCGTAATTTCTTTATTTATAAATAATTTGTTTAAAAAATTGACCATTCTCACTTGTCAGATGTGAACTGCTAATGCTGTTGTTTTACTTGCATACATAGTGCAGTGAACTGCATGCAGAGTCTATGGCAATGTCATAGGTTTTATGAATTATGATTTTTGTCTGTCCATCCAGCTGATTAAGGTAAAGCTAAAGTTTGGTTAAAGAAAGGATATCTCTACGCCATTGTAGCTTCGTAGTTGATGCTAAAATATTACAAAATGTACTCTTGAGAATTTATGCATTGGCTTTATTGGATTTGCCTTCAGGATCTTCTGTTTTTGTTGAAGTAAAATAAAAGGTTGCTAAACTTGTGTTTTATGTTATTTTTTGAATAGTTATGCTTTGATAATTAGATCTATATTAAAAGCATGCAACATTTTAAGCATTTTCAGTGGTGTATGTAAAGTACAGTTCAGGCTCACACCTGAAGAAGGCTCCACGGCCAAAACGTTGTGTTTTCTTTCTTTTCTTTTCAGCATGGAATAAGCCTATTACTTGCTCCAAGTACAGTATACAGTATGTTCTAAGAAGCATTCAAATTTCAGTGAATGAGTTTAGCATTAGTAAACAAAAACACAAATTAATTTAGTTTTGTGCAGAAAGGACCATAGGAATGTGCTTACTCCTAGTTTTTATAGTCTTGGGTCCCAAAGGCACATATGCCAATCCAGTGTGTCCCAGAGGTGCTCTGTTGTGAAAAAAATAGTGTGGCCAGTCCAGCACATACACATGGTATCATGTCGACAAAGCTGCACACACATATGCAGCATGTGGCTGAGTAAGATGCAAAATGTGACGCGCTGTTTCAATAGTTGGGTAATCAAGGAGCCTTCAGAGAACACCATGATCGCCTGTGGCACAATCCCTGCCCACAGGGTTACCGCGACAGATTGAACTATGGCTCAATATCACACACACACACACACACACACACACACACACACACACACACAATATCGCACCAATTTGAATTTGGCCCATGTACACTGGAATATCTTTGTGCCCAGGAACGATAGGATGCCCAATGCTTGTTATTCCACATCAAGCCTACTTGTGTACCGTAGACTCTGATGCCTTTATCCTGGTGCATTCTTTCTGTATTGGAGCTGCTCTGGCCATGGCAATGTTCAATGGTCTCTGTGCCATTTTGGGATCTAGAAAAATGCAAACATCACATTCACATTCACAGTTTGCACATCTACAAACCACTCTACCTTCTACATGATGTGAAATACAATGAATAGACAAGTGACTGAGATGAGTTTTTCACTTTTGATAAATTGATTGGAAATTAAGTGAATGAAAGTAATTTACTAATACTGTGATTTGTGTATGAAATAATTTTTGTGTTGGCCTTATTTACAGTATATAGGTTTCTGTGTGTGTAAAACAAAGCTGCTTTGATGCATGACAAATTTCTGAGAAGTCAGGCAATAAAGTATTATCACATCATATTTAAAAGTCTATATGAACAGCTTAGCAATTGAAAAGCAGATGTACTGTATATAGCCTGTATAGTAAAAAGACCAAGTGGTCCACAACATTAAAGAAGACAGTGAGATGGTCCCTGGCACAAGAAGTTGAGAAACAATGTACTGGCGTACAGTATATTAAAGTAGTGGCAGTATAAGAGCCCGTCGGCTCATGAGTATCTCATTTTGTTTTTGTCTTCAATTATCCACATATCTTTTAGGTGAAATAAAAGAAACTGTTGTGTCAGATATTTTGATGTTTTGTGATATCACATTTGCTAAATAGACTTCTTTCATGTATTATTTGTATGTATTTGTTCAATGAAAATATTTTATTTTAGGACTGTATTTGGTCAAAGTCTCTAGTTAAAGTATCTCTAGAATTAAACAAATAATATAACTAAAATGTTAACAAGGCAAAAGAGTGATCTGTCTCGCCTTGGGTGAATCAGGGATTTTCACTTTATGATTTGTGTTTCATAATCAGTTGTTTTAACACCGTAAACAGTTTATTCTTCATGCCAGCATTAGAGTTTGTAAAAATGACTCTTTATGAGTACATTAGTAATATACTTAAAATCCCACTTTTGTTCTTAAACTTCCTAAGATTTATTTCTGTTTATTGCTTTTCTGTAAATAATCAATTTATCAGAGGAATTAACGTTTGTAGAGAGCGAAACAGATACTGTAGATCTCATAAGTGCTGCAGGTGATTAAATGGATGTAATATATACTGTATTCCTGCCATTTGGCTTCCATGTGTTTTGTGTTGCATTCCTTTTCATACCAAATGTCTGTGTTATCCATCATACAATACTGTGATGAATAGTGGTGTCCTTCATAAGATGCCCTGGACATGTACTTATTGTATCCTTTTACTGTTGAAGACTGACATGCACGGCAGTAACTTAGCAAATTCTCAATAAGTGAATGAGAAAGCAGAGTTATAAAAAGCTGAATTACAATATGTGATATCCTTTCCACATGTAATCTCTTTGAACCAGCTTCAAAAAGAGAGACAGAAATATCACACAAAGCATTACATGTTTAAAAGGAAATCCATAACAGCCTGGTAATTTTATATAGTCTTTTAAATTAATGTGATGAATAAATTACGAAAGTGCCCATTTTTTTTTCCTGGAGAATTTCTTGTGTTGAATTATGCCATTTGATGTTCTCAGATGCTGTTATTTTTAGGCATATTACTATAATGTGTAGGGCATGAAGAACTGAGTATTCAGATTTCATTATTGATTTAAAATAGTGTCCTTTCATGAATCTATGAAACACAGAAAAACACGTGGCTAGTTTCCATTCATCTTTTTACAGAAAAAAAATTAAACATCCTGTTTTGTATTTTCTTTGCCTAAAAAATAATATTTATTTCCATTTATTTCCCAGTGTTATCGATAGTATAATAATATCCTCAAATTTCTTTTTTAACAAATAAAGCTGCAAAAGACCTTGAGGAAATTTTAATTGATAATACAACATTAGAATTAAATAATGAATGTGCAGTATATACAGTAATAATTATTAATGACTGAAAAAAGCATGAAAGTATTGTTTCCATGTAAGGTATTTATGGAAGATTATTGTCTGATAAACATTATCATATGGCATAGATGATCTGTTCTGCATTTTCTACAAGTTTTCCACAAGACCTTGACATTGTTGCCATTAAATTGAACTTTTGGGTCAGTTGCTCGCAATATGCTTTATACAGAGTTTGGAGCTTGGCTAGATAACATCATTGTGTGATTCAAATTGCACAGACCCGGGTTCGACAACCTTTCAGGAGGAGTGTGCCAAGAGTTAACTCATGCCCTTGTTTTTACAGATTTGCATGACACTGATACTTTTATAATATCCATAATGTCACAACTCGTACCCTCTCTCGTAAACGTCCTGGCATTCCCCCGCGTACTAGATTCCACACACACTCACCCAGGAACTAATGATCCAGGCACGTCCCTCTTTTCCAATATTTAAACACTCTTCACCGGCTTACCTACACTCACTATTGAGAAGTCTTCCACAGCTTTCTCTTGTGCGCGCTATATTCTTCCCAACCTGACTCCTTTGGCTACCCGACCTGCTTCTCCTAGTTTCGACTTCGCTCTTGCCTAATGACTTGGATAAGGAATATTGGATTTACTCTTCCTCACGGCTTCATACAGGGGTCCTACAACTCACTGCTTTCAGATATCTGACACATAATAGCCCTACCTAGATTTTGATGGCTAAAAAATTAATACTAAAAGATAATAATATCTAGAATTATTGAATTAATACGCATGTCTTACCATTTAGTGTGATCTTTGTCCTTGCTTTCCCTTGCTGAGTTCTCTAATCTCAGGCTCATAGCTTGACACTTTAAGCAGCACACAAGCCTCTGAGTGTTCAGCTGTAAACCTGAACACTCAGTCAAAGTAAAAATGTTTGACTTTACACTTAAGTGTGCAGCACATATTACAAGTTTTCCTGTGACAACAATAAACTAGCCCCACTAAAACTAATAATAATGGAGTAATTAAACCAAGTGAATCTGCCAAAGAGCTTTCATTGGGTAGCATTGTAGAGACTTTACAGAAAAGTCAAGCATAGTTTTTATCATTTTTTAACTTAATTGCTTTGTGGCTAATTAGACTATGGTTACACGTGCCACTTACATTGCATGTGCAGTTAGAAGTTCCTTCGCGTGCCAGTAATGGCATGAGTGCCGTGGGTTGCTGATCCCTTCTATAGACAGGGGAGAGGCTGGGATAGGCGATGGGGCTTCTGGATTTGCACTGATGAAGTTTATAATAAAACTGTTTGCAAATAAACTACTGTTATTAACGTGGACTGTAGTTTATAATTGTTGAATTTTAGAAGGAATTTTCTAATCCCTCGGTTTCTGGATCTTATTTTCTCCAATGATTAAATAACATGCTTTTGAGTTTGGATCAACACCTTGTCAACTTAGAAGAAGCTCCCCCTTTGCTCTTCACCATTCACTCCACATTCATAGGGTAAAGAAATGTATACCCTGCCTCCAAAAGATTGTATTCTGAAAGTAATATAGTGGATATATCTGTGAGGTGGTAATAGTGCAAACTCAGCAACTGTTAAAACATTTCCAACCAGAGGCGACCATTGAATAAGCAAAAAAGGGGTTTAAAAGTAGTTGAATTGTTTTAGGCTGCAGGATGATTTGAGACCAAAGGTGCCATGTAAGCAAAATCATTTTAAATCTTAGAAAAGTGCCAGTTATCTCCTTTATCATAATAAGAGCCTAAATTGAGGCAGAATTTTATTATGAATAATAGACCTTATCAGGCCTTGGAAATCTCTTATCTGAGGAACAGCCTCCCTGGCAAGGTTGCATCAGTTAATGTAACAGATCTGATAAAATCTCCTTTTTTCAAAATAATACAACTAATAATCATGATCACCTCACAGCCTTTTATATTTTTACATTTTTACTTTGTACAATATTTCTAATTCTGACACACCTATACAGTGCATAGAAAAATGTGGTTTTAATGGGTTTCTTACTGTATAAAACCAACGTAGAAGCATCTGTTGTTGTTTTAGTAAACCTTTTAATAAAAGGTGTAATCTTCTCTATTCTCATGCAGGTTTCGACTTCACCTCTCTCTTCACCTCTCTCCACTTCGCACCACCTGAGTGGCCTCTCTGCCTCTCTCCTCTCCCAGCTTTTGTTCTCCTGTGCTATTTAATCTCTGCTGTCTGCCCTGTCTTTCTCACAGTGAAGAAGGCTCCAGAGCTGAAACGTTGTGTTTTCTCTCTTCTCTTTCAGCGTGGAATAAACCTATTACTTGTTCCTTTGCAGACTACGCACCTGAACCACTTTTAAGAAGAGGCTTAGTGTATCATTGTGCAGGGCCTAAATATGTAAATAATTGTGCATTATTATTTTAAGCACTTTGTGTAAAATTGTTAAAACATCTTAAATATTTTTCTTCCCCCTGAACATGTTTGAGTCCATAATTGTAGTCCTTTTTTAAGGTCTTTGATAGTCAAAAGTAAAAGTAATATTTATTTAATATATTGTACACATAAAAATACATTCTTATGTTGCTTATGGAATAGATGGATACTTTATTGTCCACTACTATAAAAATGTGTCTTTGGGTTCTACCATAAAAGTACAAAAACACAAGCAAAACATAAAAGTCACATAAAATCACATGAAATCATAACAACAGTATATGATACATAAATAAATGGATAAATAAATATGTGGTGGGGGGACTACATCTACAGTACATACTGTACATTCATTGAGCAGTTTTATTGCAGAGGAGACAAAAGACTTCTTATAAATGTGTGCATTGAATTTGGTATCCTACTGTATATCATTTTCCTGATGGGAGCACTATGAATTGAGAATGGGGTGGGTGTGTGGAGTCAGCTGTGATGTTCCTTGGCGTTCTGAGCACTGTATTATGAGTGTAAACAGTATATGTTTTTTTTCTAAAATCCATATCCCTATCCCTGTGCCTTAATAGTAATTAGAATTGTATAGACTCTATGGAAATATCATAAGTGCAACCCTGCAACATCATTGAACTTAAGTGATCAGACACACCTGACCTGTCAAGAGGGCCTTTGACTTCAGCTCCAGCAGTTATTTAAAGCAAAGACAACATCCACCCTGCTCACCTGATCACCTTTTGTCCTTGAAAGTTTAGCATTTTGTATAGAGAACAGGTCAAAACACTTGGGATCTCTAATGGGATTGTTCCTTTTTGAACAGGAGATGTGCATGTTTTCTTTGCAGTATGTAATCCATTGCTAGTTTGCTAGTCTAGTCACAACTTCACCACAGCACCATTTTCCAGATGTACAGTAGATCTGAGTCAACTTTCATTGTTACCGTAGCGGTAAGGTGAGACAAACCCAACACCATACTGTGTTTTGCTCTTATGGTGATGAACTTTCATGGACGAGCAAGCACAGTATAGAACATAAGGATAGCTGGGAAAAGGTAGTAGTTGACAACAATAAACATGAATCACATGGGTTGCACAAACACTAAAAGAGCAGAAAGAAGGAAATGCATTGTTGCATGACCCTAATTGGCATAAGAATACAGAATCACTTTCTCACCAGTATCACAAAAAAATAAACATTGAAGTAGAAATGGCTAAATGCCATGAACTATATGATCCTCACAATGAAAATTATAAATAACTATATCGAGACAGCATCTATTTTTTTTAAATCTTAAAATCTGGAGTTTATAGTCTTGAGGTGTACCAAGATTTCTCAACTTTTACAAAAAGACTGATGTGTAAGATAAATCATAATGTCTCAAATTACTTTTTTTTATAAACAAACAAAAAGAAATGCACAGTGTTCTGTATGGTTTGCTCTGTATTGTGTTTATTCAGACCACTTGTTTGTGTTACATTGTTATTAAAGGACAAAAGTCAGACAGGAAACAAAAAACAACTTCACTTGACTGAAGAATAATGTTAAGAGTGCTTCTGTTACTCTTGCTCCATGCTTTTCATAATGGTGCTGTTATTAAAGTATTTTGGTTTTTTTTAATTAATGGAGATGCTTCTGCTGGAATAAGGTAAAATATTATCAGATGTTGCTAAAAGAACAGTTCTGAATGACTTAAAATTGGACCTTTTTGTGTACTAAGTACTGATTGCTCTGATTGTTACAGTATATAACATGAAGAAAGATTAACTTTAGGTATAATTTATGCCAATATGAGCTCTTCTTAAGTCCCATTGGGATCATGATAAAAAACTAAATGTTTGAATGACTAAATGATAAAATGTCTGAAATGAAAAAAAATATTTATACTGTAGGCCTTACATGTTTGATTGTTTGAATGGTTTTACTAAGAAAAAAATATGTTCTGTGCTCATTCTGAATCATTCAACCCTGCTTGTGTTTCATTGTGTTTCATGTTGCAGCCAGTCTGAAAAGGCCTGTAGATTACGAGGGGCCATGCAAACGTATTTGATCACAGTTCATGTATGAGAGTCGTAAGCAACATTGGCAGTATGAGAACATTTTATACTGTATGCAGATTGTACAATGTTAAAATACCTCTGCAATTGAAAATGTTTTTGGTATCAGAATCTCTTCCATCTATTAGTTATTATTCCACTTCTCCTGGTGAGCATGGTATCACAGGAGCCAGAAATACTAATATTAAGTACAGAGAAGTTTGTTTTCACTTCACTTTAATATTCCAGTAGTCAACAGTTCAGGAATTTACAATTCTAATTATTAGCATAAAGTACTGTCTTCTGTTATTCCTGTGTTCTATATGTGTATGTGTGCAAACAATTATAATTATATATAACCTGTACTGTACTGTATATTATATTTCTTATGTTTTGTAATTATACAGTGGGATTTGTAGTATTACCAATCCATCAATTTGAAGTATTGTAAAATTAGAGTAATATGTGCCCCGTTACAACTGAAAATAACTTAGTGGGAAGGTGTGAATTACAGTATATAGGAAGTGCTGTGATAACAGTTGTTTCTGCTGCCCCAATCTACATTTCCTGACCTCCTTAATTTTTTATCAGTATCGTTGATGAGGCAGAAGAGGGTTTTGAGAGTTAGATGCCAGACACTGTGTGCCAGATCAGTGTTTGCAAGAATTCTAAGTGAATTTCAGACCTTTCACATGATGACAGGTCAACATCTTTATTTACATGATCCCTAAGTGGGCTTGATTTCTGTTTGCTGTTTTTTAAATCACTTTCACACTGGAAGACTACTTTTTTAAATATAGCCTATAGCACTCCCAGTGGAAAACTAATTATGTATTTGTATTTTCTGAGTGACATTTGCAAGTTAAGTCAATATAAAGTTTGAAATTAATTATGAAAATTAATTGCTGCTTGTAAGTTTTCTATGCACACATTAAAAATGTTCTGCATTCTATTTCCTTAATGTTTATATTTACCTAAATGATTGTATTGGGCCATGCTTTTTGTCAAATGTGTAGTAAACCTCTTTAGAGACTTAATATTATTATTACAGTAAATGTTCATAGCAATACCCCTGTCATCTTAATCTGTCTGAGGCACATCTGGAGTGAATTCTGCATGGTATTCACACAAAATTATTTAGGAAAAACATATTTTGATTTAGATTCTTTCTACAATATACAAAATACAATAACGGGCAGAACTTTCAAACTATGCATAAAGGATTCACCCCAGAGATAAAACCTTGCTGATAAAAAAGTTTGACATACAGTATTGGAAATATGTTAAATGGTTCTTAATAGTGAAAAAAATAATTCTTCAGTTCAGTTTTACTCTAAACATTGCTATTAACTCCCTTCCCAAGTCCGTCTGCTATGTTGTCTGATATGTTGCCTGATAGGTTGCGTACAGCTCCTCATTCTGTTGCTCTGATAAACACTGGCGAGCACCTGGCCACTGTGTGGTCATCTGGCCTGCAAACGCTGACGGCTGCCTCCTCTCAGGGTCCCGCTATTGAGGTGCAAGTTGTTGTGTTCTGCCGTGTCTGGAACTGTCTTTGTGAAAATGGTACAAATGGAACATAATGATGTATCGGAACAAGTAATAGGTTTATTCCAAGCTGAAAAGAGAAGAGAGAAAACACAACATTTTGGCTGTGAAGCCTTCTTCAGGCGTCGTAATGATGTATCGATCTTGTTGCTGCGTCACGAGCAGACTCACAGGTTGTGGTCTACCGCATATACTGTATACAAGCCCAAGTGTTTGAGACAATAAATGCTCATACCCCGTTTCATGCCAGGAGGAATAGTTGCCTGGTGACACACAGGTAGTTAGACAACCTTTGTTTGAGTGCTCTTCCAGCCACCATTCATTTTATATCATATCCTTCTTACTCCTTAAGCCTCGTGAAAAATATATTTGTAATATTACTTACAAGACTTTAAAATAAACAGCTTTCAAAAGGTTCACTGAGAGTAAAAGGCCCAAAGACAGTTGTGCAGTCCAGATGTGCCCAAGAGCACATTCTGTAGCTCATGCATTCTCCACACCATTCCCCACCCACTACAAACAGCAGTCTTCCTTTCTCGAGTGCATGGAAGTGAACAACATGAACAAACTTTAAGTTTAATAATTCATTTTAATACAACTACACAGTATAAGCATTTTACAAGAACGTGTGCATGGATGAATTAAACCCTGTGGTAGGAAGTACAGTGGATTCAGAATGCATCCCCCTTATTTAAATACAGTACCCTTTTTCAGGAATGCATTGGAAGTGTAAATCGAAAACCGCCTGTACTTCATTTTTTCCAAAAAACTTTAATCATATATTTATATATAGACTGGTAACTTTCTATTGAAGCTCAATATTTTAAATTAATAATTAATTGTAGATTAAAGTGTGTTCTTACCATTTTAGATGTAAGACATATCCATAGGAAGTCTTCAGGCAGTATAAAACTATTTATTTATATCGACAACACTTCTTCATTTGCAGTAGACAGCAAGGGATCCAGGCTTTGTGTTGGCCACCCCGATGGCCAGGTGGGTGTGTTGCAGACATGTATTGCAATAATGTTACAAATGCAGTGCTGTTCTATAGCAGAAGGTAGCAATGCTACAGACTTGCTCAGTGGGGTTACAGAAAAAAATGTAAATTTAGAAATCTGTCCACTTTCTGTTTCTTCCAATTAATAATGTGTAATCACAAATATGCTACAGATAAAGTACGTTAGTTGTTGTATACAACAGACAAATAAACATGGTGATGCATTTGTGATAATCTGGGAGAGAGGGTCTAGTCACTACATACAGTACCTGTAACTCCACTGACACTGATTGATGACTGCGTGGTGCCACACTGCTCAAGTCCTGGGACCTCACTTACTTCTTTTCCTGCAGACTCATCCTGACATGGAAATATTTCAGCAGGACAACATTTGTCCTCATGCTAATCATATGCTAATCTTGTAATGATGGCCGTTTCACAAAATGAGAATCTCACAACTATGCCGTGGTTACCTGAATCACCAGATATGAGCCTTATTGAGCATTTGTGGGATGAACTGGGATGTCATGTGAGATCTTGGACTCAGATACAACCAGTGAACAGGCAAGTGTTTGTCCAGACTTAACAAGAGGATTGGGGCAGAATCCCACAACTCAGCATCTATAAGCTAGTGAACATGTGTCACATACTGTATATACTGTACAGTATATATAAATTGTTTTGTTTCCAGTGATGACCGCACATGATACCTGCCTGAGACTTTCACAGTAGATCCCTTGTTTATGATCAATCAGCATAATGAATTTACTTCTGTGATGTTTGTTCAATAGTGTCAGTGCACCTACAAAAAAAATGTTGTCATTTCCTGATAACTTTATGAATTTGTTGCTGTTGTAAGTGGTAAGTTTCTTTTGATGCTTGCTGTTTGACAAAAGTGTATATACAGTACATGCATGTTCAAAGATGTCTTGTATCACCTGGATTTTGACATTTGATTTATGTAGTATGAAACCATTTTCATGCAAGCCATTATGCAATCTATAAAAATGTGTGGGTTTTCAGAGAGCCATGACTTGATGCTGCATCGGTAGCATACAAATTGGGTCTTCTTCATAAATTCCATTATGCTTTCCATTGCCTGGCTCCTAGCAGATCAAAAGGTGCCATTGGCTAATAACATAACAAGGTACAGCTGTGAATGCTATTAAAGCAAGATGCTTGAATGTGGTGAACAGATGCTAGTAGCCAGTGATACTGTTAGGCTAAAGCTTGACACCTTTCAGAAAGTTGTAAATAAAATAGAGCACAAGCTGCGTGGCAGTTTCACTGGTCAGTTAGCCAGGTTAACAGTGTAGCAATGTTGACAAGCTACCGTAACAGTGTTCCTGTACCACTCAATACCACTTCCCCACATCTACTGCTTTCAATTCTAGTCTTGTAATATTTTATGCATATGAAGAAATAATCAGTATTTGGGTTTTGCAGTATTTAGGTTTAGTTTTCATGTTTTTTTTAAGTTTGACCTAAAGAAACAAAATCTGAGTTTTAAATGGAGGTAAAGCAAAAATTTGTCTTTTTTAGCCCGTGTTTAAACAAACTTCAATGAGCATGGGCACTGAGCTGTCAAAATAGATATTTAATATGAAAATACAAATATTTCAATCATAGATCAGTGATGTAATTTATTAGAGCAATTGTGACAAATGTTCATTTGTAAAATTAAGCTAAGAGGAAAGTATATTATAGAATGTACCATACTTATAAATATACAGTTTATGTCTGTATTAGATTTATACATACTGTACATACTGTATACTCTATATTAAACACATTATAATTTTCTTTAATTATGTTGCTGTTCATTTCTAGTTCAAGATTTCTAGGTTCCTTGGTTCTGGAAGTGGTTTTGTATTACAGCCAGAAATCATGCTGTGATTGAAAATCCTTTGGAGAGATTGAAAGCAGATGCAAAAAACAGAGAGGCAATTTTATTCATCTTGTCTGTTTTGTGAATGTAAATATGTATATGAGGTCCATACAACTTAATTGTAGACCTACATAGGAGTCAGTTTCTAAGTTGTAAGCTATATTAATTTCAAACCTTGGTAGAGTATTTATTCTTTCATAAGGGTGTTTATAATTAATCAGAAATGATTAAATAACCAGAAAATAAATGCTAATTCTACATTTTCTGATTCTCCATTGTATTTTAACATGCAAACAAACACATCAGTAAAGCCTAGAACCATGGAACGCAGAACGCGCCATTGTCAGTGCACGTTGATGTATGTTAAGTATACATTGTTAAAAATAGATCCGTGCTTTTATTAATACAGGTTTGACCTACAAAGGCTATACAAGCACTTTAATGATTAAAACCCGAAGTACTAAATAATAAATTATAAGAATTTGTAAGAGTCATCTTCCTGAAATTAGCTTAGTGAATTTTCTCCTTATCATAATTAATCTGAGTGGGTGTCTAATATGGACTGAGCTGACTAAAATTATACAGTGCAGGCGGAGATAAGAAACGGAGAAGGTCCCTTTTTTCATATTTCAGGACAATTACATTTAATTTTAATCATGAGTAACCTGATAGGTAACCTAGTATTATGCCAAAAGAAATTTGCATGCGGCAGCTTCTAATGGAAACTGAACGATGTGGCCAGGCTGGTTTCCTTTCTGAGGTCGCCCAGTGCAGCAGTGTTAGTGGAACTTGTGTGAACTTTCCAAGCCTCAGGGACACACTTACTACTGATCTTCCATCATGTGACATGTCTCCACTGCAACATCGAAAAAAGACTGTATAATGCCTTTGCAGGTCAGAGCCGCCACTTCGAGCATTTACCTTTGTGTTTTTAGTGAAGGAAAAAGAAAAACTAAATTTTCCTTTATCTAACATGCTGACGTAATAATCAGTGCCGTACACTGTATTCAAAGCAATACTTGCCGTTTTGTAGGTTTTATTTGGTTTCAACTTACACAATAAAAATGATTATTTATTTACCTATAAACATATAGAAATATACATATCTATCCATCTTTATATGACCTCTAGCCCTTTCAAACATCCAGACATTTGCAGCAGTTTTGTAGAACTGCTTTTGGACTGGAGAACTTAATGGAGAATCACACCGGATTATATAAAATTATGCGACAAGAGGATGTTACACAGCCCACTAGATAAAAATCTTGCAGGAAAGATGGCATTGGTGGTACTTTTCAGAGATTAACAGATCCCATCTTAGCGTACTGGGCAAACTATATTTCCTGGCCCTTCCTTGATGCCCCAATATAGCTCTGCCTGACTGAATTTCCCTTGTCCTAGCACATTTATTCAAATGTCTTCAATTACCTTGTTCTATTATTAGAGACAAACAGTGGTAATATAGGATTGCATTACAGAAAATGAAATCTCTATAAAAATATTTAAATCCCCCCTCACTCACAAACAATACAAGATAAAATGAGTGGAAAGAACTGGCACTGATTTTATGGAAGATGCATTTAACGTAAATTAAACTGTATTAATTGGGTTTAGATTCTAATTGTAAATTATGAGCCACACATTGCAGTCGACAAATTTATCTTTTTACTATTAACAAATCATTTGTGTTTTCATGCATATTATGCCTTGTATGATTGATTCAGTCGACATGTTTTGCTGCTCGAATTTTCACTGTGGTTTGTTTTTGTCCTGCTCTGTGTATCATCTGATTCCTCACGAGCTGAATGTAGAATACATTATAGTTCCAGTTTTATTAAAACAAATACACTGAAACCTCTTTCCCACCTGCAAAAAGGTCGCTACCATCCATGTACAGAGAGGCCATTTAAAAAGCAAATGCTGTGAGACTATTACTCATCTGAATGACTGTATGACTGAAAGAGTGCAGCATTCCACACAGTAACACTAACAGAAAAGCCATGCAAAACTAGTATTGATTTTTGTTCTTTTCTTATTGAATGCAAACTCCTGCATCTGAAATGCACTAAATTTATAACAGATATAATAGAGGCAAGGCTTTTCACCCTCCCCTCTAACCCTTTGGCTTTTCCTTTTATTAATAATGTTTTAAGGTGCGACAGAAAAAAGAGGATGGCTTTTAAAATAAATGAAATAGAGAATGGCGTAAGACTTGGATGGCTTGAGCACACCCCTTCAAGAGAAGCCATTGAAATTGCTGAATAACTTTATGGCCTCATAGCACAGCTCAATACCATCTGAAACCTTTTAACTCACTCAAATTAAGTTTAGGTGTCCTTCAGAAGACGAGACACTATTCATCTCCCCATTGTTGCTATTGAAAAGAGCAGTCTTTTAGTTTACTGCTGTGAGCAATACAATATATATTAGATTACACTCCCAGCTCTTGGTTCAGAATAAGGTTTGTTGAACTCAATAATTTTGTAAATCTGCCATTGTAGCTATAGTGGGATGTGAAAGCAGTTAAACACAAGTGCCAGTCAGAAGGGATCCTTTGTTATTAAAGCTTCTTTTATGTGTTGCTGTTTTTTTCCCTTTGAATAATAAAATCTGCTCAGTAAATGTTGTGTTCATTGAGGTAACTGTAGAAATAAATAGCAGTGGGAAACAACATCTCCAGCTGAAAGTGCAGAACAGTTTTGCCATTCTGTGTGGGGACAGGAATTTTACTGCGTGGGGTCTTGTTTGCGTGTTCTCAGTGCCCTGACTGTTCACACTGCCCAGTTGGGCACTCAAGTAAAGTCGGCAGAACTGAATCAACTCTTGTATCTGTACATCTGGTAGAAGCATTGAATATTTCTCAAAGTGGACACCATAGGTAGCAGTGCTGTTGTGTTATTTTGTGTGCATATGATTTTTTTTACGAGATCCAGAAATAAAAATAAATATCATAATACAATCAAAATCCATTTTACGGGTCTTGTGGCCTTAGAATTGTTTTCCCACTTGTACCAGTAACACAGCACAAATATATCCCATTCCCTGTGTACATTTTTAAAATCTATGTAATATCAACTGAAGGATCTAAAACAGACAATATATTATATTTTAAAGGGGCTGGCTTTCTAGACACAGATAAATGATTCTCATCATGATTCCTGTGAATGGTTAATGTGTTAGTCAGACTGGACTGTAAAGTGTGGCTATAGATCACCTGCCAGTTAAAATACATTGGATTCTTCTGTTGAAGAAATCTTTAAAAACATCCCGTTTCCTTGCTACAATATATATGTATATGGTATATGTATGAATGTCATTTTATATTTTATGTGCACCCAATATTATAATGAAATCTACGCAATTCTACATTTCTACACTACTACATTTCTGTTTTTAATTTCAATGCCACCACAATATTTTTCTGCCCTCCTAAAATATAAAATTCCTTTTTATATGTTTATTAAATGGGTAGGCCTGAATGTGGCAGCATTTATTCAGTAATGGCATTTATGCTATGTTCAAAGTTAAAGACATGATTCTGTTGTGGGATTTGTTTCGTAGACATTGTGTCTTCCATGTCTAACCACAGCTGAAAAGTTCTACACCCATAACGTGACTCAACCCAAGATTTTTAAGAAAATATTTTTTTCTGTTTTTGTGTATAAATGCAGTTATTATTACACCTGATTTATCTGTAAAGCATCTTATTTGATAGCGTCTTTGTAAAATATATGTTATACGTTTGAACTGATTTTTAATATCACATCCTTTATGCCAGTAGCTTTTTTGTTATATTTTAAAAAGTATTATTAACAAATAAACTCTAAAAATGTGGATATTAATAAAGCAGACAGAGCTTCCCTGTAAGGTTCAGTGGGTTTGTTTTGTCTTCATCAGGATACAAAAAAAGTTCAGTCAAAACTCTAAAAGTTATCACTCTTTATGACTCAGGAGAGACTCTACACCTTGGTGAGTATCGTTCTGTTTTCACAAGAGCAGATTATCGACTGTAGGACTAAAGAAAACAAACATCTCTGGGCGGTTTCGGCATTAGTACAACAGTTACTATTTCACTACAGCCAAAAGGTCTTGGTGTACAAAGAAAATAGTAGTAGGAGACTAGTTGTAGTAAATTAATTTAAATTAATTAATTGGCTGGTAAATTCCCACCAAGAATAATTAAATGTAATTAAAGCTGCCTGCTTTCTGATACTTTCTAGTTACACACTGTACACTGTTTGCACAATTCATGCTTACCTGGCATGTAAATAAAATATGCTGTCAGTCTCAAAGCTTTTTGTAAGCAACAGAATTTAAGTAAACAGACAACTGCATTCTTTACATATAAATTTCATGCTACTGACATTGCTTTATTGCTGAAAGGCAGCATTGCAGTGATGCTTCACAAAAGAAAGGGGGAAAACTACCTGATCCTTATTTATTAAAAGGAAAAACATTTTTTCTATACATTGAACTAGGTTATAAAAACTCATTGTGGAAAGAAATGTTATGTTAGTCTGCAAGTGAGTGTTCAGGGCAACTGAATTTTGAGCAGTAATTGGTTCATGTCTTCTACTCATTAAAATCCCAACACTTCTTGTGAAATATTCCTAATGAGGGGGATGAATTTTTCATTTACACGAGAAGGTTCCCTCCACCAAACAGCTTCTAAATAAAACTTTGGTGACATGACATCCCCGATTGAATTTGACAAAGAGGACAGGTGCATTAGAATAAAACCTGGATGGCGATCCTTCAATCTGTCAGCCATGAATATTTTATTTCTTAATGAATCATCTTTGTGAAATGAACTTTTCTCGTTTGGTTTCAGTGCCATTTACTGTACAACGTACTGTAGGGAAGGCCTGCTCCTCAAGCTATGAATGGTAAACTGATTTTGCACAGTTAAATGGCTTAACCCCAATTATTCTGACTATAGTTTTATTGCCTTTGTTTCTCCTGTTCCTGAACAATCTAATGAATTATTGTTTCTGATAACTAGAATATGATAACATAGGATAATTCTTTGAGTGGATGTTGTACTGTCGCTCCTGTTGGCTTGGCGTGTGCTCAGTCTATGGTCTAAACTTTTTTTGTAGAATAAAAAAAGTTATGTTATGTTAAAACATTTGTTATAATTGTAACCACTATGTTTGAATAATTGTGCACTATGTTTAAATTTAAAAAAGAGAAAACATAAACATCCATTGATGGAAATCCTTGTTTATCTTTCCACCCAGTTTACTTACAGTAATAGATCTCACAGTAGAAGGAGTTAATGAGTGATTACACTGAATTGTTTTGTGGCATCACGTATGCTTCACTACTATAACTTCTTGTATCTTAATCAATAGCAATATGATTAAATCCATGTGACTATTATAAATTATTTAAAGCAGAGCTCCAGGTTAGTGGCTTGTTGCCTTCAAATTAAATTCTCTGTTAGTAATTAATGCAAAGAAGTAATGTGTGAACACCTTCAGATGTGAAAACTTGTGTTGGAGAATGTGTTTTATTCAGTATTGACCTGAAATTTCTCTTCCTGTCTGTATGATGACAGTAAGCCATAGAAGCTCCGAAGTATGCAGGAAAAAAAATAATCTCTAAATAAAGGAGAAAAAATAAATTAGTCATCCACTGTTGTGTTAACCTTCTGGAAAAGTACCCAGTTTGAACATATTACCTTTCATATTATCCAGGTGCTGTAAAAAATATTTTATGTCTGTGCTGTACCATCCAGCTACAGTACAAACCAGATATAAAATGTGAATAAGCTCTTATTTTCTGCAGCTGAAACCAGCAAAATTCTCATTCTCAAATTTTCTATTTTAGTTTGGGAGCATTCTTGTATTTTGGTGAATTTCAACAGCATAATAAGGAATGTTCTGAAACTGAAATTATCTTGTATTGTGTTATTGTTTCTTCATGAGTAAAAAGTCAAAGAAAAATGCCTCATAAGCAAGAGACAGAACTTTCCTGCATGTGAGTAGACACATATGTATAGTTCAAGGCTTTCAAATTAGTTTCAAAGATAAACTGCCAACAAGCAAGAGAAACAGAAGATAAAATTGTTTAAACATTATAGAACAGTCTGCCCTTGACAACTTGCCAGAACCCCTTATCCTACATTGTGTATGTAGGCTAGCTCTCTGAACAGTCTTGAGCAGGGGAGGTGTAGGTGGTGCTTTCCAATAAAGAGCATTAAAACAATAAATAAGCTAGAACATTGAAATCTGGAGTGCAGTCATAAAAAATATGAAGAATCTGAAGTGATTCCTGATTTATCGTCTTCCTCTATAAGCCGAGAGTGTTTCACTGTTTTACCCTGCTTATGACAGCAATCGCAATGAATAAGGAAATAAGAAGCAAAATAAAATCAGCCGAAAACAGATAGTTTATTAAATTGCAGAGACATGATTTATTGCTCCTTAAACTTGTAGACGAAAATTTAATTCAATTGCAATCCAATTTATACCGTGTTGCATGCAGTTAAAGAGTATCCTCTTTCCGCAGTCTTTTATCACTCATTGTTAAAGTGAAACTTAATTATTTGTCAGCCACAGGGTTCAAAGACTGAGACCAGCAAGCCTAGAAGAAGCTGAGAAAATGATCCAAATCGTTAGCGGGTCTTAGAAGAATTGAGCATGGTCCACGTATGGCATTAATGACATCCAGTTGGCAAGTGCCTTGTAAGACAATATTCCTATTGATTGATATTATTACACATGAATAATATGTGTTTTATAAACATCTGTAATGTTACAAATGAAATGTTATACATACTGTATGCTTACAAATTCCCTCTTCCTCCTTCCTTTACAGAAAAGATGAATGACTTCTAGCACTCTTTGCATACTGGGCTATCTTTTGATTTAATTCTTTAGCTGCAAAATTAAAACAATTTCACAATAGAGTCCCAGACAGATACTGGACAAAGCAGTGTGTTTTTTAAGAAAGCCAAAATTCAGTACTGATAAGATTTAAAAATGTTGCATACTCTTAACATTTTATTATACTTTATGATGGAGGTCATTTTTAAAAACAGAAAATATTGCTTTCTTTACCCATTACAGTTTTAGTTAGGGAATTAGAAAAATATAATTTAAAAATAAATAATGCTGATTTTGTTGTGATACTTAACACTTCTACAGCACATCACAGATCTTATATCCTGGGTTTGATCAGTGACCTGAGGTTGCTTATAGAGGTTTGCCCAGTGCCCGGTCATGGAATGGAGTCTATTCCAGGGTGCAGGATAGGGTCTAGGTTGCTGCTGGATAATGGATGGATAGTGGATTTTTTCCCTTTTATTCGTCTTTGGCTTCTAGTAGGTCACAGCTAATCTTGATGTCTCAAACTACTGTTAAGTAGAACACTTTCAAGATTTTTTTTTTATTGTTAGCCACAACCTCTCTGCCCTGCTCTGGGAAAGCCAAAATCCTTACACTCATGTAATAATGTTGTTGAAACACTTCAATGTACTGTACATAAAAGATAAAAAAGTCAAACCAGTCAAACAATAGCAAAAATCAGCTAATAGAAATAGGTTAAATGTACCTCAGAGTCACAGTGTTGGTACATGAGCATCAGAAAGCCTGAAGTTCACCTCATTTAGATTTGCTGCATATCCAACACAGTTCTGTGAGCTGTTGGAATCATTTTTGTTTTCACTGGATTTCCAGTTGCAGCTTGGAAAGAGGAATGGCCTTGTTTTGAACTAGCAGCCCCAGTACACATGGCAATACATAAGCATATTGTGGAACTGTAAGATCCAACTGGCAAAGTCAAAGTAAGCTTTAAACTTTATCTTTTCTCAGAAATAATGCCCCCTAGTATCAGAAAAACACCTTTTCCCTAGTAATGTGTGGGATATATGTCTCCATGAAGGAGAGGCCTAATCTTACAAACTATCATTTCCTGGTGACCTCTGCTTTCAGTAGATGATGGATTAACACCAGCATATGAACATTAATTTTCCTGAGAAAGAAAAAAAATCATCTCTACTCACAAAAAATGGTTGTTGGGGGTGAAAAATAACAATATGTGAATATGTTTTAGAATTTTAAAACAAAGTAAAGAAATTAAAATACGTGCTTACGTACTATAAACAAGCACCATTAATATAGTTCATTTTCAGTATGTAAGCAAGGTATTTTTGTATATTGAATGAAAATATATTTCTGTTACTAAATAAGCTATATGTTAAATTTCTTTTGATGAGTATTTTGTATTTGGAAAAACAAGAATTCCAGTACTTCCCAAGCTTATAGTCTAATACCTTCAATTAGTTTGGCTGATAGAGATCTTCTACAGTAGTTTGATTAGTTACTGCTTTGGTTTAGTCTTAATTGACAGTGCTTTAAATGCTATTTTATGCAAAGGAGTGTTAAAACCAATTTCTTCTTATCAAAATTTTTCTGCATTCAACTTAGTGTGATGGGAAAATAATTGGTTTGTGCATTGGATTCAGTGGTTTGGAATTTGTCAGATTTTGGATAGGACTGTATGGAAGTGACTTGAGAATGGTACTGCTTCAACAATGCTTGAAAACATTTGAATAACAGAAACAACTTCATGATTTATTGTCCTTTAATAAGAAATACTGTAAATTTCTTATTATAATGTTTTTAAAATTATGTTTTAAAGGTACACTCCAAACTTACATTTGTAATGGCACTTTTTTCCAGACATATAAGGACCAAACACATAAAGTTAACTCATAAATTCTTTTGAATCTCATAAAAGTTTTGCCCTGATTGTAGGTGTCACACTCCGTTATTTGTTGAGCAAAAACTGAAAGGCTAAAATGTTCTGAAACCCTTTCAACTCCAGAAGTACCTTCTTATTCCCCAGAAGTTCAATAGTTGTGAAAGTAGAGCTCACAGCTACCCACACACTTGTTCTCTCAACACGGGTTTAGAGTGGTAGGTGTACTGTGAGAGGCTGCAATTAGAACTACGGGGCGAGAATTACTTCAGAGTATTACTAATGTGCTCATCACTTTTCTGAAGCTGGAGTAGAAAATAGAACTTGCTTAAAAGCATACAGCTTAATTTTGATGACCTTTCAGACCAAATGACGACACATTTTGTCTTTCAATTTTTTAAATCAGATGACTAAATGGTTATAAATCTTATTAAGAATTTCTGGGAAGCCATGGGTTGGTTCTTTGTGGTAATTTCAGTATTTCTGCGTGCATGTTTCATTTGATGGCTAATTCTCCCTGGGCTTCCGCTAGAACATGTACCAAGTGCTTTTCGTATGCTGCACAGCGGAAGTGCGGCAATGTTGTATGCAATCTTACACTTCTGTGGCCTTCTCTCTCTGTTTACCGTAAAGCAAGACCGTGCCTGGTTTCTACCAGGAAACCTCCATCTTATGTACAGTATATATTATATACATGTATTTAAATGCTGGTGTTTCAGAATTAGGTCTCATTATGATAACTCAAATAGAAATATGTTTTCTTCTTAAAGTTTTTTTTTTATGATAAGTTCACATCCGTATGTGCCTTTTACTAAATATCTAATTAAATTCCTCAGCTCTTTTCTTAATTACAAAGTCTGTTTAATGCACGTTTTAATACTCTGACTTAACAGTGGAACTGTTTCATTGTATCACTTGTGTGTATCTATTTCATTTTAAAAGTTAAATAATATAAAGATTTGCTTTAAGACATCCTGAATTAACTAGATTAATGATATTAAATTTGTTTTCTTAAAATACAGCACAACAGGCATTCTAGCCCTAGGTGCTTCAATAAAAGTTCTGTCTTTTGCCTACAAAACCACATGTACATAGAGGATGATGCCGAGTGTTATGGACTTTAGTTGATTTGGCATACATAGCTTGACTTCTTAGTAAAGGTGGCACAATATCTATCACACACATACAGCAGCACTCTGAAAAATATAATTGTTAAAAAATGAAGCAGTACAATTAGAATAGATGTGTTCATGATAACTTTTTATGTTTTAGAAGAGTAGGTTGTTTTCACTGTGATTATAATCTGCCTTTTATCATACACAGTATGCCAGGTCTGGGACTAAGGCCCCAGTTCAGGTTGACATGGTAACATGATTTCTATACCGATAACGGTGTGAGGTGACTGAAGTGCAGACTGAAAGGACACAATTATGGAGCCCCAAGTTTTCACCTTTTTCTCTTTGTTCATGTTTTGAACACTTTAACACTTGGGTAACCCAATTTCTTAAACTGCAAATGTTAACCCAGCAATATATGATGTGACCAGATGGAAAACGAACAGCTGTCCTGTTTTGTCGTTAATAAACCCATTATTTCCTTGAGTATTATAATTTCATTTAGTTGAGAATACATATTTTAGGTCAATTTTAAGATTATAGAAATACTGTACCATTGATGAGACATTGCTCTGGATTTTTTTCTTCGCTTTCCATTTAAAAGAAGAAAAATGCTGCAGTTCCACTGGGCTCATGACATATGCCATTTTTACAATTAATAAATTTATCCCATGATAAATTTTAAATAAATAATTGTTTAAAAATACTTATTTTGATTATCCTTGCAAAATGTCTAGTCTGAAAATGGTTGCAATTCTGCTTGTAATTACTGGAGGCCCTCCATGTTAATGCGTAGCACAGGTAGTGTGGTGAGCTTCCTCGGTTAATTTTTTCACACTTTTGGGTATTATCATAAATACAGCACATTAACACTTGTTCCTCTCTGTCAGGATATAAATTAAGTCTGCAGGTGTCCCATAGAGCTTTACCCTTGGTACTAATTAAGCCGTGATAATTAGGTTTGTTAAATTCAGTCCTTTAAACTCAATTCCCCCTTCAGAATCCAGCAATCACAGATTGCCAACAAGAAAGGGCTTTTAAGATATACCCCAACATCACAGACATAGTCTAGATAATAAAGACATTGCCTTGTACTGCAATGAAAAACTATATAATTTCATACATGTCAAGTCTCATTCATCTGGATTGAATCTCACTCACTTTTATGTAGAAGACGAAAAAACACATTTTGATGAGTATTTTTTATCTCCTTCGATTCACAGTGTATTTAAATGAAAAAAAATAGGCATCTTATGCATTTCCATCTGATTTTTTTCCTCCATATTCTGACCTTGGAGAATGTGTAATATGCAGTACTGTACCTTTCTGATGTTTATTTCTTCTTGGAATGAAAGAATAAAAACAGTGGAAATCACTGGGGAGTTAGTGGTTTGGTATCTGGTATTTGAGGTTCTGGTTTCATATTCAGTCGACTGGAGTACTTTTGGACTCAGGTTATCAACCACTTGTGTCTATTTAATGATGTTTTTAAGGGCCGTTTTGTTGTTTTGACTAATATTAACTAAAATACACATTGAGTGTGAAACAGGAGTGCTTGCATCTGTTTGCATTGTAGCAATTCTTCACGTTTAAAGAGTTCAGTAATAGATATGGATAAATTATGTAAAGTACATGTTTATAAATAATAAAAATAAGAAAATGGTTTAAAACCTCCTGCCTGGTTGTGATCAGAACAGAAACACTGCAGGGGCTACCACATTGTTTCCTGTTTCAAACAACAGCAACAACACTGTGGCCTATTACTTTTGTAAAGTTTGGTATCTGACACTGAGTTAATTAACATAATTATCAGTGTGAAAGCAAAAAAAAAATGTCCATAATACTCAGAATGACATTTAAAAAATAATAATAATTGCACACAAAATGGACTGTTATAAAGATCGTTTTCTATTAACTTTTGTATTGGTTAATACCTTAATAACCAGTTAATACCTTAACCATCCATTTTCTCCTTACTCTGCTCTGTACACACCACACACAGTAGATGTCTTTGATTTGCATATGCTCAGATCTAAGCAATGACATACAGTCGTGCTGAAAAGTCATTTCTCATTTGAACATAAAATAGCAACATAACAATGGAAGGAAATAGTGAAAAATTAATAAGACAATCCTGTTGGGTGTTTATTGCTTTTGGTACACTTGAATCCAGCAGAAGCTACAGGATTAAGTGGCTAAATAAAGTCACAAAGGAGACGTTTACTGTATCTGATTCCTGGACAGGTGCCCAGGCTGTCCCAACACACTCATTTAACTCACATTCAGGTGGAAATGGAACGCTGCATCCTTGCACATAAAAATGGGCTTTTATATAACATGCAGTGGCTGGTCATAGCCAGAAGGACAGCTGGCCAGGGCATTAAGAATGTGATTCAGATATTTGTATTTCTTGATTTGTGAGTACAGCTCGATGTGTAGATGTTCCAGGATTTGCTCGAGTCCATTGTAAAACGTCTTGCAATTGATCTTAAAGTTCTTAAATTTATTACCTTTTTCCTTTGTGGCCAGGTTGTAATGCAAACACATGCTCTTTGCTTCACTTAGACACACACAACATATTTTGATATAATTTCCAATAAATAGTGACTGACAGTCATTTATTCAGACATTATAGGTTTCTCTTTATGGCATGGATGATAAAACCAAATGACTTACTTTTGTTTTGTCCTTTCAAATTCTTATTTTGTTCTTTCTTCTCAGTCTAATTTTTTATTGTTTCCAAGGAGGTACTAAATTCAATGTTATTTGATTAGTCAGAAAATAACATTGGCTTTTAGACACACTTGCAACCTCTGTGCAGTCTCAGCGCTGATTAATTACCTCAAGGACATGGTGACAGTCACTCCTGCACTTTGACTCCTCCACCCTGTTTGCACTACCCCCAACCACCTTCCGTCTTTCACTGCAGATCTTTTGAATTGAGGTATTTGGGGGAGAGTTTTGTCCGAATCTCTTGCCTAGTTGAGTGGGAGGCAAACAAAGCAGAGGCAGAGGGGGTTTAGACTGCCAGAGAGTCAGCTGGCTTTCTTGTAGAACAGTTCATCATCCCATCCCCAGTGACTGTCACCATGGCTGGGCCTGGCTGCCAGGCATCACGGAAGAGCAGTAAAACTGACACGGGGCTGCACAGTTCTCTAGAGCTACTTCTCCAGCACAGCCCAGATGCCACAGCAACATCATCAAGCCCTTGTCCACCGAGACTCGGGGACAAGCAGGGCTCATTACTTCTTTCATTTCAATAATAAGCAAAACAAATGTTAGCCCATTTGTCAAAGCACAAAGTTTCAATATTCTTAACGTCTGAAAAAGAAAGACATTTTGCTAAATGCTGATGCTTTTATTTTCTTTGTTGTGTTTTTTTGTCATTCTTGTCATTTCTGTTGTTAAACTACTGTTGAGTTGCATTTTACAACTAGTGGTAAACAGTATGTACTGTACAGTGACCTCCAAATGTGTTGGGACAGAAGACTCAAATCTCTGAAATTGAGATCATACAATTACCATGAATAATAAGTCAAATACAGTAGGGGCAGTGCAGGGGCCCTGAGTTCAATTCCTGGGGTGCTATCTGCGTGGAGGTTGTATGTTCTCACAGTATTCACATGGGTTTTTCTTCTTAAAGTCCAAAGACATGTTAGTAGGTTAATTGGCTTCTATAAAATTGGCCCCAGTGTGAGTGTGTGCATGTTTGTGGCTATGTGTGCCCTGTCAGGGACTGGTAATGCCTCCAGGGTATATCCTGCCATGTGTCTAATGCTTCCCAGAATAGGCTCTGGGCCACCATGACCCTGAATCAGATAAGCAGTTACTAAAAGTGATGTGATAAGTAAAATCTGTTTTATTTTTGGGGTAATTCAATACAATCAATTGATCAACAAAACTCTGTTCAACCCAGTGATTTTGTGTATTAAAATTCACTAAATTGCAAGTGTAAAAATCAGTATATGGTTGCATATCTCTTTGATGCAGTACCTGCATAAAGTCTGCAAAGTGTTCTGACTTCGTTTTGTTTTTCTTCAGTGAGTATAATGCACACTCAATTGGAATTAAACTGACTTGGTGAGTCTACTGCCCTGATGAACACCTTGGTTGCACTGCCCTTATTGTCAGGGTTACGGTACATAGTGAATCTCTGCCAAATATGTATGGGAGCATTTTCTAATACATAAGTAGACAAAATGGTTCTTTACATTTTGGAATTAATTTTGCCGCTTTTATTAGTAACACCTTTACTACAAATGTCCCCTCACTCAGCTTTGTACTTCCAAGCAAATTCTAAAGCATAACGGAGATTATGTCATACCCTGTTTATGCAAATAAAACATATAATTCATACAGTATTAATCTCATGATCACAAATACAAAGTGCTTGGAGTTTGGGCCTTGCTGCGCCAATATTTTGGTTTAATAAATTAATTTACATATACTGTATGCCACCTTTCCTGTAGTGGTCATTTGGATGGGACAAATATGGATGTGTCTTTTAATTAATTTTAGGAACACAAGAAACACAAAGTTACAAATGAGGCTTTTTGGCTCATCTAGTCCATTTTATAATTAGCAGTTTCTTGTTTTCAAGGATCTCATCCAGCTGTTTTTTTAAAAAAAGCCAGGTTGTTAGCTTTAATGACATGGCTTGGTAGCTTGTTCCAGACTCCCACAACCCTTTGGGTAAAGACGTACCTCCTATTCTCAGGGTTTACTGTAAATACAGTTCCATGTAGTTTTCACTTGTGTTTCACTGTCAGTCCTTAAAAGAAATGTACTTACTGGGTTAGCTTTGTCAAAGCCTTTGAGGATTTTGAATACTTACATCAGGTCCCCTCATAGTCTTCTCTCTTCAAGGCTCAGTTCTTTCAGCCGGTAGGGGAGTGTGCTGTCATTATGGACATTCCCTTAAGCCCTGAAATGTAACTGGTCACTCTTCTCTGGTCTGAATCTGCAGCAGCAATCTCTTGGTAGCACAAGAGGTATCGTACACAATATTCTAAATGAGGCAGTACTGTTTTATATAATTTTAACATAACATCCAGTTCTACTCTTTTCACTATACACTATATCCTTTACATGTTTACCTTTTTGATTTCTTCCCCACATTGTCTAGAAAATATAAATGACGTGTCAATATAATCACCCAAGTCGTTTTCATAAGTGGCTCCATCTAGGTCAACATTTCCCATTTTGTATTTAAAGCTTATGCTTTTACTAACTTCAAGGAAATAATTATTAACACTTCAGTATCATGGGTCTATGTCCCTCTTTAGCATGTTTCATATCTCTTCTGCTTAATGCATAATTATTAGTATGTTTTCAACAGTTTTTTTTAAATTGTGTTCATCTAACCTCCTAAAAAAAAACTAGATAAAGCAATGGGAGTTAATATCAGTAGATACAAGACTTGAAAAAAAACAAGTTACCACAAAAAAAAACGAAGATTTTGAGTTTATGTTCAGATGGCTACTTTCATTGTAAAGTGAACTGAATACTCAATAAAAGGTGGCAGAATAATGTTTGATATGGCAAACTGAAGGACTCACATTTTCTCATCTCTTACTCCAGTGCTGATGGCGAGATGAGGGGAGAGGAGCTAAAGTATTGTTGCAGCTAATTATCCCCTCATGAGCATTTATTATTGCTGTAAGCCCAGACCTCTGATTCCTGGCAGTGAACTCATCATGATCACCATAGTTAACCAAGATAAGCCTAAGGTCTGTGGGAGACAAAGGGACCAGGAGAAGAAAAGAGACCTTCAGTATATCCTCAGGAATGGGAAAGTAACAAGTTAACAAACAAAGGGAACTGAGCCAGGAAGTGTTAATCACTGCAATCCCATTAAAGCAATTAGGCTTGATAGACACATATTTCTGAAGACTTTCCTCTTAGATAAAGGTGATAATAATATGGTGCCTTCAGGAGCAAAATAAAGGTTGAAAGGTTTGATTATGTTAAGTGATGAAGGCATTGTTCCAAAGACTGGAATTTTGTTTTTAGAAAATTGTATAGCCCTAGCTTTCAGCACACTTTTAATGAAGATTTATTACAACTTTCCCTTCTGGGTGCTGTGCTAACCTTCTGAACTCCAAGGCCTCTGTTCAAGTCTATTTTGAAGGCTGTTAGAAGATCTTGAAGATAAAAGTTGTGGCCTTTATCAGGGTTTCCCAATTTACTTTTAATTACTGTACATAAATAGACACAGGTTCATCATCAGCTATTCTGAAAGATTTGTAAGATGTTTAAGAAATTAAAATTTTCAAGCAATTCAATGTTTTTGTTTGAAAATGAAAAAAAAAGTAAAATGTAGAAGAAGTTACAAATGAGAGAAAGCCATTCAGCCTGTCTTGCTGGTTTGGTTGCATAGAAGCTAGATGGGCACCATTCAAAACTCAAGGATATTTATTGTGCCAACTGAACACCCTTAGTTAGTAAAAAATAAATGTGGTATCCTTACTACAGATTCCTATGCCACCATGCAAAGCAGCATTATAACTCTGAAAGACATGGTGCATGCTTTAGTTAAGCATGTGATTTGCTTTTATTTAACTCTCCTTTAATCTTCCCCCAGTACTTCAGCCAGCTTTATAACTATTACAGGCAGTTTCCCAGTATGTAACATATTTCTGAGACCTTCAGTGAGGCTGAGAATACAGTAGGTGTTCTCACTTACCAACCCCTCCTGATTATTTCTTTCCTTACTATTCCTCTAGGGTCACTAGATAAGTTTCTCTTTCAGAGATGCACTTTCAAACTGACCACATTCCCCATATAGTTTCTTGCATTACTTTGTAGGCTATACTTTTACTTGTCAATGAAGATTGATTCCTGTTTTGTGTACATACATCCAGTTGTTTGCCATAAACCAGGATCTCCCTCCTGTGGGTTGCTATGAAGTTTTGATGAAATTTTATTGTCAAAACCCAGAGGTATGGCATTCTTTAAACAAC
Organism: Atractosteus spatula; assembly: GCF_055471065.1. Lineage (NCBI taxonomy): Eukaryota > Metazoa > Chordata > Actinopteri > Semionotiformes > Lepisosteidae > Atractosteus > Atractosteus spatula. The sequence continues at coordinate 516,430 of NC_142726.1, read as the reverse complement.
ATGTACTGTACCAGTCATCTGATGCTACAAGTCCTGGCCCTCAACATCTGTGGCCATCTCTAGTGTGGGAAACACCCGTTGAAGCATGTTTCAGATAACACCATGCTTGTGTTCAGTAAGTGACCGAGTGTTACTGCCCTGACATTTGCTCTCCATATTGTAGAAACTGAAAAATGTCCTTCTGAAAGGTGGATTGTCACGTTTTGAAAACTGTTTTATTACTTTTCATATTTTGAAATGTATTCCTACACTTAAAGTCATACTGTATTTTTTTATAATGAACATGTTTAAGCTTGAAGCTAAAAAGTACATTACTGTATGCGCATTACTTCTGTCTTGGAGAACACATTCTTTATGCATCCTGTTATCAGTCCTACTATGGAGTTAACTGGAATTTCCAGAAATAATTTACTCTTTAATCTTATATGGAATTTCAAACAAGCATTTTAATATTTGGAATGTGTAATACATGAATAGTTGTAAGGAATTAAAGAAACATTTATTGTAGTTTCATTACAAGGGGAAATACAGACATCAGACATAGTATCTAAACTTTAGTCCACTTTACTCTTTTCAGGATATTTTTTGTGTCAAACCTCTTCTAGTAAATTCTTGGCTCCATAATCAGGAAAAAAAGTTCACAGTCTTATTTTTATTACAAAATATCTGCAATAATTTGAATTGTAACAACAAGGTTGTTGTTACTGTACAAGATTTTGTACAGTAGTTCAACCTTTGATTTTGATGTTATACCCTCCTGTTTTACAAATAAATTTCTGCTGAGCAATTTGTAAGTTCAGTCAATTTGTGTATCAGCAAAGCAAACCTTTTTTTTACTTCTAATTTTTCTAGCAGTTCCTAGTTTTAAGGCACTCGTCATTAAAAGTGTGTTTGGGGTTTCTTTTTATTTTCAAATATTTTCCCTTCTGCCCTCTGTCATTTTAAATCTATGATTTATGCTAAGCATGGGCGAGGAAGAGAAGACGAGATTTCAAAGGAAGTCATAAAAAACAAGAGCTTGGGAGCAGATAAAACCTTGCTTTGTGAATATGGCTATTATTCAAGACAGGTTTTGCTTCAGTGAGCGAGGAAACTGGGGCTAGAACTACCTGCTTTTTTTCACAAATCAACTTTGAACTTTTTACTCTGGGTATTCATTCCAGGCATTTTCCTCTAATTAGAGACACTCTACCAACCTGATGCCAGTGTCAGACAGCACACTTTTTGATAAAATGAAGCACTATGTAACGAATTTGGCACCGAAAAGTGAGAGCTTACCATTAAAAGCTTTTTGAGACAGCATGTACTGTATCTCCATCATTGTTTCTTAATTTGTACATTTTTCTGATAGTTAAAATTTGTGAGATGACGCTGTCAGATTCACCTAGTGTACAGTCAAGCTTTCTAAATAATGCTTCTCTGGTAGCTTTCCAGGGCTGCGTGGGTATTTTTCCATTCTTTACGCAGTACAGAATTACACCCTGTGTCAGTTCCATAGGTTGTCTGAGAACATATGGGGCGAACATCTCGCTGCGAAAACTGTGGCTCCTGAGCCCCTTGTAATCTGGGGGAAAGGAACGTATAAACATTTCTTCATCTTTAGCTTGGACTGTGTTCTTCTTTTTTTCCCATAGTGTTCATTTTTTTCCACACTTCATAACCAATGGTATACCTAGTCCCACTGTATTATTAATGTGTGTGCTCAAGAACGTGGGATTATTAATGCTGGTAGCAAGGAAGGACAGTGGGGAATTGAGTGTTTGTTGATTATTTCTTCGTTTTGTTTATACAAGTTCCCTTGTTCGCAGCTGCACTCTGTTTGCCAGGGAGGAGTGGGAGGAAGAGGAGGGGGCAAGCCCTGGAGAGCACAGCTTTAGCCGAGGCTCCTGTGTAACTGCATCATTACCTCGCTACAAACAAAGTCCCGTTGTTTTCGTGTCAATAGCGGATGAAAACGTTATTGGGCTTCCAAGTGCTCCGAGTCCCATATTCAGCAGGGGGAAACTGGAGGGTTGGAATAGATTTATGAAATGAACCATTTCAAATGGCATTATCTTCCCACGGTGAGGTACACCTTTCATAAATCATGGCAAGGCGGCAGAAAATAGAACATTTGTTATTTCTGTTGTGTGTGTGTGGATGCAGGAGCATGTGTGTGTACATTTGTGTGTGTACTGTAATGCGAACCTCTTTTGGCGAACCAACTGAAAATTATTTATCGCCCTTGTGTGTTCATTATTTATCAAATATCTGCTTCTTACGTGTGTACGGAGAAGATATTTGTGCGTATATTGTACTTTCTTCACCACTTATTTTCTTTTTGAAATGCTTTCCCTAAATTATTTTAAATTTTAACTGTAGGTTTTTTATCAGTTTTTGCACTTCAGTTTTTCTTATCTTTTGCTTTAAATTGCAACAAAGCATTGCAAAATAACTTTATGAAAAGTTAAATATTTATGTACATTCTAACCTGATCCATTTCTCAATTCACTTCAAAGTTAATGTTTAGCATTACTGTAAATTTGACACTGCCACTGCACTGTCAAGATCACAAGCTTTTCAAGCTACAATAGTGTCCTAAATTTTAATTATGTAATTTTGAATTTACTTGGAATGTAGTTTTAGAAACCAGGCCTCTCTGGTAATTTAGTTAAGAGTAATTAAATTACAACTAAACGTGTTAGTTATTAAGTATATTTTAGTCAGTGTCAGTCTATCATAGAAGTCACTTTGAAGTGGCAGCACTTACCACTGCGAAAATGTGTCCTCTTCAGTGATAACGACATCTGTGAATTCATGTACAGTGTAATACATGCAACACATTTTTATATTTGAATTTACACATTAATTTAATTTTAATTTAAAATCTAAAAAACAATCAGTTATTCTGGGGGCACGGTGGGGCACTTTGCAGCAATGAGGCCTGGGTTCAATTCCAGATCTGGGGTGCTGTGTCCATGGAGTCTGCAGGGGCTCCACTTTTCTCCCTCAGACCAAAGGCTGATAATATGTTAATTGGGTTCTGAAATAATTGGCCCTAGTGTGTGTTTGTGTCTAGGTGTACAATGCGATGAATTGGACTGGCCTCCTGTCCAGAGTGTAGCCCGCTGCTCCCTGGTTAGGGTCCGGCTAGCCCATCACCCTGTGTTGGATAAACTGGGTAGAAAACTGATAGATCTTTAAATTATTTTGTAAATGTCACTGATTGTTGAACCCTGAACCTTACGAAGGTAAACTTTAATTAATAGTTGTAAATATGCACTTTTGTATTACACTTTCACTAGCTTCATAACATAAAATCTTCTTTCCAGCTCAATCTGTGAAATGTTCATCCATCATAACATTCTAAAAAGTGAATGGGCTGTTTGTGAAATGTTGGTAGTTTTGAATCTACTGATTCATTTCAAATTATTATATTAAAATATTTAACAGTTAACACTTTGCTTCCAGTGATCTTGAGCTACTGTAACAGTGTGGGGATTAGCTACTGATCTTCATCTTAATGAAGTACAGCTGTCAAAACCACCACCCAACAATATCTGTGGGAGTGACTTTGAAGAGTGTATATAGTAATCCAGCCCTGTTCTAATGAGCATTTTCTGAGATTTTTTTTTCTAGTAAAATTCCCTTTACCTGTAGTTTCAGCTGTGGTAACTAATTGGAACTGTGGCTTTTCACCACTTGTGTACAGCATTGCTTTTTTAAAAGGCTTATCCTTTTGATAAACAACGTTTCATACTTAGTTTAGTAAAACTTTATATTATCAAATGAATTGTAACAAAGTCTACACAAAGGGGACTGTGCAATAATTTTGCTCACCTTCCTTCAAGGTAAAGTAAGGGACAAAAAAGGTTTTGCTTCTTTCTAGAGGAGAAAAATATCCGTAGAGAATTCAGTTTCCGAAGATCATGATTAGTAGCAGAAGAATTTTAATTTAAGGTCAGCTTCCTCAGACAAGCAGATAACTGTGGTCTGCAAACCTGCAGGTGGGTCTGCTCCTCTTGTTTGTATTTGAAGTGAAAGAAGAATTCTCAGGTTACCTGATCGAGCCCTCTTGTTAATGGTCTGAAAATAGTACCTCCAGCAGCCTGTGGAAGTGAGAGAGCACACCACACTGGGACAGAAATAGAACCTGCAATCAGATAACCCCTTATCATAATGAAGGCAGAGGGTGATGCTTTACAATGTTCAATAAAGTAATTGCTCTGCCCCACTCATTTAGCCTCCCAAATCCCACCAAGAATAATGTAGTACCTAGGCACTATTTATAAAGGCATTAGCCATCTTCGCTATTTAAAAAAGTAAAACCTATTTCATTTTTCCTTTATTCTCGAAATAATGGAAAAAATAAAACAAAATATAGATTTAATAAAGATTCGGAGGCAAAGTATTAACAGACAAAATAAAACAAATATTTGTAGCAAGGACTAAGTCATGGACCTTTGTTCTTCAAAATGGCTTTGCTGTTTTAGTTTTTCTGGCAGGTGCATTATTTCTTAACCGAAATGAGATGCTATGAAAATATTTTTAACTACGTCAGTGTTTTGCTTCTTAGGACTCAAGGCGTCCTCTGAGCGGTGCTTCGTGTTTCATGGCAGCGTGACTTTGACTAAAAATGTGTCTTTGTCAGATTATTCTCATTCATTGAGGAATGCGTTTTACATTGAATTAATTTATTCCACAGAATATGACCCCATAAAAGTTTAATAGTGTAATAATGAATACTGGAATAATGATTGTTTAAATTATATTTCCAGAATTTAGAAAAAAATGCCACTTTATTGTGGTACAGAGATTTGTAACATGTTTTGCACATCTACACTGCCTCTTCTTACATGTCATTAAAAGGCATAAGCATAATCAAATTAAGTTTTAAAGGCTCCAGTTTTTTATTTATATATATTTTTCTAAATATATTTTTACCTATGCTGAATTCTTTGGTAAACCTAAGAGCATGGCTTTGAAAGTATAAGGCAGGCACTGAGATAATAACACTGCAGTTTTATTCTGTTCTGACAATGTGACCTTACAATTTATATGAGCCAAGATGGTGTAACACTCACTGTGCTCTTTTTTACCTTATTCTGATTATGCTGTAGAGCAGCATTCACCTACATGTGAACTGGAAGGAGCGGTTGTTTGATGCCTCTCCCACAGGGCACCCTAAAAAAAGAGAAAACTACCTTGGAGCTGCTCGCAGGTCAAAGATGCAAGAGGAAGCGTGCAGAGAAGATTTTCTGCAGGTGAACAACACTTGTAAGTGAGAGCTGACCTGCCCTGATCCTGTCAGCTCACAGAGACTGGGGCCAGCCGCATGGAGAATAGAAATGTCACCTTTCTGGCTGACTGAGGCACTGCCGCTGGCTCTCTGTCTTTGAGTACAATGAGACCGAGCAGCTTGTAGATCTGTAGCATGGTCTCTGGCAGTACAGCCCCATGATCCATAACTCAGGGACATCATGTCTAGCTTTGCTGGTTCTGCTTTGCGTTCACCCTGTAACATTCTTTTTCCAGCTCTTTTATTTGCTGCCTTCAGTCAAAAGGCCCCTGCTCTTCCTTGGTGAGGCATTAAAAGAGAATAATTTCTGAAAAAATGAGCATGTATAAAGTACAACAAATACCCCCTCTCTCTGGCTTCGGTTCTAATATCGAATTTCTTCTCTCCAAGTGTACTTAGGGCTGTCTGTCCAGTACACAAGATGAACAATGAAAGAATGACAAATTGTACTTTATTCATTTTTATTTAATAGTGGCCAAAATACAGACAAAATGTTAACTTTGCTTCTTATTTTCAGGATGGTGGATATAAAGTTCAATTTTTAAGCTAATTTTTAAAAAGCATCTCTATAAATTTATATAGACAATCTCATTGGAAAGTATTTTTTGGAGTCAGGAGTTCTCAGTCTTGTCTTATAAGTAGGTTTAGATAAACTGTAAAGGTTGACTACAAATCTTTACGAGTTTATATTAAACAGAAGCAAAGGCCTAGAAAGAAGTATTGCAGTGCTTTACAAAGGCAGACAAGTTGATCTCAAGACAGAGAAAGAAGCATTCAGCTTTAACTGCTGGAGTAAATTATTCACCTGCCAATTACATGAAGACGGGCTTAATTTACACTCTTACAAGCTGTAAAGGGCAAAAATGTAATTTCTCATTTGCTACATAAGGGCTGCCCAATTTGAGTCCTCAAGGACTCTTCCACTTGAGGTTTAAAAGACAAAAAAGATGATACAACTAAAAACCTAAAGTCTTGGATAGGTAGATAATTGGTGTAATAAAATAGGTCTGTTATGATAAATCGTGTTTTCTGCTATTCCACCATCACCATTTTGCTTTCTATTTGTTGCTATACTGCTTAACATGTTGGTCTTTTTAATGAGAGATGTTTTTTAAATAGAGGACTTCCTGCAATTTAGGACTCTCTGTAGTCTCAAATCCCTACCATCTGGATGTTAAGTTTGATTCCATATTAGTAATACAAATTGTAACTCATCAACAGCATGCCAAATGAAGACTTTTTTCTCCTGAATTTTCAAAAAGACTCTGAATATTCAATACAGGGTTACTGCATCTGAAAATCCTTCTTATCTATGATTGGTATTCCAATTATATGAGAAATATCTTAGTACCTCATTCCTCTAGAGTACAGAATAGAGCTAAACTTGTGTATGAATCCCTAATTAATTTTCTTAAGGATTATCAAAGCAAGACAATTCAAGCACTGTTAAATGCAGTGATTTCTAAAGGCATTCATAAATGTTTATCTGTGTTTTATTAGTTACTTTGGATCATACTCTTATTTTCCTCCAATATTACTTTAAATCTTATTTTAATGTCTGAAGTTCTAAAATACTGAAATAACAAAAAAAATATTAAAATTGGACCAAAACTAGGTTTGAGATGTCTAATTCAACAATAACCGTGATGTTGAAGAGTCTCTTCTTCATTTGTGCTCTTGCAAGTGATAAAGTCTGAAGCAAATGCTCAAATATAAGTTGTTGATCACAACTCCCAATGGCTCCCATAACCCTTGAAGGAAAGAGGAAATGGATATGTCAATAAAATTCTGTCATTGTATTGAACTCTCTGGCAGTTACAGTATGTAACATATTGGTGTATCTTTTGCTTAGCTGACAGAAACAGTTGTTTCTTAACTTTGCATACTGTACAGTATAGTGTGTCCAGCTAATCCAGTTTCTGTTCCTACTTGCTGTTTTTAGTATAATTTTAAGGGATCTTAGGTACCATCCCAGCAGAGACCTTACAAATTGGAATTTAAAGTTTTTTGATGCATACATTCCAAAGTCTGCTATTTAAGGAAAGCTCAAGGTCAACTGCTGATTAATTGTGACTGACTTTTCAAACTTACAGGTTGCAACACAGTGTTAAAATAGTCACTGCAATACACCTTATATAATAGAAAGGTGAGAAAAGCCTCATGATTGGGACCCTCAGTCAAGTGTTATCTTGCGCGTTTTCCAAAGCAACAAACGACGCATGGTAGACTACTTTGTCCTTTTTTCTGCTGTTGGTTTTAGCATAGTGCTCTGTTGCAGTATCAAAGCTACAGTTGTGTTCCTTTTTGTAGCCTGTGTAACACCAGAATGCTTTCATAAACTGCAGCCTCTGTTCTCTGATGCTTAAATGTCTGGAGGTTTGTTGAATATTTATTTTATCCTGCTGTGAGGACAAGAGTTCTCTGATGTTAACATTGCTGGCTTCTTCCTAAGCAATGCATAAGCTCGACCATAGTAAGGAAGATGTTGCAGCAGGGAAAAAGTTTCAGCTTATACAATGTATTTAAAAGAAAAGGAATCCATGAATAAGAAAAACATTTATACTAATCAAAATATACATCAAAATGTAATAAAAAATGTAAGAAAGATACAAATTGTGACCAACAGAAAGTGACTTTCATTTTTTATCTTTTTTTAAGAGGGTTGTAGTAAGAAAAAAACAATTATATTGCATTACAAAACTGCACTTTATTACCAAAAATGGCATGACTGGATAAGCAATGGGAATTTTTGTTGATTAAATACTGAAAGCAAAATATAGTTTCTAGTGCCTGGGGTGCAGGGAAAGAAATTATGTAGAAATTCTGTAAAATTTAATGTATCGATGGTCAAGGGTATCTAACTACAGATTGGTCAAAACTACTTTAAAAAGTCATATTTGTTATAAATACTATAAAATACAATGAGAATTAAAATTAGCTCCATGTTTTCTTTATTATATATTTACAGTCGAAATGTACTGTAGGTATAGTTCTTTATTTCTTGTTGCAGGCTTCATTGATCTCCTGGTTTTTTTTTTACCTTGTACTCACTATCACTGTACAAAAAAATGTTTTATTTTGATACAATTACAAAATTCTAATCACATTTATTATTATTTGAATTAGTATTATCATCAATGTTGTTTACTTTGATTGTCCATTTGTGTATAGTACATATGCATTATGATATGTTCGTTCTGCACTCTGACGAAAGCTTAGTTTGTTCCCTGAGGGGGAGAGAGAAATCCCGTTGTAAATAAATTCAAGCCTTCTGTGAAATAGCTTCTGGATGGTTTATCTCCAAGGTTAAGGAAGCTTATGATACTTCAGGAGATAAAGACTGCCAGATTGGGATAGCACACCTCATACTGAGAGATGGCCTCAGTAGTAGTGATCAAACTACAAAAAGAAAAATAATCCCACTATTATCCAATACATACTATTATTCATATTAACGTCTGCCATTGCCTCTAAGAAGGAAACACTAGCAGTCACAACAAGGCCTATACAACTGGCATTTTGTTAATGCAATGAGCATATTTTGTCTGTATGAACATGATATCAAGAATTCTCTTTGGTGTTCTTAGTAACCCACATGAAAGAAAACTGTTAAATAGTTGTATTATTAGATATCTCTTATATTTTACATTTGTAGTTAGGACTAAATAATCTGATTTGTGTACATCTACAAAGACAGGCTTTTCTCAAAAAAGTATAAATTTACTATAGCTACAGGAGGACATTGAATGATCTTTAAGTAGTATTGATAGTGTCTCTTAATCATGCAGTCCATACAGTACATTGTTCCTTGTACATAGGATGCTGTGTATGGAAGACAAAGCTGGAATCTTTGTGCATACTGGGTACTTGAGAGAAACGAGTTTGTAGTTTAATTGTCACACACAGACGGGCCATATATCACCATATTCTTTAAAGTGTTGCCTGTGTGAGTAATTTGCATGTCACACGCAGCTTTGTTTTATAAGGGAACGTCTATTAAGAAGACTGCTCTATAAAAAGCTTGTTAAAAATGGGAGTACGTGGCGAGAAGCTTTAAAAGGCAAAGCTTTCATTGCACGCACGGCTTCTGCTCCCTCACAAACGGAAGATCTGAAAGTGTTAAGGGAGGAAGGTTTATGCACAGTTGGGACCCAGCTGTCATTTCCTCTGGGTTCATACAGCTGTCAGGGTTGTTAATGACAGTAAATTCATGCATTAAATTTCTCCCCATCTCCCCCTCTCTCTTTTTCCACATCTGGAAGCTGAGCCCAAAAGCCCTGCCACATCCCCATCTGTGAGGGAACACAGAAGCGACGGGAACACTAAAGCTCTTCATACTAAATGGCAGAGCGGGGGCTTTTGTTGATGGAATCGCTTAATGAGTAATTAAGCAGCTTCGCAGAAGTGCTGTCACGTTAGTGTCAGGGAGGAGGGGGTGCTCACTCAGATTTACAAAGGGGGAGAAAAGTTGGTAAATAAAAGAAGTACAACAGATGTTATAAAACACAGATCCTACCTATGCTACCTAGAGGAAAACACGGTTTGCATCTCTGATCTTGAAAGAGGTAGCTTTCAATATATTATAATAATGTTAATTACATTCTATTTCTTCTAACATCCATTCTCATATGATTGCCTCTTAGATATGTACAGTATGTATTTTATTGGGTTTTAAAAATTGTAAGATCAGAACTAGATTGATCTGCTACTATTTACCTAATACAGTCCCCCACTATAGATATATGGGATATTTTAGCTTTCTTTACATGAACTACATGAACTAAAATCTACTGAGTGTCAGAGTGTGTTTGTGAAAACAAGTGCCACTGCCTTATCATTAGCTTGAACTTCACCAGTGAAAATGAGGAATGTTTACACTGTCCCTGCAAATGAAGAGGAGGAGAAACGGTCCCATAGAAACAAGGTTAAGCAATGATGAGCTGAAGAAGGTGTGTGTCCGCAATTTTAAAATAAAGAGTATGTATTATGTATTAGTATGAAGAAGTTTTGGGTTGGAAGAACAGAAAAAAATTCCATTCATGCTTATGTTTGGGCCCATTGAATTAATGGTGCAGAAAACTAATTTTAAGGCTTAAATGTAGCAACATTTTGAGATTTTCATGTAACCATGCGATAAGTAATAATAATAACAATATTGATAACATTTATTGGCTGTAGATCTAAGTATAGATCTAAGTTACTGACCTCAACAAGCCTCTAGTGATGGCTTTAAATAGTCCACAGGACATCCTTTTTCCAACTGTGGTGTCCGTCATCAAGATGTTCAAGGATAATGTGATGGTACCTACCTCTAGCTTTTACAGGATCTGTAGCATAGTTTAGAAAGATAAATCACTTCCATGGGCAACAATTGGGAATCTTAAAAAATTCTGGCATCACCAGGAAACATTATCTCCGTTCAAGTTTGACCTCATGAATCTGGGTGGCAGAGCTCCATGCCTACATAGAAAGAAAATACATAACCTTGCCAAAAAAGCAACTAAGTACCTCCCAAGATAAATGAGACCACATGATGTGGTTGAAAGGAACACAAATTGTGTTTCTGGACAATCTCACCAGGAGAACAGAAAGCATGCATTGAAAAACATGTCATTCTCTCTGAATTATAGTAGCATATTTTTTTTGCATCCTCTCATCTTGGTGCCTTTGTTAGAATTAAGGGGATGGATCTGTGTCAAAGTGTATCAGAGTATTGCATCCCAAAACTCAGTTCCGTCAAGTTTGGTCTCAGAACATGTTTTCTGGCAGGATACCAACCCAAAACACTTCTCCAGATCTATTTCCAATGGTTAAGGGAGCATAAATTCAATAATTTATAAATAGTAAAATTGTTTTGTGAACTGAAGAAAACTGTTCACAAGTGCAAGCCACGAAATCCACAAGCTACAGGGAATGGTCAAAACATCCTATTGAAAATGCCTGAACCTATTAAGAGGCTACAGGAGGTGCTTTCTCAACGTCATCAAAGTCAAAGAGGGAGCAACTAAAAAACTGATTACTGAAGTGTGATTTTGAACATTGGATATTTAGGAAATCATTCAGTTATTTTCAACATATTTGCTTTTTAATGTCCAGTGCTAATAATTCTGTTTTCAAGTATTTTTTTAATTTATTGATAATATGAATATAAAATAAAATTTTGGTTTTAATAGAACCAAAATGTGATTTCAGTTACAAAGTATGAATGAGCTGCTTTTATACAAGTTTGTACAACTACTGATCTGTGCTGTGCTGCATCTTCTTGACACACAAGAGCATTTCCCTCTTCATGTTAATATTTTCACTTTTGCCCAGCATTAAGAAAGAAATATGTTATAGGCAGGGAAACAAAGCACTGATTCTCAAAACAAAGAAGAAAAAAAGCCTTGTTTCATTAAACACTGTCAACCTAAATGCACATGTGAAAGTGAGGAAAAGCAGCCCCAGGCATCTGAGGTTCGATACAAGCTGGAGTTCATGCTGTGTATTGCAGTTCAACTTCTAATAACATATTAAACTTTGCTCTCTGTTGTACTGAAGATGAAAAGTATGTCCACTTTACTGCACTGAACTGCGGTAGACTTTCTGATCGCCAAATCCAACCTGATCAACTTCCAGAACAGTTTTACCATTGCTAGTGCACACCTCCGTAAAAGCCCGTTCCTTACTGGTTCTTATGTTAAACACAAAAGGCGAGTTTGTCAGTCCAAGCTGTATTTTCAAGATTAGATTCCTCCCACTTCCACTTTTCCGAGGTATTAAAAAAAGGAAAAAGAAGTAGCTGCAGATTTAGTGAGTTTTCTTGAATATCTAAAATTATAATTCCACTTCAGTAGCTTGTCAGAGGGGTAACGTGTCATTATGGAGAGCACTTGGCTTACACCCCCCTCGCTCGCCTTTCTCTGGCTCTCTAGCTCTCTCCTTCCCTCGCTCTCTCTCCCTCGGACATGACAGTGCAGAAGGATAAGGGAAGAGTAATTATGGTTCAGTGGGGCTGCCAGGTGTGATAAATGAGTAATCAGAACGTAGAAGCCCTGGGTTCTCAAAGGAGGACTATTAGAGTGTTATCAGCTGCAGGCCGTGATATTGTGCCGAGACCAAGACACAGGCCCTTGTAGTGTTCAAAGCTCTCCCCTGTCTGCCTGACCTGAGATGGGGGTGTATCGTTAACCCTTCGGTACCTTATGACAAGCAGACCTGTCCATGGTGGTCTCCCGCTTCTGTGCTTTTCCTGTCCCTGGTGTGGAATTTGGGGTTTAATGGAATAAGGTTTTTTTAATGTTTAAAAATTATGTGGAAGTTACACTTCTGTAACTATCATCTAGTTAAGATAAGATAAGATCACTTTATTAGCCATATACAATTTCTTGCATTAGGAATTCGTCTTTTCGCATCCCCAGCTTGCTCTCCATGAGACACAGACAGAGAGAGAAGCTTGGTGTCAGAGCGCAGGGTCAGCCATTGTACAGCACCCCTGGAACAGTTGGGGTTAAGGGCCTTGCTCAGGAGCCCAACAGAGTAGGATTCCTCTGCCGGCCGCGAGATATGAACCGGCAACCTTCCAGCCACAGGCGCAGATCCTTAGCCACAGAGCCACCGCTCTGCCCTGGAGTTGCAATAACCTTTAGTACAGTTTCTTCATAAGAAACTCTTGTAATATATTCCATAATTCAGGCATAACTGATTTCAGCTTCTTTGAACTACAATGATTGTGAAATTGCCATTAATTTAAGAGTAACGCTTCACCTCTCTGCAATGTTCACTAGATGTTATTGGGATGTTTAAAACTAAAGAATCATCATAAATGTAACGCTGGTAGCATCTGGATGGTTTTGACAAATTAATACACATGTGCTATTATTTGAGGTATTTTCCCCTTTTCAGTCTTTCTCCTTTAATTCAGATACAAACCTACCAGGAACAATAAACAGGAACAACAAACCTACAATTACCTACCTACTGTAGAATTAAAAACATTTTGATCAGTCCGCTTATTACCTGGTAAGAAGGAACCTGCTGGGTAAAATGTAAATTCACTGAGAAAAAAAGGAGAGAATGGGAAAAATATTAGTTTTGGACACGCTGACACCTTTAAACAACATTACAATGAGTGCTGTGACCTTATCTTTAGGCACCTTCATCGCCCCAGTAAGTGAAGAGGAGGGAAAGCTGACTGACAGATATGCAGTAACTTAAGGTTAAGTCACGAGGAGCTGAGGAAGGTGTGTGTGCTTGGTTTTGAGGTGAAGTGTGGATGTGTTGGAGGGTGGAGGGTCAGAATAAAATCTAATTTCATTGCAGTTAATGGCGGGGAAAGAAAGGCAAAGGGGGACTTTCTTATCAGCCTTACAGAAGTAAAAAGGGGGGAGGGGGAGAGGCGTTTCAGAGCAAGACATGCTCCATTTACCGTTCCACTCACATTCTTCAAAGGCTCTGAGACCATTCCATATCGAGAGATGCCAGGGAGAAAGAGCACGGGGAGGGGGTTAGGCACACACGAGCCACTGTGGCTTTTCTAGAAGGACGGACAAGGTGTAGCGTCTATCCTTTCTGTCCTCTGTTTACAGATTCCCCAAGGTGAAGCGGGGTTCCCCTGGGCTTCATCCCAACTCCCACATTGGACTGACCTTTCAAATGTAGCCATAGCCTTCCTTACTCTGTTGTGCACTTTGAGGGGCTGGTATCTTTTCTAGTGGTGGATATAATTTGAGAAATAGCGATCTTATCCAACCTAAAACATCTCTGTTGAAATTAGAGTTTTTACTCAGTATTATAGGTAATAGTAGATAACTACTGTATCTGTATACTTGTACAAGAATTTTCGGGCTATCTGAAAACAAAAGGCATTTTATTTTTAAATGTGGAGATATTTTTGTTCTTTTTATACCTCGTTTGGAATAGGCATTTATTAAGGAACATGATTTTAATGATGCAACTCTTGTAGTAACACGTGGGGTAGAGTTTGCATTTTTTTTTCCCCAAAATCACATTTTATCAGAACTTTGTTTTTAATAGGAACGGGTAAAGGTTTATTCTACGCTGAAAGGAAAAGGAGAAAGGCACAACGTTCCAGTTGTGGAGGCTTCTTCAGGCGTGTCAAGTGTTGTGTCTCTTTTCTTTTCCTTTCTGCATGGAATAAACCTTTACCTGCTCGTTAGCAGCCGACACATACTGACGCAGCTCCCTACTTGAACTCCTGTGTTTTTTGTTACTATTTTATATGGCAAATATTGTAAAATTGTTAGGTTAATGGTTTGTGTTGGTTTTTGTCTTGTATATGATAAATGCCATGTTTTGTTACAGTGTGCTTTTGGGTGAGCTGTAAATAGTATTGTCTAAATATAAATATATAAATATTGGTACTCCACGATGAGAAGGATAGGGGTTAAATTCTGTGCCCTTCTGAACTCTTGTCGAGTTCTTGTCAGGAATGGTGCTTAGTGAAAACCAAGGAACATTCGTAAATGTTGCATTTTACAAGGCTTATTTACCCTGTGAATTATCCTCCATGCCTTTCTTACTGTTTCATTTCTGTTTTGGTTCCTAGTTGATCTACCCCTCTAAACAAGTAATGTCCCAGACTCCTACAGGAGAGTCAGCTTCAGTGGAGCACTGTTGCTGTATTTACTGATCGCTCTCCAAGTGTGCTGTTGCCTGGCTTGGCAGTGGTGTGTCTTCTGCATGCAAGCTGGGGGTGCCCTGGTGAATCCCAAGCAATCAGCGAACACTGTGGCCCTGACGCAAACCACTGACTGGGCCGTAGATTTCAGCCTGCACACTCAAAGCCACACAAAAAACATTCATTGTTTTTAATAACTCTGGTATTTAAAACTCTGGTATTAACTACAGACCGAGGCTAGACTGCACCACTGAGAATACCGATTTGTAATGATTATTTCAAGTTATTTAAATGCCAACTGGTGGGCAACCTTTTTTTAACTATTGATTGAAAGGTCAGTTTTGGTTGGTTTGAGATACAGTTAAATTAATGGTGTTATTCAGATATACAGTATATAAATACACTTCATAACATTGGTCTAATCTTGTGACTTTTTGTGAAACTGTAAGTTTCCCAAGATGCGGGGGAGCTGGAACCTATCCCAGCAGGCAACGGGCGCGAGGCAGGATACACCCTGGAAAGGACGGCACTTATGTTCCCTTTAAATTGTCATGTGCAATGCAGGCTGTTGGATACACATTGTTTCAAGTATAATATTAATAGACTTCTGTCAATTACCAGAAAGAAAAGAAACATTTTCCCTAACTTGGAAAAAAATGACGTTAGATGTACTGTATGTTCTAAAAAGACAGTTGTAGCTCTTTGTATGCTAAAAAGCATGTACAATATATTGAGTACATGTCCTTCATTTACAGTGTGGTACTTTGCTCTGCTTTGTGTTTTAATTATTTTTATTTAATTGAAAAAAATATAATTCACAAATAATTTATGTGACCTTTAACAGTTTAATAGATTTAAAATACCACTGCGACGGGATCAATGAGTTGACTGTTGAGTGACATTAGATTGTAATAGCAAAGGCAGTAATGAATTGCAGTGGTGATAGAAAGTAAATGAGTAGGAGTGAAGGGGTAAATTCTAAAGAAGGGTGGGAGTATACAGTATCACTCTTTCCTTTGAAAGCTTTTCTTCATGGTGCTCCTTTGCTTTGCTGTCTGTACTGTTCATACTTGACCAAATGTGTGGACTTAACACTGGACATTTTTTGCAGTAGGCTGGACTGATATTGTCACTATTATAAGAAAAACAGCAGCAGTATAGAAAGATGTCCATCCACTGTTCGTGTTAATTGGTGAAATATAAAATCCTCCAGTGCTCTATTTAATAATATAGTATAGTATAAAAAGTGTCTACAATCTTTTTTTTCTAATGTTTCTTCTTATATCATAGCCATAATATTAAAATCTAAAGTACATTGCATTCCGTATGGCATGTAGGAATAAATATTTAATTTGAGCAGAGATAAATAATACAATGCAGGGCCTTACACTGTATTCCAAATTTGCTTGGTATTGTACCATATAGTTCTCTCTTTATGCTTCCTGAAGGACATGTTCAGCAGATCACAGATGATAAGAAGCAGGAAAAACACTACTGTCCTGAAGTATTTAGGCTTCAGTGAGGAGTTGACGCATTTAATTAACAGATCCTTCAAGAATTTCTTCTCTGGCTGTATGCAGATGGGATTCAAATTCTGCCTAAAGAGCTGTTTTTCCTTGACCTTGATTGTACCTGGCATGGTGGTGTCAGAGCGCAAGTTCAAGAAAGTCATACAGTATCTGCTTGAAAAACTCCTTGGCCTCTATTTAAACTGAAAGCATTATAGAGGTTGAATTTATATATGTATATTCATTTTATAAAAGGAAAGTGATTATAAGTGGTTGGAAGTGATTTGCATTTTTTGATTAACCAAAAAAGATTTGAAACTAAATGTGGCAGAAAGAATTGCTAGAAACGTGAGATATTTTACAGAAACTTCAGGTGTAATATGGACAGATATGGAAAATATATGTTGTAGTTCAATGTGAAGACAACTGCAAGATAACATTATTTTACTGAATGAATTAGAATATTATGAATTTCCACATAGTTGTCAATTTTATCCATGTTTTTCTTTGTTGTGTTTCATTATGTAGTGTATTTGCTTTCCTTATGGTACACAGTGGTACTGTATTTAACCTCTCTTTTATGTCTTTTTTTGTTTTTAAGCATCTGTCCTGCTATCCAGCTTGGCAATCTCCTCAAACATGGATTTATTAACCACACAGGTCATTTCCAACACATCTTCTGGATGAAAAGTCTGTTTTGACATTATTTTGCTATACCATCAGGGTTTTAACAGAAGAAAAGCTTAAAAAATATATGATTTCTTAATATGGTCAGTTTTTGTCCAATTACTTGAATAGTCTTCAAGTCCAACATTCGGTAGAATCTCTAATGATAAACAGGAAGTCTTGTTTATATTTTGATTATGCTCAGAGTACATTTGACAGGCAGCCTATACTATGATTCTCATAACATCAATTTGTATCCATATGGAAAACAATACTGTTTTGAAGTGAAGCGGAGAACATGAAATACAGATCATAATTTAACTTTTTTTAACCAATAACCAATATAAAATTAAAAAGTTACATTTTAAAGCACTGGTAATTCCGTACACTTTGCATGCTGTAGTCTCCCCATGATGCATATTTCCTCAATAAAACAAAGTTGTACATGACCATCAGATCACAAAAGTGGATTCCTGGTGAATGGGGTGGGTGTGAAGGAAATGCTGTCTTGCAGCGAATATTAATCTGCGTAAAAAGTTGCCTTTCAGAGAGTGCCTTTAGAAAACTTATGGGAGTTCTCTGAAGCAAAGCAATTGCAAGTTCATTTGTTATTTTTAAGAGCTCATTCTTTATGATTTCAGCAGGTTGGAGTAATAAATGTGGCACCGTTTTGAAGTGGTTTGTAGTCATATATTTTTCATTTGCCTGTCCGAGTCAGTGATACGAAGACTGAAATGCATCATCCCCTCAGAGGGGGAACGCAAGATGTTACATGACACTGCCTTTTTTTCTCTCCCACTCTCTCTCCTTCCCATTGTCTTCTGTCAGATGAAGTGCTGCATGCGCGCTCATACGTTTCCAAGATGTCAATTCTGCACAGGCCAGAGGGGGCTAGAAAAAGGGGTAACAGTGTATTATACTGTTCCACTAGTCTTTCCTGTGAAAAGAATTTAGTGAGTACAGAGAACATAAGTCGGGCTGAAAGGAGCAACACTGTCCATCTGTTTGTTCTTGTTCTCTGGATATTCATTTAATTTACACAACACTACATTTTTAAATTTGTAGAGTGTCAAATAGCAATGTATTGTTAATCCATTAGACTGACAATACCTTTTACTTTTTAAAATGTATTGTAAATTTGCAAAACCACATAGTGTCTATGATTATAGAATATTTACTGTACATATGAATGAGTTAATACATATCTAGCTACTTATAATGACAATAATTTCCATAGTTACAATGTAATTCTTTTGAAAGTGTATGTACAGTAACAGTGAAATTCTTTTACAAGTGCCCAGTACATAACTACACTTTTGTCTTAAAATAACCCTGATAATTGTCTGGCATGTGCTGTTAAAATCAATTACCCTTTAATTACATTTCCACAATGCATAATAACATTTTAACGGTGTTTACATACAAGGTATAATATAAGTAAGTGTGTAATTAAGTAAAGTTTTACATATTTATTAACTCATTTAAGCTCTGAGAACAGGGTTTAGCTTATTTACTAGAAAAATCAGAACTTATCACAACCAAAAATGTTAGGGTTCTTTTTTTCTAATTGTACTACTCAATTTACATGTATTAAAAAGCTGTGCAAAGTAAAACTGTGCAAAACACTTTGAGAGCCCTAAAGGATAACATGAATGGGGTATGTAGGATTTTAGTTTAGAAATGCTTCCTAATCCTCAGCAAGAAGTGGATGCAAGTTGATGAAGAGTGTATACAGACATTTTAGAGTAGCAGTATCTACCGGAAATGTAATTAATGCAATTCGTGGTCTAAAATACTTAATTCCCCCAACTCTGCTTTGACACACTCTCCCAGGTGCTGATGTGGGTCATATTAAGGACTTATTAATGGGCTATTTTTTGTGAGCCAATGAGAAGGGTCACTCATGTGGTTCGCAGTCTCTGCGGGAGAGAGAAAAGTCCCTACTTTGAGCCGTGCAGGACGGCCCTTTCAAGTGGGCGTTGCAGGAAAACCGAGCAGCACAGAAACATGCGTGGGCTAGAGACAGGCGGCAGGCTGCTGACCACAGGGTGCGGAAGTGTTTCTGTCACTATCTGCCTGCTAACCTGGCCCAGTCAACTCTGTACAGCATCTCGCCTCTGTTATATCAGCACTGGAAGTTTCCTATTTCCTCTGCTTGAAGCGTCTGGATGGCTGAAGAAAGCCATTTGCTTATTATAAACCAGAGACCGAGAAATCTTCATCTCTTGCTAATGGAAGAAATACATTTATGTGAGAAATCTATGAAATGAACACAATATGCAGTGGCTGATATGGTAAAATTCCATTTTACCATGAGGGAGTAAAACTGTTCCAGAGATGGTGTGATTTTTTTGTGCGTTTTAGTGGATTTCAAGAAATAAAGTGGTTTTCTTCAGTAATCACTAATTATGTTTGTTAATTTTGTGCTTGTTAATCAAATGTGCAGTCTGCGGTTATTTTTGTACATTATCATCATCTAACATACATTATTTGATGGTAATCATTGTGATTATATCTGAAAAAAATCTGAGATAAAAAAACAATTCTGCACAAATGCAAAGACTTAATAGGAACATATTAACATTCTCATGGCATTATTTTGTAAAACACAGCAATACATTGTTGTGTAAACTTGCTCTTCTTGTTCATTGACATTTAAACATTCATATAACATGTTCTACATACAAACCTAAAGTTGTATTAGGTATAACTTTTAATAATGTATATAGAGATGTAACAGAACAGGAAAGGAAGAGAAACACTAATTTAGTGTTTGAGCTTTTCAGAAAGAAGGAGAAATCTAAAACAAAATTTCTTGCACTGTAGTTTTCAGTGTGCTTGCTCCTGCCTGGCCATCATCTCACTTGTCTTTAACTGTCTGTATCCTTGCCTGAGTGGCTTTATTATTCCCTTGGGCTGACATCCCAAGCCTGACCGGTTTAGCCTTGTTCATGTGACAAAATCATTTTCAACATTGTGTCAAATGCACTGACAGGCACTTAACCTTTGGCTCATGAACATGGAAGGAAATTCAGTGTTTATTTACTGGCCATGGGTTGTGGTAGGCCTTTTGTGGACCTAGACTTGATGGAGTTGTGATGGGTACCCATACATTTTATGGGCTCTTCACTGTGGAGATGGTAGTAAGAGAAGAAAAAGCTAAGAGGTCACTGTTTTAGTTGCCAGTGAAGCCTTCTAAGTTAAATACGATTTTCCAGAAACACCAGAACACCACAGTCATAAGTCATGCTAAATAAATCTTGCTTTGTTCTGTTGGGACAAGGTTGTTTTCAGTGTGAAACAATGCCTATTACATTTTAAGTGCAGGTCTTCTCTTAAACCCCCAGCTATTTTTGAATCTGAGTGGCTCCCCTGAGATCATTTTATCTCCCCATTTCCTTCCTGAAAAGCGCCTGGGACAATTTAATGGGCCAATTTTCATTGTCTATCAGATATTCAAATGGAAACCGAGCATGAAACAGTGACTGCATTTGGCTGACATATCAGTATGTCCTTGCACATATTATAAGTGAACCATTAGAACATAAGAACATAAGAATGGTTACAAACGAGAGGAGCCCATTCAGCCCACGTAACTTATTTGGTTATTCATTTATATCTGGGCTCAGAGAATTGAGGTCTTTTATGTTTTTTCTACATTTCAACTCAACAGTATATTTTAAGATACATTTTTAAATGCAACAGTGTGCTTCTTTCTGGATATAAGAGTTTTTTTTTTCTTTTCGGAATAGTGAGCTGTGACAGGAATTCTATATCTCTGTGTATTTACAGAATTCCATTAAAATGTAATTTTTTGATAGTACCTGGTGCAAATGCTAAATAAATCATCCATAAGGTTATCATGTCATTATTGAAATCATAAAAAAGGACATTACAGTTTCGAATAACATCTGTCCACATTGCTAAAGACAATTAATTGTTAAACCTACACATATATCTAGAAAATATTAAAAGGATTGGTTAACAATTATTTTATGTTTTGTTTTGATAGGCCAGGAGTAATATAAAGTGTGACTGTGCATCGTAAATATCTCCCTGGATAAATTCATATGTTTGGAAAAGAAATATGTCATGGGACTAAAACTACAGATGAAAAATCAGGACTATAAAATGCAAGAAGATGGCTGGGAGCTCCTGAACAGCCTCACGCTACATATCGTATCGTATGTTTCGACAGCTTAGGTCACGTTGTCGGGCTAGTCTAATCAAACAAATCTCAAGTCCTTCTCAACAACATGCCTCATTTGAAGTCATGTAATCCATCCCTCCATAGAATTTGGCATTTCTTCTGTCTGCTTACCACTTATTGTTAAATCTGAGTGAGAAACTATACTGTACATGCTACAACTCAGTTAAGTAATGTATTCATAATATACGCTTTTCCACACAAATCGAGTTGTTTGATGTGGATTCTGATAGAGACCTCATCAAATTCTTAATATACCACCTTTTTGAGTCCCCGCCTCCCCAAAGCACACATACACTTTCCAATACATATGCTTGCACACCTGGTCAACATTGTTACCTGTTTACAAATGACCAGAAATTTTCTGCTTGGTTCAGCAGCAACTGTTTTCCCTCCCCGGTGTCATAATTAGGCCTTTGGAGTTCATGTTTGGTTATTACACCCATCTCTTGTGTTTTGTACCTCTTGTTTTGTAGACGTAATCATATCTTTCCCCCCTTTTTTGGCACCTTTTCTGCTAAATTATGCACAGTGGGCCATACTAACCCCACATTAGCATGCCTTATGCTAAACAGTGTGTGTCAATGTGTCTGTGTTTTTCTTGTTTTTTTAAACTTAGTAATTATCTTCCAAAGCCACAGTTTTACGTTCATAATTATTCTCACTCATAGTAATTGCTGTAAACTTAGCTCAAGGAATTACTTTTTTCTTTATTTTTATTTTGAACTCTTTATTTTTTGCCACTAGTGACACAGGATTCTCTTTTGCTGTTGAATAAGTTATACTAATTGTTTTTTAATGTACTGATTTTAAATTATGACAAACAATTCTTCATCAAACTCATCATAAACTGATACTGTATATTTACAGAAATATTTAATCTAAACCAATGCAAGTTTATGTTTTCGTTCATAGCACTGTCACCTTAATTTTCCCAGTAAACTAACAACTGCTGGAGTCATGTTCAGTGCTTCAGTGGCTCAGGATGAAATATAGAGCCAAGCAGTGTGTGCAAAAGAACGTAGGAAAGATTACAAACAGGAGGAGGCCATTCAGCTCACAGATGATTGATCGGGACATCTTTTCTAGCCATTTTTCAGTGGAAGCCACCTTCAACAATGTAGCTGGGTAGTTTGTTGCAGACACTTATGGTCCTTTGTATAAAGCAATGCTCCCCATTCATGATTCCTTATTTTCCACTTAATGGTTGATCTTGAAATAGTCCACTTCCTTTAGTTAACTTTTTACCTGAATACCTACAGTATGTACGCTTATGCCTTCATATAGAGGTAAAGGGTCTTGTGTTTGCAGCTCAGCTCCGCATTAAAACAACTTTATAAAACCCAATAATCAAATAAGGTCAATTACCAGTTGTAATCTCCTTGCTTTTAACTTCCAATAATAACTTACAATAACCTAAAAACCTGAGTGTTTCAAGTGAGAGATGGCCATTTGCTCCATTTTGTATGTTTGATCATTTAGTAGCTCAGTGAAATTTAAATTTAATCCAACCACTGGATGACCAAAAGTATTGGTCTCAGTCACCAAGTTGGGAAGCCTGTTTTACATTCCCATAATTTTTGACATATAGAAGGGTTTCCTATTTTTCATCCTAAATGAATTCCTGTTTGGTTTCTAGTCCTTATCTCACTACAATGAGTGTGAAATGGTGCCATAGGTAAAGTGTATACCCCTTAGTTTCTTACTTGAATCGAATCTCTTTTCAATTTCCTTTGTTCTAGACCGAAGAGATCTAGCTTATTTAACCTGTCATATACTGTATTACGAATAGGAATTATTCTTGTTTCTCAAGGCTGTAATATCATTTCGTTGTATGTTTTATTTTTTGACGTTGTAGTTTAGTTTTAGTTGCATTATAAACCTTTACCATGACTTCCCTGGATATAAATTCCACGCTATTTGCGGTATACCAAAAGTTGTTATTGCTTTCCCACATTGCCTTGATAAGAACATATACATATCGATATACATTAAACCTCTACACTCCTTTTCATGTGTGGCTTCCTGCAGCTTAGAATCACCTGTGCAAGATGTACAGTATGGTGTTTGTTCTCAGAAGTGCAAAAAGACCATGTGTACTTCTGAGATGTTACACTGCCCTAATGTCAGTGTAGGACACATTTAGGATGTCCATGTGTAAGAACACAAATGCAACACCAGTGGATCAGGAAGACACGTGTCATTAATCACTTTCATATGGCAGGTGCAACAATAGCATTCATTGAATTCTTCGACAAATAGTCATCAAGAGATTATGCAAACATGACATTCATGAATGACTGACTTTCTGACTTCCATTTACACCTCACATCTCCTATTATGGGGACAGAGACCATGAAGACTTGTATGAGTAAGGCATACATACTGTTTTAGGACTGCTTCATTCATCAATTTACTTATTTTGTTGTGCATATTACTACCTCAACAAATGCTGGCAGTGCATTTTTTCAACATTTGATTAGTAAAAATCAGAAACTCTTACTTTCATAGTTTTTCATTATCCATGAGATCTCTGTTGTCTTTCCAGATTCAGTCAAGTATACAGAAAATAATGATATCAGGCATTGCAATCACACAATAAAGCTAATCCGTCAGGTTGAAGTAGTAATGCAAATATGACTTACTAATCCAGAAACACAGTGTAAATTGTCTCCCATGTAGCATGGGTGTGTGCTGAATTATTGTTTTTGAGGAAGATCATCTCATCTGATTTAAGCCATCAAAAGAGTTATGTTTATGAAGATTGTGTTTCTTTCTGAATGCATTGAGCACAGTGTTTCATCAAGTACTGAGAATTTTCTCAGCTCTATGTGTGTGATTAAAGCAGAGTGTGCATATACTCGGTGAAACCTCCATAAGCGCAAACAGATGTCACAAAGAGGTTTTAATCACACTTAGAACTATATGAGAAACCACCACCTCTCACCTGCTGTTTCCAGTCTACATGCTGAATCCTACTAGGAGTCATTAGTGGTTAGTTCCTGCCTTGCTTGTCTTTAGTTAAAACTTTCTGCTTTTCTCACACACATACATTAGTCCCAAAATATGCAAATTATATTATCTTCTTGTGACAGAGTGCTAGAAAAGACTAACAAATCAAATTGAATTCTAAATATTTCAGTTATATGATCCCTCTATCTTATTTAAAATGTATATCCAAATCAGTTCATAATGCAAATTTCAGCTAATTAGTTTTCTAATTCCTTGCATGGGTAATGGAAACGCATTGGTGTTATTTAAATATATGCCTAATCCTTTTGGGAGTACCTTTAATCTTTTTATATTAAAAGCTAAATTGTAAAATGTGAATATTAATCTAATTATGTGTAGATCATTCCTGTGCTGAAGATGTATTAGTGTGCATTCCCAAACCTCTTAGCAGGCTTTAAGATAAATTACTGAATCCATTTGAAGAGGTTTTATGCCCCCAAAAGCTTTAGAAAATTTAGCATTTTTTTAAAATGATACTGGTTTACACTGATCTTTCATATGCGCCACAGCTTTACATTTTAATATGCAGATGACTCAAAAGTGCACCCAGGGATTGCACTGTTTAGCAGTATTGAACAGTTCACAGGTAGTATGAAAACATTCACCGTTCACAGCCACTGCCACCCTCGCCTGTGACTACGTCAAGCAAGCCCTTGAGAGGTGAAAGGGAACATCTACAGTATGCACCTCTACTGAGCCACCACCCACTCTGCAACCTCCTTTGATTGCACTCCTAGCCCTTAATTAACACTTAACTGCTTAACATCTTGTTATTTTTGCAAGACATTAATGATACACACAAAACTTGAGATGTATCAGTCTGTATCTTTTATTCTGTGGAGTTCATGTACAGTATCTTTGCTAAATGTATTAGGATAAATGTACTGTATTAAACAGTCTGTGATCTGGAAGAGACTGATATACATTACTGTAGGTACATTTGTCAAAGTAAAACGATTGATTCCTAAAATGCCAAAGTCCTATGGAGATTTTTTTAGAACTGTATGATAATTCTTGTGATTGTTGCTATTAATTTACAAGAAAATATTTGCTAATTTGCTAGAAAGAAGCCACCAGATCAAGAAGTGTATCTTGTGATTGTTCTAATAGGTTCCTGCTCTCATGCATTATAATGCATCTAGTTTTGGAAGTCTCACTTTTTTTATCCAAGCATTTTTAACTGGCCTTTGAAATAAAATAAACAATTTACTCCTTACAAATTGCAGAATTTCTCTGATAATGAGCTACAAATCTGTGCTCATAGTGTGGGCTGAAGTTTTTATGTCTAGTGATACTGCCCAAGTTTGCTGCAAATTAGCTTTCGCTGGGATTTTCTGCAATTTTAAGACAAAAATGGAAATAACTTTTACATGTTGCTTTTCTTACTTGTATAGTATTGTATAGCACTATTTAGACTTGATCTAAAATTCTATTTATTTTAGTATGGATAGATACAAATTGATTTTCATTTCAGTGTATATTTGAGACTACTACATCATTAGCAACAAATTGTATTCTATTGTGCTCTGTAACCAGTACCATTCTACCTGCTCATTGTAAAGATATTTGAAAAAACCTTGCCAAACAATATGAAAATAGACTGCATTCAATTCCAGTTTAAAATGATATTTTGCTAAAAGATTAATCATTTACAGTAAGGTAATAGAAACTTTTGAAACTGCACTAACCTGGTAAAGATTTCTGTAAGAAATTAGTCGAATGTGATCATATTGTAGCTGATTAATCTTTGTCTGAGTTTATCCAACATTATCTGCAGGCATAAGTAAAGGGAACTGTTTGACCAACAAGCTGTTGAGGCCCCAATGGATTAATATTGGGGCCTACCTCTGGCACTGTCATGATGATAGATTTTAACAGCGTGACACAAAGAAAAGGAAGATTGTTTTAAACATGTACAGATTCAAGACTCACTCTTGATTTGTGAGAACAATTTGACTGATTGAATGTAAACCTTGCTTTGAAAACTGATATTGACTCATTTGTTAAACTTGACTTGATAAAACGACTCCAATCACTCATCCATCCTGATTTCCTTCCATGTCCAGTGAGGCATGAATCCCAGGCATTTTTGGTTCTGTCATTCCAGGCCCATTCGGGCTTTTCGGTACATGTGCGGTATGGTGACCTGGCCTGATTAAAGTTGACTAATTTTCAGTTTTTTTTTTTATTTGACAGCTAATTGAAACAGTCATTTATATAACCATTTAAAAAAAAAGACTTCATTTTTTGTTCCACCTTAGAATTACTAGCTTCCATCTCTTTCGCATGACAGAATCAGGTAATTATGTCCACATAAAAATGTGCAAGCTGTTTGCTATGTGAAAAATTATAATGGTGTGATTTTTAAGTGGAATATCTCCCCAGAGCATAATGAAAAGAACTTTTAATACAATTTTGAGGAATGAAAGCAATTGAAGCTACTTTGGCATTTGCAATGTAGGCCCCTCATTTCTTCAGAGTTCACCATCCATATGCTAGCGTGATTTTATCTGCCTTACAGATCTATTGGCTGTTGCACGGTGTTTCAGCTTTATGTTAATTTATTTTAATGATAAGCTGTCTATGTCTCTTGGTATAGAAAATACCACAAGCAAAAAGTACTTGCAATTAAGAAACCTTAACGGTTACCTGAAGACCATAACAGTATTTCAGAAATTTAGTACATAGTTATACCTTTTCGAATCAAATATATTTATTTAACCCTTTAAGTCATCTTGTATTTTACAGTGCAAGAAGATGTATGAGTATGTGACAAGAAATAACAAACACAAAACATTTAACGTTAAAGAGACCTGAAACGTCAGAAACAACACTATTTTTAAAATGACAGTTTTTTAGATTTTGAATAGTATTTTTAGCTAATTAAAATTCAACACTTTTTAAAGCCAAAATCAATGAGTCAAATATCAGTAGTTTAAGATACATTAATAACATAAAAATAATCTTATCAGATTTTAGAGAATAGAAGAGTTATATTCTATAAAGCTTTGTATTAATAAATGTACAAAATAAAATGTAAAAATATTAAGTCTTTTGAAATTGAAGAGAATATATGTTTTCATATATCTTGTTGATGTTGTAAACACACAGTTAATTTTATTTAAACATTTGAACTTTCATATTATGTCCCATAGAATGTGCTCTTTAGCCTATTTTTTATTTAAATTTCATAGCACTTAGAATAGTTATTTGGTTGGCACTGTTTTCACATTACTGTTGAATACTGAGAAAAAGTCAATTTGTTTTCCTTCCTGTATTGTGGTAAGGTTCTGTGTACTCCTTTGACTCAGTGTGGCTGTCAAAATCTCCTTGTAAACTAAAAATGTCCATTCTTGCAAAGGGTTAAGATGGAGCTGCACATGTTGCAGGCACCTGCAAGTAAGTATGATGAATATGAGTAAGATTTGCCAGTGCTTTTACTGACTCCGTTCAGGCAGTGTAAACTTGGCATTAATCATAACTGAAATCTGGTGTGACCGGTTTGCACAAGAGCTGAGTGATTGGGAACAGATTCACAACAGCTCTATTTCACTGACAGGTTCAAATGAAAAGCTCCTAAACTGGGAATATACTTTTATCCTAATTTTTCCTTTTGTCATTTTTTTCTCACTACCAGCACCTTAAAAGTCCCCACGTATCTGTTTTTTCTTGATGTTATAACCATCCCAGAACACCCTTGAAATCTTTTTGTTGGAAAGGAAAAGTGAAATGAGAGCATGGGGATAAAAATTGTCCATTTTCACTCATATTAAAAATTGCATGAAATGTCTCCTCTACATGAACCTGGCTTCAAGGCAGAGAGTTCAGAAGACTCTCTGCCTTTAAGTTAAAGAAATAAATGAGACTGATAGACCGGGTGAACTGTAATTGAGTAACATTTGTCTATTTAAACAGCTCTAGAAATTGTCTGCAGGCAAATACTACAATGTGACAGATAGAATGATGCTTGGATTTACTAGAAATGTGTCTGTGACAGCACCATCCCTTAGGTCACCTACAGTATATTTGTAACAGGCAAAATGAAAAGATGTAACATGAAAAAAAGACATGACTTTCACCGCCTAGCTAAACTGTACATGTAAAAGAAGGCCACAATACTAGAATGATGTACTCGCTAAAAACCAAGTGAATATGCCAGCAAAACCATGCAGATGTCTTCATCTTAATCTGCTTTTCATTTCCTTTTGTTTTGTAGTCTGAATGGAGAGCTTGAAAACACAGATTATTTTTCCTTCTTTGTCTACCTGAAGCTCTATTAAATGCATTTGATGCTGCCATGCTTCAGTATGTGTTTTATTACTTAGCTCTTTCCACTGATGCTACACTATATGTCTTACTAATGCTTCAGTGTTAAGCATAAAATTGTGGGACACAAGGCTGATTACAGTATTGTTCTGGTAGACCTGGCATTGTTGGTGATTAGTAATTGTTAAAACATAAGGAATTGTAGAATATGGGGTTGGTCATTTTGTTTCTCTGTGTATTTTTTCAGTTCTCAATCTGAGTAATATTATCTTTTAAGAAACTAAATTCTATATGTTTTTGCACTGCTTGCTCAATGTATCTGAAGAATTTTGTCATGCTCCTGTTGCAATTAGTGTGCAGTGGACTGCCATTGAGGTATGTAAGTGTTGGACCCTATTATTTTTAACTACCTTGTAAAGCCTTCGTGTTCCTTAAAACTGAAAAATAGGATTATGGAGATGTCTGCTTTGCCCCCTGCCTCACATAGACTTGTGAAGGAGAAATCTAATCATCTTATGTGCGTGTGAAATGAAGCAGATCAGTCTCTTACCTTTGCTTTGTGTATATTCTCTAAAGAAAATATAGTTATTAAGGAAGGAAACATGAGAAAGGCTAAAGGCATCAGTTTTTTGTGAATGCATGAGTTAATATAATGTATGCATAATTGTAATATTAGTCTTAAATCCCTTGATGTTTAGAATGCGTTTGTAGTTGTACTTGTATTCTGACTGTCACCCACATTCAGATGTGTCCCACAAAGTGTTGACGTCCTGTTGATTTTATTGTTATTGCAAAGAAATGCAACTGATTGGTGAGCAGAATCATTTTCTTTAGTGCCAAGATTATAATAAATTTACAGTAGGTAAACAAAAACAACATATTGTTTGTTCTAGGAATGATAAGACCATTTTCATATTGCAAATGTAGTTGCACTGGGTGGGTGAATACCATGTAAATGTTTTATCTGATTTGTAGATAAAGAGCACTCTTACTTCAACACCCACTTTAGAGTTTTTGGTGGGATTCAGGTTAACCACAGGGAAGGTTTTGAGTCATATAAAGGAGACTCCACAGCTTGAGATAGGTGAGGTGGTGCAACACAACCTGCAGATCATGGCAAAATAGATTTCTGTGCTTTAGCAAGTCCAATTCTAGAACATACAGTCCATACATGAAAACCTATTTAATTCACCTTTTTTTTTAATTTAGTCTTAAGATTTTTTATTTTGTTTGACATGGCCACTAGATACTACAGTATATAGCCTGTATAGGCTTCAGGCTTAACACTTGAAGAAGGCTCCACAGCTGAAACATTGTGTGCGTTTTCACTCGAGAGCTTAATATCAAGAGACATGAAAACAATGCTAGGCAAGCTAAACATTTTATTATGAAAAGTTTAAGATCAAGGATAAATTTATATACTGTACTTTGCATTTGCAAATCTAGACTGAGAAATCTACTGAGTATAGTTATACTATGAAATAGGTAAATTTCAATAGCAGCTGACAGCTTGCTTTAATTGATTTCATTTTTTCGAAAACATGGTGATGTAACTTTTTTAAACATACTTTGCAATCTCTAGCTGTTTAAAAAATAATTTTGAATATAGAAGTACTGAATATTTTTAGCTTACATAATGTTCCTTAAGAGATGAAAAGCAACATAACACAAGAATATTCTATGACCAGGGTTCAAAGGTATTAGAACAATTGAATTACTTTATCATATAAATCACTCTTTGGTTATATCGTAAAACTCTTTTGCTTTAACCTAGGTAGTGTATAAAAGTGACATTTGAATATATATCTTAATCTAAAAGTAAAACAAAGTATAGTTGCTTTATAGACTGTAAATCCCCTATTTGCATTGAAATGATTGTTTTTGTTTCTCTAAAATTCCAGAACCACCTGCTTCTTTGTGCACAATTCCAGTAGTTTGCTTTTGACTCCAGCCTGAAAATAGGAGAGAATACTCCAGAATAAGTCAGATTTCTTTTTGATATTTATGTCTATTGAGAAAAATAATATTTTCAAAATGATCAGAACTTGATTTCATCCTTAAACTGTGAAAAAAGCGTTACAGGGACAGGAAGTGGTACAACACTGTTTTCAGAGTGCTTGAGGAGAGAGCGAAAGGTTGATCTAAATAGGAAAGTGCTGTGGTAACTACACGGAAAATGGGGTTTTATTCAAGCTATAAATAACATTAGTTTCTTTGAAGTTTTATCTCAGAAGATTTATGTTACTGGAAATCTCATGAAAGTTTAATATTTAATAACTTAATGTGGCCACAAAAGTTGTGTCATAAGACTGCCGTCTTGCTGTTGGTGGAGTCAGGAAGAGGTCAAGGGTCTATAACCTTTTATGCTGTCATGGGGGTCTTGGGTTTCAACCTCCAATAAATGTACAATATACAGTATTTGGTTTTAAATTGTTTCACAAACCTGTGAAGGTGATTTCTGCCTATGCAATTATTCTGATAATGCTGGAATCACAAAGGCAAAACTGCCCTAGTTCATGGATGCATTATTACCTGGTCTTTGAGGTTCGCTCAGCTTCTGCATGCATACTTGTTAGAGACACACATCACTCATCATTTTGTGCCTGTGGTTTTGTGATTTTCATGTAAAGTAAACATGGGCCATTACCATTTACATGAGCTACAGTTACTACGTAATCTTTACTAAAATAATGATATTATCTTGGAGGGGACACACACTAGTATAGAAGGCTTGTGTGTGACAGAGATGAAAAAGGATATTAAATTAGAATGCCTAAGGCCTAGTGCGTAACTGTGGGAAGAGAATTAAGCAGAATTGTTCTAATTGTTTGAAATTGCAACTAAGATTTCTGGTCTGCAAAGTGAAATTGTGAGGGGCAATGTACAGTTTTGATTTTCTTCTGTGCACAGTTCCCATCTACAGTATACAGTATATACTACTGTATATAACAGTATAGTGTGTGCATTTATAGAATATAGAAGAATATAGGTTTGGTGCATTATTTATAACAAACTATTTTGACATTTTTAACTGGTGGCACATTCAGAATATAAAACAATATCATAATCTGGAGACATTCCATATCCTGACAGACATTCTGATATACAGTATATAAAAAGATAATGTTGATGTCAATGTTTCTTAGGATTTTAAAAGTTGCATTTCCTCTCAATATACAGTATCCTGATTGTTATTAGGTTGAAGTCTTTTTATGATATATGGGAACCATTTCCGACAACTGAGGAATGATTTTTACACTCAGCTGTGCTAGTTAATTGCATATTAATATACAGATACAAATACAAATACAGAGCAAGTAATAATATTGTTGTTCTGGGAAAATAAAATGTATTTTGCAACTTTTGGGAGGTAACAGGTTAATAGCAGAGAGATGTGTTACAAACAGATTGTGGTTAAGTCAAGTGTTGCATAAGATAAAACCTATCAAAACCCAAGAAGACCCAGGCTGATTTCAGAAATCTTAAATGCACTCTAAAGAATTAAAACATCAATATCTTTAATGAGATACTTCAAACACTGAGTCCTCCTAGCATATTTGAAAGACTCTAAAGGGAAGGCTTTGTTTTGTGATGTTCCTAGCATGTTCAAACAGGGTTCTCTTTGAGACAGAACACAGTTTAACTTTTGAGACAAAAATAGGCTAATTTTATTTATGCTGGAAAGATATCTGAATCAATAGATCACAGTCTCAGCTATTATAATCGAATACTTATGGATAAAATCACTGAACCATTCCTCTAGTCCTCAAGAAAAGCATAAGAAAACTACAGGTTTGTTTTTCCTTTTTTAAAATTCTTGTTTCATCATAGTTTTTCCATTATAGTCAATTAAATTATTCCATTCTGCATTACAGTTAACCCCTGGGTTAACGGACTTCACTTTAATGGATTTTGGATTTAATGGACAAAAAAAAAAAAAATCTACTAAAGTAGAATTTTGTATATAAAATCAGAAATACCTGACTTACTCCCTCATAACAGGGAAATGCACAAATAATAAAACAATGTTAAATAAATACTACATAATTTTAAAATTCAGGACTATCAGTGGTGCCCTGTAGGGTAGGTCAATTGCATACAATGGGTATTGTATTTCATATGCTTTAGGGAATTTTGTACATTATATTTCCGACACAAAATAAAGACCTTGTTTTTTTATGATAACAATTTTCATTGACTGTGTTGATTGCAGCTGTTAAAGAATTTAAAAAATCCATTCAGAAGATCCAGAAAGCATGTACATTGTTTATATATATAGTCATATAATAGTGTTTTTTGTACTGAAAAAATATATATTTTTTAATTCAACATTGAGCGATAATGGACACCTCTTCCCCTCTATTAGCCTGTTAAACTGAGTGCTGTTATTTATTGCATGTATTTTAGTGTTCTGTCTGTATGGTTGAGTTAATTTGTATTGTTTTCTAACCCAAGTAAAGAGTACAAGAAGGAAGGCACATGGCTGCACTTGCATTATGAATTAAGATGTTTGAAGAAAAAATGAATCATACAGATAAAAGAAGAGTGAATAGCTATGTTATATGAGAAATGATGAATTTTGAAAGTTGAAACAGCTTCTTAGGAGGTGGTGTCTGACTTTTTTCTTGGTTAATTTCTTAACAATTGAGCAATTTTATTTTCAGTTAACAGAAATTGAGTTTGCTTCATAAAATGAATATTTGAATTATCCCATTTGCAGGACAAATGTTTGATAAAACAATATATCCAGGCTGTATAAAAACATGCTTATGTAATGGCATTAAGTTTTTTATTCCTTTCATACAAGAACAGCAAACATTAAACATTGGATAGTAAGATTTTTTTATCAGAGCGGTACCAACAGAATATGCGTGAAAAAAATTAAAGCCAGGTTTCAGACAGTTAGAATAAATATTAATTACAGCACTTAAATAAATTCTTTAAATGACTATAAGTGTTCATGCTTTTACTCTTGGAAGTATTTTATACATTTTGCAATTGTAGTCATGTTGTCCTGATGACCACACTCTACACTGATACCTTAAGGGCATATTTGATTTGCATCACCTTTTTGCTTGAGTGTATTTTCAAAAACCAACAAATACTACATGATGCTGTGCAGAATGGCACAATGAATGGCACAGTTTCTTGAGGAATGCAAAGTAAACTAAAGATATGAATATTGAAAGAGAATAATATATTGTAAAAATACAGAAAATCATCTATTAGGAGTCAAAATGAAGATGGTGCTAAATGGCATTATCAGGTGTTCAGTTTTAAGATAGTCAGGATATCTCAACACTTCTGGATTGCATTCTATAACAACCAACACAAGACATGGGGATAATTTATCAAACATTTTAGTAAGGTAAGGGAGAGATACAGACTTCATGCACCCACTACACTGTTATGCTGAAGATGGCTTCAGTCTTTTTTGATTCCTGTGTCAAAAAAGACAACATTAACATTAATGTTAACACTGAATTAATGAGACAACAAAAGTACTTCAAGTAGGGAGCTGTGTCAGCATGCAAAGGAACAGGTAAAGGTGTATTCCATGCTGAAAGGAAATGAAAAGAGGCACAATGTTTCCAGTATGGAGCCTTCTTCAGGTGTGGGCATCTTCTGCACACCTAAAAAAGGCACCACAGCCGAAACATTGTGTCTCTTTTCTTTTCCTTAAAGCATAAAGAATCTGAGGTTTTTAGACACATTTCAATTTAAACTTAGATTTAGAAATTTGGACATGTAAATGATTACGGAAAGGCATGGATGCATTTATTTTAATGATACAACTCTAATTTTTTTGTTAATAATTTCTGACATACGGTAGAAGAAGGAACAAGCAATTGTGTCTTAGACCAACTGTTTAAGGTCCTTTTGGAACTTTAAAATTCACAGAAAAGTTATGAATAAAATTGACTCTTCTACCTGAGCTAGGAAAGACCAGTGAAGTAGACATCTCTGTAGTTCAGGTAAATAGATGGGGCTTGGAGAAAGGGGATATAGAGGAGATTCGATGTTTACAGCTTCCTCCCAAGCCACTAAGTCTATATCGAGTCCACAGAAAAAAAAATTCTGTGAAGGGCAAGGAACTTGAACGAGGGAATAAAATGTGGACATTACAAATCTACTGTTTGGGTTGGTTAAGGCTCTGCTCCAATGCACTAATTGAATCCTCTTTCCTTCTTTACCTCTGAGGTCAGTACTTGCTGTACCATGCAGCGTTGAAAAGAGTCGTTTTACATTTACTAATTGATGATCAACTCCTGGGAATTTTCACCTTTCAAATAATAAAGTGTAAGATGATTGCCAGCTGTGTAGTACAGCATCATCTTAACGTAAGGTTACTGCTAAAAATACCCAAAGAAAAGGGTCTTGGAACTTATTGTACTCCCACAGCCCGTAAGTTCAGCCACTTCTCACTCCGGCTCTTTTTTTTTCGTCTATGTTAGACACTCACCTCACCCTGTTCCTTTTTATGAAAGACTGTTGACAGGTACCTTGCAGCTCCATCACGTGTTGACAGATTAATCTGAGCGTCCCCACTGCCTCCTGGCAAGACACCCAAAGCCTGCAGGGGTAATTCTTAGCCTTGGCATGAGCCCTGCAATTAAAATAATTAAGGAAGGCTGGACAGGCTTTTACAGTGCCACTTCAGGGCTTTCTGAGTTCATACAGACACACAAACATGTACAAAATAGAGAGGTTTATATTAACTCCTAGAGCCCCACAACATTACATCTTTTGCTTAGGCTTGTTTTTTATTGTCTTTTTATTAACCACAGAAGAGCTTTGAAATCAACCGAATTTGTCTTTGTGAAGGCCTAAATGTAATTACTTATTTTTTAGGCTGCTGCTGTTTTCATGTACTGTAACACTGTATATTTTCTGTCCTAAAATGTCTCCTTGATATTTTAAGATTGATCTGCAGCATAAATGATTATGTAGTGAAACCTAATTGAATCCAGATGTGAGAATGGCCTGGGGGGAAATTGTATACATATATCCTTAGCAGTCTAAAGGTTAATCAAATTACATGTAGGATATCAGAATTCATAGACAGAGGAAATAATAACAGAAAAGGTTTTGACTTATATGGTCTTCTGTACTGCAAAGGTTTTTAACTGCAATCTAAAACATATTTTTATTGTTATTAACTTTGAAGGAAATTTATTTTGTTAAAAAGTTAACAGAACACTGATTTAATTTTTTAATTGTTACTTCATAGTTTATTTATATTTGATGTGATAGTAAATTAACTGAAATAAAACATTGATTAATATATCTTTTTACAATCAGGCAGTTTAACTTATATATTAAAGAAAATACCAATAACACATGGAATACATGACAAAACAAATCATAGTAGACTTTGATGACTAAATGATACTCTCAGTATTGCCTTGAATGTTGTCTAGCAACAAATTCAGTTTTTGCAAGAGTTTTTCCACAGCTGCTAATATCTTTATTATCTTTATCTTTATATATTATTATTATTATTATTATTATTATTCATATCAAAAGTAATTTATAAGAATAATTTTAGTTAATGTCTAAAGATGCATTTCAAGCATGTATAGAAGGTGTTTCTGAATTAAACTAATAATATCACACAGAGAAAGCCAGATTGTGACTTACCTTTTCTCTTTCCTCTCTGGCTTTTGTTTAAGCTTTTGATCACAGTTCTCTCTTATTTATCCTAATCCATAATTAGTATCCTCTCTTCTAAGGCTCTGTGAATTATGTAACATGGCTATTTAATATGCACAGTGGCCATTACTATATGGCATGCGAACAGTTTGGGGCTACCAATCTCTGCCTTTAGCCCCATCTGTGCTGTAACACAGCACAAAAAGCTACCAGCAAGAAGCCTGTGTCTCCAGCTGGTAGTGTGTAATGGCATGGTAAAATTTGCCCCTGTCTTTGAAAGTGACCAGAGATGACCTCCAGCTGTCTCCTGCCAGTATGGAGATTCAGGAGCTATACAGGTGCTGACAGGGCTGCTCTCCCAGCAGTGTACGTGTTCACTGAACACAGCTGTTTGTCAAATCATGTGGCGGCTCTTCAAAAACATCAGTTTAAAGTTGCAGACTCTGGCAGGAATTACTCACAGGGCTTGTCTTACTTCAGGTACAATGATGCCAAAACAATGATGTTTTGTTGTTGGTTTGTGATCTTTTTATCCAGTCTTTAATTCACATTGCATCATATTGAGTGAAATAAAAAAATAAAGTATCATTTAACTGGTACTTTGTGATTATTTATTTTTTAAAAATGACAAAATAATACTTAAAGTCATAGATCTGATTTTGAGGAACCTACACCACTTGTGCTGAACGTTGTTAGACTACAGTTTTGCAAGAATGGTTTTACCACACCTGCAGAATTAGCACAGTAGTTAGTAAAGACAGGTGGGAATGCTGTACATAGAGAAATACGGAGACAGTTGCTTCCGTTGCTCTGCCTTAAAAATACCCCTCTATATTGTTACATCTGTTTAGGACTCGGAGTGATCCTCTTTGGACAGCTGCTACAAATATCACCTCCCATTTCCCTTTACAGATCTGGCAATGTGCTCAAGTACTACTTGACTATGGAAGGCATAACAGTAATGTTTCAGAGAGCTGAGATTTTTTTTGCCCATTAGGATTCAATCAAAATTTGTGTGTGGACTTCCATTTCTTTAACACCAAGCTTGAACCTCATCAGTTCAATTAAGAAAGCAGTGCAAATGGGTCTTTAATGAGATCCTGGCAGTAGGTTTTATTTTACAAAGGTAATGTGAGACTACCCTTAGCAATAGGGGCAATTTATTTACCAATAAATAACCATGCACATATCATGACTTACATCTCAGAGTGGCAGTAGCTGTGACATTATAACTTATTTTGATCTTAAGGGGGGGTTAGTTCCAAAGCAAAGACAAGCCATGTAAAGTTCATTTTTCTTCTTCAGAAAACAGGTGACTGGAAAAGGGATTCCTTGTTAGGATGGAAGTGTTTTTCTTGTGCCCCTTTCTTTAATGAGCCCAAAATGGAGCAACATATTTCAAAAGAAGGGGGAAAGACATAGCACTAATGACTTCACACGCCATTACCCATTTTGCATGATACGTCACACCTCATTATGTGCTCGGAGCAGTGGTGCATGAAAGTGTGAAAGAGTTGTTTTGGGATAGCCATAGGGTTTAGTCCATATTGTTATTCTTTTGCCCTGAAGTATAAGAAATTGTCATAGAAAATAGTATCTTTTTTCAAAGTAATCCACAATTCTTTCAAATTGTGAATGAATTACCTTATAATAGTTTAGTTCTGTACTAGGATATTGTTTAGCAACTGAACTCTGATTAAAATCTGTCAATATCCCTGCTATGCATTCATCACTAGATTTTTGCATCACCTTCTAAAGTCCTCAGTTGTGTAGATGTGAGATATTGTTGGAGGAATTAGGACAGCACCGTTAACCTAGAATACTAACCTACACATTTCTGTACATCTCACATTGAGAAACAAATATCTGTCCCCTTTCATTCTGAAGTTTGGCCTTTGAACCTAAAAGCCAACTTGTGTTTTGATGTTCTCGATGTGTGTTTGGTAGTTTTTTGTTGTTTTTTTTGCAGTAAGGAACTAATAAGAATTTGAACATAAAAAGTACTTTACAGTTACAGATAAGAATAGGTGATTTGGTCCATCTGCTGTAGCTTGTTTAGCTGCAAGTAGCAAAGTGATCCAAGGATCTCATCCATCCATTCTTGAAAGAAGCCAGAATGTGAGCTTTGGCAACGTACAGTAGCTCTGTAGCTTATTACAGACTTGTGTAAAAAATTGCCTCCTGTTCACAGTTTTAAATGCACTTTAATGTAGTTTCTATATGTCCTCTGGTTTGTGTTTTACTGTTGATTCTGGTCCATTCAAGTTCATTGAGTTAACCCTGCCCATAATTATGATTCTGAAGTATTGCCACAACATGTAAAACACAATACATTTCTGAAGAATTATTTGTCTTTCTTTAGACCAACTAGTAATAAGAGTGGGTTGTGTTACAAAGACAGCTGACAATGTGAGTAGGAGTGGTATGAAGAAAGAGGTCTGTATTACTAAAATGACAAAAACTAACCATCTCTAATTATAGGTTTCATTTGTTTTATTTGTTTGAGTGATTTTTGATCATATATATTTTTCTTGTTATGCATCACAACTCTGCAGTATGCAAGCATTGCAAAATATAGTTCACTTTTGTTTTTGTTTAGTTAAAAAATAAACTTGTAGAGTGTGAAGCCTCATCTGGCTGCCTTCTCTGAACTCAAAGTATGTCCTCTAATCTTGAAACTAGGGTCATGAAGGGATATTGTTAGGGAGCGCAATGATTTCAGGCAAAGGTCAAGATGACATTGTGTTATAGATTGGAGTTTGTGCTTTTCAAGGCTTCTTACACTGAAACAAACAACCTTCGTTTGAAGAAAGAGGGGGTGGGGGATCCTACAGCAAACTAGTCTTCTTTATAACCTTGGAGTGCATCAAAAACTTTTTTAGAGCAAAGTGTAGATAAACTGTTTCTCAGATTATTATTTTATGCTCTGTGTGTATGTGCCCTGAGTAGGTTAAATTGTGTATTCAATTCTATTCATTTTCATTTTGTAACCTTTTTATCCTATAGCAAAATGTAAAATCTTTTCTTAGATTTCAAATTTATTGCATCAATCATCTATCAGTTGATTTTTACTCTTATATTCTTTGAGATCATGTAGAAATTAATTTATTGGTGGGTGGGAGTATTTGAGATAAATGGAATAGTTAATAGATACTTAATAATTAATACTTAACTGTTCACAGAATCAATATTCAAATATGCTTTTATACAGTATATTTGTCAGTGTTTTCGCATACCATGTACAACTTAGTTGGAATGTATATGTAATTTGGATCACTCTGCTTGTATATGTCAAGACAGTCTCATCCCCTTCCACATGAATAAGTATATTGCAATAACAGTAACTCCCTGTAAACAGTTTAATAGTAATAATAATTGCCTACACTTATATAGCGCTTTTCTTGAAACTCCACTCAAAGCGCTTAAAAAATGTAATGTGTTTGCATTAGAACAGATTTTTGTAGTTATTTCTTGACTAGTGAAATAGTTTTATCATTTCATTGTTCATCAATACTTATATTTTATAATGTACTACTGTATATATTGTAACGCTTACAGCCACCAGTGAGTGTGTAAGAGCCGGCTTACCAGAGCGGTGACGTCACCGCCCTTCCCTGCAATAGCAATAGCTGGGCTGTGGAGAGATCTCTCTTTAGCTCAACAGGCTGGGTCCCTGTTGAGTGACGCTGGAGGCCCGGGTTTGCGTCCCCGATGGTGGGGGACCGACCTGATGCGGCAGCGGCAAGGGCGCCCACCTGAACCCCGTAGCGTTACAATATATTAAGACAGTGTGCTTGAGAACAGGTAGTGAAAATGATTAATGGAAATTTGAATTCAGTTTAATATTTGCTTTTTTGTGGCTGCTAAAACTATTATGCAAACTTATTGGAGATGTATGTACGTAAGAGGTTGAGTTGCACTCGTACAGCCTAGGAAAACATGTTTAGATGTAAACTTTGGCCCTCCAAACAAATAACACTTCTTTAAAGAGCTTCTTAGCCCTTTAAAATCAAACGGAGCCACCGTAGAATATTAGGCAAACCCATTCAGAAAATAAGCATTGTTACAGGAGAAAAGGGCTTAAGGAGCCATATAAATCATTTCTAGGTGTTAGTATATTAAGCAATAAACTTGTTATATTTAATGTCGTGGATGCTGAGGAATACGCTAGCCGTCAATAGGATCAGACTGGCTGGATTAAATGGCCCAGCAGAATCTCTGAAAGAAGACAATGATGTGGTAATGGATTAGTGTCCCCTAATTCCCCAATGTTTCTGTTTCTTTTGGAAGATTTCATCCCCTTTTATGGGAAATAAACTTTTAATGCTTCAGCACATTTTTGTCCTATATACCATGTTTTTAGGAGTTTGTAAAAAATAAAAGTATTATCTTTATACTTCCCTATACCCAAAGGTAAATTACACTAAATGTCTTGGCACAGGGAGCTGCATTAAATACAGTATGTTCATTGGTGTTCTCTGTTCAAAGGTCATGAATTGACCTCTATCAGCAGCTGAGAAATGAGGCATTGTTGCCAGTGCTTTGTAGGGATATCTAGGCCCTTGTTTGTGTTTATATGTTTATGTTTTCTTTGAATTTGGTTCATGAGTTACTGCACATGAGGTGAAGGTTTCTGTATAGTCTGATTTCTGAGTTCTCTGCTTCTGTCTTTACCTCCTATTCAATTCACTGAAAATGTCATCTCTGAAAGACCAGTTCCTGTTGGGCTTATGCCTCAATTTAAATTAAAACTGTACTTATATTGGTGGAAAAAAAGATCAACGTTACATCAAAACTATTTTTCACAGGACTGATTAAGAGAAATGAAAAAAGAAAATAATCTAGATTTTAAAAGTGCCATGTTCCTTTAAAAAAAGAGTAAGCTAGAAGATTTTTGCTGAAATAGCATGCGTATATTTGTTACTACTATGCTTTGGTATGTGCTACCCATTAGTTTTTCTATAAACAGAGATCTCTCCAAGGCATTGTTTTTCTAGCTGTTACTTTTTTTTAACAATATGATAGTTTGCCCGTGGTTTGAACTGACCTTCGGTAGCGCCTTCAGTAGATAATGGAATTCTAACAAAGGGCATGAAGCTGTCTCAAGCCAGCATTTAACACTCTGATAAAGGCATGCTACATTTACATGTGAGCAGTGGCATCCGAGCATGCTGTGTGCACTTGCCAATAAAGCTGGCTGTTATTGTCATTATGATCTCTCCTACTATCAGATTCAGCCTGTGTGTTAAGGTGTCCATTATTTAAAAAAAACTACACTGCATTTCTTGAATTTCTCAAAATAAAAAGAACATACTGTATAGTAAGGAAGAAAACAAGAACAAGCTAGAAGGGACCATTTGGCCTATTTTGGTAGTTTTCATACACCTGTTTCAATGCCCAGAGTTTAGGGTTCATCCACCTGACAGGTAAGCCTGTTTTCCATACAGTACCCTCTACTCTTTAAGTAAAGAAGGGTTTTCTATTTGTTGTCCTAAATGAATTCCAACTGTGATCATTTGTCCTTGTATCATTACTGAACAAAACATTCCCCTGGATTATATATCTTTGAATGGTACAGAATCTATCTGTACCCCTTTTGGATTTTGTACCAGTAAAATGTTCTAGATGGAATTGATTTAGCTCCCTCAACCAGTCCATATATTTCTGACAGACCCCTAAGATCAGGAATCATTTATGTTGTTATTATTTTGACTCTTTCTATGGCTTTAATATCATTTCTGTTGTATGGTGACCAAAAAGGAACACAGAATTTTAGATGAGGTCTCACTAGTATATTGTAGAACTTCAGCATAACTTACCTGAATCTAAAGTCCTCACTTTTTGCTATTTTCCCAAACAATCTACTTGCCTTTTTATTGCTTCCCCACATTGTCTTTAGGAGGATGTAGAAGAATGTAAATAAACACCCAGATCCCTTTTGTGTGTAACTTCTAACAGCTCAGGAGGACTATCAGAGTCTCACTTTGCACTAACCACTGTTGAATTTCAATTAAATTTCATGTGTCAACCCAGTCCATTATTTTATCTGTGTCTTTTGTAACTCTTTCGCTGCTGTTTATGTTTTGCCACCCCCTTCCCCCATTTTAGTATCATCAGATATTTTGACTAGTTTGCTAACCCTACCAGAATCTAGATCATTTATATACAGTAGATCAGAAAGAGCAATGGATCCCTGCAGCACACCACTACTCACATCTGCTCTTAGGATAACATGGCATTTTTAACACTTTCTCAATCCTTGTACTACATTAGCATGAATTCCCATGGCTTTCAATTTCAACTTCAGTCTGAGAATCAGCTTTTTATGAGAGTCATAAAGGTCATCCTGTTGTTCATCTAAATAAACTAAAAAATTCTGATTGATCCACCAGAAAAACAAAAAAATGAACAGATCTTCCCAATTAGTGAGCAAATTTCATTAAAACAGCAAGTTTAAAACTGAGCAAATTATTCAAATAAAAACATCTGTTGATGCTTTTATTATATACACAGGTGCCAGATGTTACATTTTATTTATTTTTTCTTTAAAAACAGTTTTGGAAAGAATAAAACATCTTCTGAAAAAGCTTAGAGGAATAGAGGGAATTGGGTGTTCAGAAAATTCAGTTTCAACCTTACCTTTGTAGCAATAAAAACACTGACATTTCCATTATCTATAGAAAGGTAGAAACCGTATTTAACCACTATGTGGTTTATGTGTGAAGCTCAAAATCAACAACATTGATTTTGGGCTCTACATAATATTATTGTTAAGTGAGACCCAGTTAAAGAACAGTGAATTTCAAGTAATGAAATGGCTACGCAGGATGAACATGAACTGAGGCAAATTAAAATAAGTGCGTCTAATTGTTTTGATACTTTTGTGGGAAGGGGTAATATGATAAAGTAGTTCAGGTGGGTGCTGTAGCATGCATAGGCTGCAAAGGAACAAGGAATACGTTTATTCCATGCTGAAAAGAGAAGAAAGAAAACAGCGTTTAGGCTGTGGAACCTGCTTTGGGTGTGTTTAGACAGAATACAGTGATAAAAAAATGTTTTCTTTCTTCTCTTTTCAGCATGTGATAAAGTAGTCATATAGAAAATTTAAAATCTCTTAGGAATTTTGTTAATGCATTACATTGAATCTTATTTTCAAATTTACAGGATTTAGTATATTAGTATACGTACATTATATAACAACCAGTACCTTGGATGGATTTACTGTATGTTTTCTGACAAATCCATTTGCCTTAGGCTACATTATGAAGTTTGAAATTCCTTCCGAAGTATTTAAGAATTTTTGAATGTGCAAAGTTCCATAGTGTTTAAGAACAAAAAGCATAATCTACAGTTCCTACACTGTATTAAGTCTATTTAAATGGTTATTTAAATGTATTAAATAGACATTATAAGCTCTACATTGAAAATCTGCATGTCTCTGGGGAGTTTCAGTGTTTAATTTTAGATGGGTTCATTTTTAGAGCAGCTCCCTGCTTTCAGTTTTAAAACTGAAGTTAAACTTCTGGCATGATGGGACTACTCTTTGGAAAGTGACAGTCCATTCTGGAGCACAATGCCCTTTTGGATTAGAGGATGTGCTGGGATGTGTGCAGCTTTCTGACCTCAAACAGATCAAGCAGAAAAAAGAAGAAGCTTTGACAGCTCCTGGAACCCTTTATTGTTGTG
This sequence comes from Atractosteus spatula, assembly GCF_055471065.1. Classification (NCBI taxonomy): domain Eukaryota; kingdom Metazoa; phylum Chordata; class Actinopteri; order Semionotiformes; family Lepisosteidae; genus Atractosteus; species Atractosteus spatula. The sequence continues at coordinate 472,535 of NC_142726.1, read as the reverse complement.
GACAAATACTATAACCTTTGCCCCTGCAGCTAAAGGAGTCTCAGAGAGTAAATAACCAAATGCCAAATGAAAAACACGTCCTTGTTCAGACCAGATGTACTCAGCAATGTCCCCATTTATGCTCTAACAAAAACAACTGTCCACACTGATAAAAAAATTAAAAGAATGAAACAATATTCACAAAATATTTTAGTTTCCTCAAAGAATGAAGAAAACTTAGTAGCAGTATGCCACTTTAGTATTAGAATAAAAAAAACATTGAAGAATGAACATGTTATATATTTAATTAATACTTTCAATAATACTACTACTACTACTACTACTACTACTACTACTACTACTACTACTAATAAGATGCATAAATACCACAATTACTTTGCCAAACATTGAAGTCCATGTTTGTGTGCATGTTGACATGTATACAACTTACTGTCATTTGTTTTATCTGGTATATCATTCTCTCTTTTATGATGTTTTAGTTTTTAATTTTATACAAACACTTCTTCAGAATTCACATTTGTAAGATTCTCAGTAAATGCAACTATTTTTCTTAAGTTTTTCAGGTTATGTGGAGATTTACAGTATAACCATTCATACAAATAGTCTTGTTTTTTTTACACTGAAGCTCTATTTAATTAAAATATAAAAACTTCAGGATTTCACAACATATCACAATTCAATATGGCACACTTTTCTATAACTTTCAAATAGAACATAAACACTGACAGTAATTAAGCTACTTAACTGGAAGTAAGAATGAGGAGGTATATTTTAATGAGTGTTTTTTACATTAACTTTGACCCCAAACACAGGCAGGTTGTCCTTGCCCTCTAAATGACAACATCTGACATCTGGAAACATGCTGCGTTCAGTGGTAAGAGGAAGACACCTTTCCAGTCATAATTATAGACTTTTAGACTACATCATTTTGACAGTGTGTTAACTTTAAAATAAATGGAAAACTTGGAAATGTTATATGGAATATATGGAAATATGGAAAATAATGAAAATAAATTAATATTAACCAAATAGAATGATTATACACCCAAAAGTGTTTGGAACATCTGCATTTTGTAGATCACTAACTGGCAAAATCCTATCTGTCTCTTCATATATCAGAATGACGAACAATGACCTTTAACCCACCCCAGAGGGAGGTTGCACACCCTGCAGAGCCTTTAGGAGTGTTTGCAATTGAGCTGCAAGGGCTTTAGTGCCCTGGGCTCAAGGTGATATTGAAGAAGAAAGGGGTGCTGAAATATGGACTGCAGCCTTTTTACAGTACAGTGCAAAACACAGGTCCTAATAGCTTCCAGGTGTGCCTGATGCATGGTTATACTTTGGCTGTTGCTTTGTGGAGATTGGGATCATGCCTTCATACACTTCTGAGTAGCAGCTTTGAAGTGAGTGGCTTTCAAAGCAAAATCCTCGAAACCTGGCCTACTAATAACATTTTCTGAGAAGTGATTATTTATAAACCATGTTTCACCCAGATATGTGATGAAGCTGAAATGCTCCATTGGCATTCACTCTTAGTACAGAGACATAATTGAAAAGGAGGGTGTATTTGCTTTCTTTAGAAATTTCTATAGGCTAATGTTTCTCAAACATTTTTGAGAAGCATACAATCCACAAGTATCCCAGCAAGAGCACCACAAGCCCCTCAACCATATCCTTTACATTTCTTTTGAAGAGCTTGGCTTGAAAACTGACTAAGCTAGCTTTAAAAAGGTTCAAAGAAGGTACAATTATATTTCTTAATATCCCCCAGGGCATTTATTGAAAAATGTTCTTAGATTTTCGTTTATAACATATATCCAGCATATTTTAATTAAATTATGAAAGTTTTATTTTGTTTTTCCGTAATAATCTCTTCAAAATGTACAGTAGCTGTAATTTAGCATGTTCTGATGGTCATGAGTTATGATGCAGATGTATTAATGTAGTGTGACCCTTGCAGTTCTGCGCGGGCTCCTGCCCTCACCGCTCTGCCTTGCCAGTTTGTCCCCCATTACCAGAGCGCGAACCCGGGTCTCCGGCGTCACGCAACAGAGAACCAGCCGGCTGAGCAAAAGGAGACCTCTCTCAGCCCGGGTGGGTGAGTTCCCTGTTATGCGCAGGGAGGGATTCAGTTCACGCATGTTAGATTTGTTAGATTCATGTTAGAACTGTTAGATTCAGTTCAATGAATCACTTGCTTACTGTCACGCCAGGCCACCTCCCAGGATAGCAGGAGCGGCCAGGAGGTATTTCGGACCCAAGAGCAAGGGGCAGTGACCGGCGCTCCAGAATGGGCTTTGCTTCACAGGGACATATGCAGGGAGTAAAATCAGGGACAGGGCAGGGCTGGTCTGTCTGCACCTGGAGCCGGGCAGGAAAGGGTGCAGGTCATCAGGGCTGCCTGCCAGGAGGTGCTCCAGGTCCCGAGCCGAGCAGTGCACCCACTGAGGACCCGATGCAGTCCCAGAGGCGAGTCAGGACAGAGGGCAGGAAGAGATGCTGGCAGACTGAAGTATAGCCCACAGGGAATGCCTGGGCAGGGTGCAGGATGGAGACAGGGCAAGGCAAGCGTGACTTCTCATTACCATCAGGTGCTACAATATTTCTAAGCAACTGTGCAATAAGGGAATATCTGAGAGTGTGCTAAATTCAGCAAAAATGTGTATAACTGGATGGATGAGGAACCTGCACAACTGGAAAACAGCTCTGTTGCTTAAGACCTACAGTAAAAGTGAATCCTCCAGCAGTTAACAGAAAACACCTACAGGATGTATTCCACACCAAAAAACTACAATCCGGTGAATAACTTACTGCCACCTCAAAAACTGGCCAAAAGCAGCCAGCTACACACTTTGCAAAAGAGAAACCTGCTGTAACTGTACTAACAGTTACATTTGTTCATTGTTTATTGTTGTTAAATAAAAAATGTGACAAGCTAAGTTCAGCTCCTTGGGCCAATACTGTTACAGGAGAGGCTATATTAATTATAATGTCATACAGTACTAAAGGGGCTGAGCACAGCTTAGGTGTTAGTGGAGTGAGTGCCATCATTCATATACTCATGTCTGTACATAGTTATGCATTACGGTGACTGATGAATTAGAGATCAAGTTCTGCCGGTCATGAGTTTTTACACAGACATATTTAACTGGATGCACGTTAAATTCAGTTAATTGGCTGGTTGCGAGTTATACCATTGGATGTGTAGTTACTGTTCTGTGCTGGAACTAAAGCACCATCACTGCAACAGTCGTGAAGTCATGATACTCTGTTTAATCCATACCAATAAGATCACAATGATAAATAAGAACATAAGTTATAGATAAGGGGGCCATACTCTTGAAGATACCATTGAGAATTTTGAATACTTGGATCGTGTCTCCTCATAGTCTTCGCTGTTTGAGAATAAAAATGTTCTAACATATTTTGTTATTCATAATTCATTGTTATTGTTAATAAAAAGTATATTTTGTATGGTATCAAAGGTCCTAGAGATTTGTTTATCTTGAATGCATCTAGTATCCGTGATACTTCTGGCTCTTCATTTCTACAATTATTTGATACAGAACTTTGTTCTGCTGTCTGAGGCATGTTGACATTTTCCATACTAAACACCTCAGTAATCTACTCATTTAATACATCAATCATTTCCCTTTCATTTTCTTGACATTTTCCATTACTGTCCCAGATATTGTATATTTTGGTCATTATCATTTATTGTAGTTGCAGTACTGAATGAATTTTGTACAAAGAACTTTGTATTATTTACAGTATTTAAGGCTCTATTGCAATATTCATTTTATTCCATTCCTTTTTGTCTTTCTAATTTCCTTTTCCACCTGTGCTTGCAGTTCATACAGTAAGTACCCTTTTGCAGAAGTTCATAAATACCCTTTTTATTATCTGGATCCTGTTGTTTTTTCATTTTATAATCATTTTATAAAGTTAATTTTTTCTCTCAGTTTCACTGATTAATTTGTTAATGGATCACTCTAGGGATTAATCTGTTCTTTGCTTCAGGCATAATCTGGCATTATCTTTTTAAACTGATGGAATCCATTCTCTGTCTGTTAGTTCTTGTTCTGTCTCCTATTGTTCTTATTCATTTTTTCAATTTATTGCCTGTTATTTAGTGTTTCCTCTTGGCACTTACTGGTGCTCTTTAGGTTTTCTGCTTTAGGTCGATTATACTGTTCACTGAGAAGGTTGATATTGTTTCATTCCCAGTTAAATAAAAGTGGTGTCTAGTTGCTCATTGTTTGGCAACATTTTATAAATTATGATGTTAATTATCAATTGCATATGGAATGTTATGGTTTGCAGTGTTTTCTAACTGATTAGACTCATTTGCTTTATTTACTCTATTCTGTATATATGCGGAATCATATGATACTGCTTAACCAATGAAAAAAAATATGTTTACAAGATGTTTGAAATGATCTCACTTATGCCTTTCAGCTCTACAAATAAAGCAACAAATTAATGTTAGGAAGAAAAAACAGAAATGGAACAAATGGAAAAAAAGCAATGCAGCAATGTTGTCAGCACATTGTTGTTTGTAAAACAACAGTTTTTGTAGAAGTTATTAACCAGTAAAAAGAAACCACCTGCTCTTAAAATGGTGTTCACATTTCTTTGCCTTACAGTTAACTGACTTAATAGTTTGAAGCAGCAGTTAATATTTGAACAAGTAAAGGTTTATTCCATGCTTAAAAGAGAAGAAAAAAAAACAAACTTTTGGCTGTGGAGCCTTCTTCGGGTGTGAATTAATCTTCTTCTTTGGTAGCAATTAATATCTGTTATATCACAACCTACTGCGCTCATTCAAGTCAACAAACATAAAAGAATAAAGTAGACCATTCATATGAAAGTAAAACGGAAAGTCATGTTTACATGTGTATTAAAACCTTTGCCGAACTTAATTTAGATGCACAAAATGACCATAACGAGCCGATCAGAATGAAATAGCATGGTAGCAGTCCTCCACACAGCAGGCTCATCCATACTGCAATATCATTCGGGACACCGAACTTAACTTTTCACTGGCAGAAGAACATTGATTGGGGCACATGTGGTGTGTTAGTAAAATGATTTGTATCCCCTTAATAAGGACTATTAATATGGAATCATGTAACTAAAGGGAAATGTTGGTATCTAAAAATAAAAATAACAGAAGTATAATAACGTCTCTGAACATTGTTAAGAATATTTATTTATTATTTAAATAATTGTTAAATAAAATGTTAATTTATTAAATAATGAAAAATAATATACTTATGTAGCAGGTAGAGATAGCTAAAATAAAAACTAACGTACACAACAATATTCCATCCTCTTCATAAACATTTTCTACATCAATGTCTTGGTGTGTGAAACTCTGTCATAACTCCGTCACTTGCTGTGGTTATTTTAGAAAAGTGTTGACGTGCTCCTTTAACTCCATCTGTTGTAATGGAAAATGCATTGGCAGCTCAGTGGTAGATTTCTCACCTTTCATGTGAAAGGGTCTGGGACCGATCCCAGCCAAAATGCAAGTTATCCTTTTAACAAATTGTCCCTTGGGCTTAATAAAGACTTTCTCTAACAATAAAAAAATATTTTAACTATATTAATATTTCTGTTAATTTTATATATCACAGTATGTCAAATATTAAAATAATGTTAGTAATAAAGTAATAACATGAACCTCCTCCAAGCCAACAATCAAAGAAATGAAATGAAATCAAATTTTAAAAGCACTATGTATAATTATATTTAAATATAATTTAAATTCTTAATTTTAGTTTTTTGTATATTTTGATGCCCTTTTTTCTTCCTAGTAGTTCAGATAATTGTTTTATATAATCATTTGGCTTTATCAAAGTTGTTAGAAATACGCGAGCACAACAAAGTGCATAATACTTATTTCAGTTTAACTCTTGTGATGTAGCATTGGAGTGTTTTGTGCCTTGGGGATGCATTGTCTCTGGGCAATAGTGGGGAGGTAAACTGGGTGCGGGTTTTTATTTTCACTCTCCTTCTTCAATACACATTCCCAATAGTCACTGATGCTGCTTTAGCTTAGGAACTCAGATTCTCATCAAACCCACAGGGTGGCTTCCTGGCAGTGTCTATGTCACCTGGTTACTAATATAACTTCAGCACCTTAACCTAAGGCAAGTTACACTATGCAAGAAATTCATTCAAATGACTACTCAAAATTTCCATTTTAATGTTTTTGTGTTAATTTCTTTTTAAAAGCCACTATGTCAAATATATTTTATTATTAAATATATTAATATAAAATTCTCTAATAATAAAATCTAACTAATATTTATGCTACAGTATATTGACATTTTTATTAATTTTATTTATTACAGCATGTTAAGTATTCACTTTACATTCATGATCTCTTATGCCCATAGCGTTACTGGGGACATTAAACTGATGAAACTGAGGGAGAGGGCCAGGTGATGGTAACTTCAACCCCAACCTCCCACCCCTCAGACAGACTGAGAAAGCAATTTGGAGGCGTTAACTATCCAGTCATTGCAAAGGGGGCCCTGGGATTTTTCATTACCACAGAGAGTCAGGAACTTTACATCTCATCTGGAGGATGGCGTCTTTTTACAGTATAGTGTCCCCCTAACTATGCTGGGGCATTAGGACCCACACAGACCGCAGGGTGAACACCACTAACACATCTTCCAGCAGAAACCTTAATTTTTCCCAATAGGTCTCCCATCTAGGTACTGACCAGGCTCACACCTGCTTAGCTTCAGTGGGTTATTTAAAAAGAATTCAATGAGAAACTGATTAGATTATATCTTTGGTTTAAAAAAAATATCGACAGCTATGGAGTAAAATGATATGCTAGTTAAAGCCTTTTTTAAAAAATAGTTTGACAGTAGTACAGTGTTCAAAACGACAACTCTTGTTATTTTTTAACACTTATTTAAAAAATAAGCTTATTTTATAAAAATAAGCTTATTTTTATTGTGTAGGTGGATGCTACACATTGGTGGTGGTGGAGGGGGGTCCCCATTACCTGTAAAGCGCTTCGAGAGGAGTGTCCAGAAAAGCGCTATAGTAAGTGTAAGCAATTATTATTATTTTACTGTTCATACAAATGCATGGGAAGCACACTAAAGTTATAATTAATTTTTACTAATGTTATCCAGCTGAGTAATTTCACTTTGTCCCCTGTTCCTCATTGAATCTTTACACACTCAGTAAGGAGGGGTGAAAAATTCAATAGAGCTCTCCTGGTTTAACCAAAGGAACAGAGAATGAGCCTCTCAAAAACAATAATAAAAATTGTCGTATGTGTTTGTAAGTGTCTTTTGAATTGGCCAGACTGAATAAATCCAGATTGAAACTGAGCTAGGACACCACGGTTAACATCCCATACCATCTTTTTTTAAAAAATATCACTTTTATGGAACTCAATGGCCATGTAGTCAAGATCTCGGTTTGATATCTTACACAAAGTATGGAACCTCCTCCAGCAGAATTTGCAGTCACCACACTGGAGCTTTGGTTTGGAAATTCTGGCCTAAAGGCATGTGTTCCACCTGCTGCTCCACCAACACTACAGCAGTAACCTAGCTTCTGAGCTCTCCCATCCCAGTACCCACTAACAGGCCCAACCTTTCTCAGCTTCTGAGAACTGACAAGATCAGACTACAGAGTGCTAATGCTGTGCTAATTAATGCTCTCCCCAGTGAAATATTTTGTTACCACACAAGATAATTGTTGAACCTTGAGTCAGCAGCATGCATAAGAAATAGAGACATTCCACTTCAGTCTGTTCCTGATTATGGATCAAGAGAGATAATGTTTGCAGGAGTGATATACTTAAAAGATTCTCTCACATCTGTCCGAGTCTGTAAAACACTCTTCCACCTTACATTTTGTACTCAGACAAGACAAGGAGAGTCCAAGCCTGTAAGAAACAAAATGTGTCAAAGCAAAGCAAGGATAAAGAGTATTTACAAATCCCTCTGTTTAAAAAAAAATCTGACTTAAACATACCTGAATTGCTGGGTTTATTTGCTGTTGAGATATTTCCTTAGCCATTGTTGTATTTATTTTATCAACCTAGACATGTATGGCTGGTATTTAAAACAATAGAAATATAATATAATCTTCTGTAGATTTTGTTAACGAAACAGCTTTGGCTTCATAGCATTTTTCTCCTTAACATGAAAATGTATTTTGAGTAACAGACATGTCAACCTACAGTATACTGTATCAGTATTTACCAAGATAATTTTATAAATATAACAAGAAATCACATATCTGTAGTCAGAAGACAAATTAGAGAAACTGAAAACACCAATTTTCATAGTTTCTGGTTTGTGATAAAAAAACTTTTATTACTCAGACAATACAATTTTGAAAAATGTAATTGTATGAGCCAAGAACAGCAGATATTGCAGTCCCAGACAAAAGCTTTGACTTTGTGTTTGAAAGTAGAATTTATATCAAGATCAGAATGAATTCTGTCCATCATTCCATCTGTTTCCAGGATCTACCAAAGTGGATTTGATTTTTTTCTAGTTAAAATTGGGAAACATTTGTAACTTAACATTGGAAAAAAAAACATTTTCTCTTCACTGCTTTGTATATTGTTATCCTATTTATTACCTCTAAAGCTTTGTTATTTGTTCTTCATTGCTTTAGATTCCAATAGTTTTGATTGCATCACAACTGAGGTAAAAAACAGATCAGTAATTTACTTGCACTAACATTCATAGACATCTTTCCACCCATTGGTGGGTTTTTAACAACGAAGTGAATATAAGGTATAAGGAGGAAAGATGAAGCCTGTTAATTTATTTCTTCAACTGCATTAAAAAGAGTAAACTTTATGAACCTTTTGAGGCACAGAGCATGCAAGGTTGCTCAGAGGACTTCCCATTTGAAAGTGGCCTCTGGAATTTTCAACAATGCTGGTCTAGGGACTCTTTAAATTCTATAATATGTACATTGTAAGGCTGCAATGACCCTGCTCAAAATGGGTCATTAATACTAATGTGTGAAGTTAGGAGAATAGAGAGAGGGTAAGCTGGGGAGAGAGGTCATTCAGTGCCTCAGGGAGATATAGCACGAGGATTAGAACTTAAACTAATGGGGTTTTGAGGGGTCTGAAAGAACTCTGAAGAGCTTAGCATGTTGGGGCCAAGACACTCACTTTCTTTAAATATTGCTTGAGTGCCCTTCCATTCTGCTCTGTGTTGCGGACATTGATTTCATGTCATTATAAGGGGGAAAGCCTGAATTTTTTAGCATTGCCTGTGACGGGAAACACTAGCAGGCAAAATAATACTGTAAGTTGTTAGTATAAAAAGCTTTAAGTTCACGCTATGTAAATAGTATCATGAAACAGCTAGAAAATATATAGAGTGATGGTAATGATTATCCTCATTGTCATCATCGGCACTCATTTTTTTTAGATAAAATTAATTTAGTCTGTGCACGTTCTTAAAATTAAAAATAATTTTAGTGAATAACTTATTGAATTTTGATTTTGTCCTTTAAGACAGGTGAATGTGTAATTAATTCAAAGGTACAGTATACAGAGGATAGAGGAGGTCGAGCTATGTGAGGAAATTTATCTCAATCCCAATAATATATTATTTTGTCCCAGCCCATTTTTTGCGTTCAAATAACAAACTTCTCCATTAGATTCAATTTATGCTCAATTGATTTCTTATGTTAAATATTATAAGAGCTTTTTAGCTGTAGAATTTATGTCAGAAATATAGCTACTACAAACAATTGTAATTTGTTATGCATAATTTTTGCTGTGTTATTGATAATCCTACTATTTTTTTGACTGGTTTAGACATATTAATCATTTTTAGCTTACAATTGATATTCTTTAACGTCTTTATAAAAGTGTTTAATAGTCTTTGAATATGAAAGCATTTACCCACACTCCCATGCATCTGCCTTTTTGTGTTGGTGAGTCTAGGATATCACAGGTCATTGCTCATAGCAACTCTCAAAAACGTAGCTGCACAAAGATGTCATGGACTGCTTGTAAGCTCTTGTAACTGTGGTTGGTCAAACTACCTGATAAGATTCAAAACAGATGAAAATTGACTTGCCATGGAACACAGAATTAGTGAGGAAGAGTTTTCATGTTCATTTTAAACTAATGAATCTGCTACATGTTCAGTCAGTATCCGTTATGGTCATTGGTTCTTCACAGCACACATTTGCAAGCAAATGGTGAAAATTGTAAAACGTGAATCAGAAGCACTTCTGACTAAAGTTTCTGCTGACATGCAAGTTAAGCTTCTTTCCGTTTATTAAGGTTAATTCTCTCACATATTAATAATGCTCATTCTCTCCAGTTACCAGTTGCCCTACTTAAAAGAAGTGACACAATTTATCAGCACAAAAAGAAATGAGGTATCCATTTTCAATGACAGTAAATGGTTTTACTAAGAAGTATAAAATTTACAGCTACTGCTTTGTACCCCCAGCTAGAATTTACAGTACAAACAAAGACCTGAGTACATGGTACCTGAATGGCCTGCATATACAGTATTGTACTGTTTCTAGACATTCTGTATTTAGAGAGGAAAACACCAGTTTACAGTGTGCTAATACCAACATGACAAGTGCCTGGAATTAAAATATTTTAAAAAGTTTGTCATTCATGTAGAGGAAAACAATAATGACTTCACACCAAAACAGTGCAGCAGCGCTTCATAGAACCACATCTTTCAGTGAAATTTTGGAAAGGATTAAAAGACTTCTTTGGTCTAGATAATTTTACATGTTGGTATACTGAGATCAGAAAAATATTTTTCAATGAATGAATGTGGTTTACGTTGAAAAGTTAAAGAACTAATTTAATTTTTGAACCCCTTATGTTTCATCCAGTTTCCATGCTTGCATTCATTCTAACACCTTTTTATGCCATTTCAATGATTCTTAAACACAGAAAGATAACCCTACAGAAAAAGGTTTCTGTATAGTAAGTGATCTTTTTACAATAGCAAAATATGTCAGATTTCTCTTGCTAATTGCTTATTTGAAGTGTTTAAACATGCACTTTACTTAAACCTATTAATTTGGCATTATTAATGTCAAAATCTGACATGCAATTATCATTATTTAAGTCTATTGCTAAACGTCTGAAATTGTAGTTTTCTATTATAAAGCAGTTAACATCAAAGTGGATATGCAGTATATTTTCTTTGTTAGGTGTGGGTGGTTTCTGAACCTGAATCACAGAAAGCCAGTTTTGCCTCTTCAAAAGCCTTTTACATCTCCTTTTCCTGTTTTTCTAGTTCCATTTAATTAACTTAAGTTTCATAAAGCATGTTGGTAGAGGAATAAGAGACAAAAAGCTGCTCACTCTTTTATTTACAGGAGAATAAGAAATCAGAATAAGAATTTTTATAGCTTAATGTTTAAGTGTTTAATTTGCCAATTGAAAGAGCATCAACCATGTCCCCAGTATGAGAGGTTATCTTAGATGCAGGAGCTGAAACCGTTAGATTAAGATCTTATGACAAAAGTCTTTGAAGCCAGATTTGCTAAAAAATGTATTGTACCTGTTTCATGTTGTGTAAACGTGGTCTAGTTTTCTGATTGACCTTTAACTATAATATATGAAACAAAAACTATAAGCAGAGTGAGACAGAAGTCAGTAATACTCCCCACCCCCTCTGCTCTCTTTTCATCCTCTAAACCATCAACTTTCACTTTTCTTCTGTGCGTGGCATAGCGGTAAAGTACTGCCTTGCAGCTCGATTTCAGCAATTTAGCTCGATAGTATGTGCTATAATTCATATATCATGTTCACTAAGGTGAGAAGTTGCATTTAAATGTAAAAGAAAAAAAAAACAGCTGTTCTAAAAGCTTTAACTTAAAACCGGGAAGTTACACAATAGGCTAATAAAATATTGTACACCTATTAATAATGCAGTGTATGTTTAAAGAAAACATATATTTTCCCTTTGTTTTTTTTGTGCAGCTCTTCTTTACCAGTTCATTATTATTTTTTATTATTTTCTTCTAAGATGGGATATACAATAGGAAAAAGGTCATGGCAGTAACAGACTAATCTCAGTTATCAGGGGCAGCTCACAAACCCCCTAAAACCCACCTCATCTCATTCAGTGCACACACATACTGCACCACGTGATTTCAAACATGGCCAAATGAAATTATAAAGCGGTGTTAAATTTATTAATCATTTAATTAGCTAAATGTTCCTGCAACTACACCCGAGATGAATGGTATGTCATTTTCTAATGCAATTTGCCTCTCAGTCAGGCGAGGGTCGAAAGAGAAGCTAACGGCATCTCAAATGATCCTTTTTTTCTTTTAAATTCTGCACCTTCTTTCGGAGGGGACAATGTGTTAGTATTGATTACACTTGAATACCTTACAAAGCAGTTGAGCTCCCTCTGGACACATAAGCAATGCAGTCAATGTGAAGAGCTGACTTCTCAGGGACTCTGTATTGTTTACTTTTTTACCCCCTCAGGTTCAGGAGTAATATAGTTTACATCTTCAGCCAAGACAGCATCTTCTAGGGAAGTGTCAGTGCCTTGTGCCAGCTTTCACCAATCTGTCTTGTTCCCTTATTTGCTCCATAAAAATTATACACCCAACACCTGAAGAAGGCTCCACGGCCGAAACGTTGTGTTTTCTTTCTTCTTTTTGTCAGCATGGAATAAACCTATTATTGTTCCTAAAAATATACTGTTGTTAAAAGCATTATCTACAGTTTCCTGTGGTAAACACTCTCCACACTGTAAACTGTTTAAAGGTATGCACATTGCACTCTTAACAGGCTATCTGAAGTACAGAAATGAATCAGAAGCTTTAAAGGAAATTACAGATCTAAATGGTATACTGTCAATGGATAATAATACAGATTATTCAACATGTTGGCAAAAATATGGATACAGCTTCAAGTGGATTTATCTCATTCTCCCAAACCATCTACAGTATTCATCCCTCCTTCCATTTTAAAACTTCTTTATCCAGCACTGGGTGACTGCCAACACTGGAGTCTAACCCGACAAGCAATGGGTGCAAGACAGGATTCGCCCTGGATGGGCTCCAGTCCATCACAGGGCAACACACACACACACACACACACACACACACACACACACACACACACAGCTGAGCAGAGCTTTCCCTGTAACCAGTTAACTCACGTGAACATGGAGAGAAACTAACCACTGTGCCACCACACTGTCCTCCCCCAAAACATACAGTATACAAACATTATAAATAGTCAAAGACATTAAATAATTCAGATAATTAGCAGATGTTTATCACAAGGAACAACGTTCAGGATTATGGTATGGTTTAAGAGCAGGAAGTGTCTATGATGTATGGGAAAATGATTACTAAATGGATCTCCCAACTTCACAGTGCTAGAAAGAAGAATCAGCTAAATACACTTCTAATTCCACTTTGCGTGTATGAATTCTGAGAGCTAATTTAGATTCATATTCCCACAATTCTTATATTTTGTGTACATGGTCTGAGTTGTTAGAACAGCGCTACCGTTCCAGCTGATGCATCCATAGTTTGATTTGACCATCACAGAGACCACTGGCATGTTGTAGCATTGCTTTTCAGAAATGAAACAGATTTCAATCATGGTATCAATGATTGATTATTTTAAGAGTTGTTTAAATACTCCACTGTATATTTTATTTTTAAGGTGCTAAATACATTGTCAAATGTCAAATGCACACATATTTGATGTGATACACATACTGTACAGTATTTGATCATAGTTGATCCTGATTGGTGGCTTGCTGTGACTGCAGTGGGAACACTAATAAAAACATTGGATCATTGTTTATTTCTTTTCAATTCCTATTCGTATCCTGTACAGTAGTGCGAAGTTGTCTATTGAAAAATTAGCATCCGTTTTCTGAACTAGTCTGGAAATGATATCTGGTTTTCCTGTGTGTTGGAAAATATAATTAGGCATACACTTGAGTTCCTGAACAATATAATCAGATCATTTTTTCATCTGTTGTTCAATTCAATGAATTCAACACTCAGACAATATTTTGTATCAACGAAAAAAGGGCTTAATTTGGCTACTTTGGCCTACACTCTGCGTCTCATAAACAGGTCCTCCAATCCATATTATACCCTGATAATATGATGATACTTCATAGCTGAGATACATAATGACAGAGACAGAAATTGTCACATAGAGAACACTGCAGTGTTTACAGTAAACTTTGTATAAAACAGAATTCAACATTGAATCACACAGATGTTGCGTTCTATTAAAAAATCATATTTTGCACAGTGCATTTAGATAAGAGGTGAAAATTAGTCGTGAGAACCTCAGGCAAATGCGTCTTTGTGCCTTTTTTAATTGATATTGCTTTTTGTATCTTGTAAGTCACTTTTTCTGCTATTCAAGTTGGATGATGTGTTTATGTCATTTAGGTAGCTTGTAATGGAACATTCTCATTTCTTCTCCTTTTTTAAAGCAGGACCTATTTCATATACTTGTATTTTTCATATACAAAAATCAGTCTTCATTACTGAGCACCTTAGGGGTAATGATGAGAAGATGTATAACAGGGATAGTATAAATTCTGAAGAAAAAATATATACAGTAAAGTAGTATAATCAAGTAATCAGCCAAGTTAAAAAAAACACACAATAGAAATTTGACTGAGACGAGATCAAGTTAAAGCACGATGAATTTCACTTTCATTAAGTATACATATTTAGAGGAAGCTAAAAGGAAAATTATTATTCAGGGCTACAAAAAAAGAAAATACCCATGACCTCCATGAAGTCCAAAATTGAAAACATCATCCCTGACACTTTTGCAGTTCACAGGAATCAAAACACTCTCGTTGTGTCACTCCCACCACTGTTCTTTATCTGTTTCCCAGTTGACTCAGTGAAAACTGTTTTTATTGAAATTTAAATATATACTTCAGTTTGGAATACCCTTTATATGTGTTAAGGAAGCTTATAAACACATAAGCCTCCAGTTACATTGTGGATTACACTCCTGTGGGCTTTTATATCATCTTAATTAATCTACATACCTGAGCTTAATGAGAAATATCCAGAGGCTAAGAGCATTTTAGGTGTTACTAATTCAATTCTTTGTACAGCTCAGAATCCCTTTGACTTATGCACAATTGCTGTTGTACACTTTTGACTTTTCCTGTTGAAGCATTTGAATTTTTAATCACATTTCTGCACATATCAGGTTTGTGGTCTGCTTTACATAAAATTATTTTCTTCACTTCTTGACTGCTATACCCCCTTTTGCATGCACAAATCTCCAAATTGGAGCTGGGTCTTTTACGGTTTTTCTAAAGAGGAAATTAATACCTGAAAATCAATTCTGTCAGACATAAATACCAATAAGTTTATGTAATTAGTTACTGATCAATACATCATTGATTGCACTGTAAATAAGAGGTCAGTGTCATGGTGCTGCAGTTAGAAAGATTCTTACTTTTACTTTTTTCCTTCTTGACATGGGAATTTAAAAAAAACAACAACTTCAGAACAGCTAACTTGTTAGTCCTTCAAATTACAATTAAGCTGTTGGACTGTTACTAATAAAGATTAAGTGGTTAAACCCTGTAGTCTAATTTTCAGGGGTCTTTTTTGATTTATTGGAATTCTGAATTGAATGCTTTTAAATTTTACCGTACAGTCTGCCCACAAGCTCCTTACTGAGAAACTCCATCCATGGATCTTCCAAAGATGATCTCCATGTTTTTTTTCAAAATAAGAAGGTAGTTCAGGCCTGTATTTATGTGGTGGAAATTAAGATATTTTATGTAGGAACTTCTCACTTATGTCTGCTTATAATATGATTTTAAATAAGAGCGGCACCTCCTGGGAGGCAGGGCAGTGTTGTGGTATATGGTGGGGGGTGAGCGATTCTGTTGGCCCCTACCCATCAACAGCACCTATCAAGCCTTCAGCATCAGCACTGCTGACAGACAGGCCCTGCAGCTGAAGAATGCAGTGCTGTGTAGTAGCCCTCTGGGCTGACACCGAAGGTGACTCCAAAGGCTCCAACCTTGAGGAAAAAAAAAGGAAAAGTTCTACTTTATTAAAATGAATTTCGAGAGGGGGGCTACTCTGACAGCAGCATAATTAAATATCAGAGTGTCAGCGCTAATTTATTCGGCTCGCTTTCCAGTGGTCAGAGCTGCTGGCAGTGGGGTCAATGGGCACAGTGGAACAGTTAAGGACAAAGCGATGCCTAAGATAGGTGCTTCTATAGCCGTGACGATAGAGGTGGCAATTTACCTGTTCCTCGTTTTATGGAATGCAGAATCATTTCGAGGCTTCCATCTTGCAAACTTAGCAAGACCTATCGAAAGCAGTCCACACAAGCTTTCTGACAATACTTTAGAAAACCCTGTAGTGTTTTTGCCATCAGTTCTGTAGCTGAAATGTACAGTACATTAAGGTTCTTGTTAAGTTTCAACGTTACAGGTCGAAAAAGGGGCAGATTCATGGAGTATAGAATTCAATCAAACCATTTGATAATGTAAATGCTTCTGTTGGTTTGAAATATGTGAATATTTTGGTTCCACATTACAGAAATCAAGTGAATAGAATAATAAAAATCCTCCATTTGACCCCTGATCTTCCCAACAGGTAGCCAATTAATCGCCCAGACTGACTGTTACATCTGTGGCAACATTCTTTGTGCAGTTGTTTAATTAATGCACCCAAATGAGGGTAGATATTAAACCCAGGTGCAAGAGCACTTCTAATTTCAAACCCTGCATGTGATTAATTTTTTAATCAAATTAAATCCCTAATTTGAATTTGTGCCTCAAGAGATAAGTGAACAGTTTGTTTTCTCTTGGGAGCAGCCTTTAGTTGAACCTTTTTCATATCATTTCTTCTTTTTGTTTTCTTACTGTGGATCCCTGAATCCCTGACAACAGCTGCTGAATTACAGTATATACTACTGTAGTACATTTATTTTTGTGAAAAATATGTATAGGATGAGAGTTCTAAACTAAAGAGCTGACATGAAGAACTACTGATTAAATATAGTATACATATTCTGTATACAGTAATATCAGAAAAAGACAATTTAATTTGCTCATGTGTCTCAGCATATCTTTTAGTAATTAGATGGTGATTTAAGAATAATCTTTTTAAGAGAGAAGTAACAGTACAGAAGGTAAATTACACATGAAATATATATAATGAAGAAAGTAGTAGTACTAGTAGTAGTAACAGTAAACATTACATGAATGAAAGTAAGAGACTATCCTTATATAGCTAATTGATCTTTTAAGGGCCTCAGTCATCTATTATTCCTGCTATATTTTTGTTTGCTAATGAAGCAGTAGGATATATCTTAGGAAACCAGCACAGTCTATCATCTCATTTGGAAAAGTAATGTAAATATATTACTGAGAACATATTCTGCTTTCAACTAATCAAAGGTCATAAAAAAATTTCCAGCTTACTCATTATTTTGCTGTGATGTTTGGTTTCCCAGTCTGTATCTGAGCTAATGGGGAGTGACTCACAGTATGTAATGTAGCTTAGTAAGACCTCTTTTAATAAAGATTGGAAGTGTTGGACATGGGCTTATTACTTTCATGGCATGATAAAACAAATGAAAAGAAAATCTGGCATTAGGATACTTGACATCAAAAGCATTGCATAAAAGTATTGGTTTTGATGCTTTAATGAAATGCAGCTTAAATATCACTACACAGTATGAGTGTTAGTGCTACAGAATGTGTTGGGGGTGGGCATTAGATAAACAGAGGAAAATATCTTGAAAAGGATTTAGATGAAAATTTGCCTTGGGGGGCTTTGCCTGAAATATTTATCTCAGTACCTATGCATGCCATCTAAATGCAAAGCTTTTTGCTTCGAATTGGTTAATCCCATTGCCACTCTCTTTGCACCCCTTTATTGCAGACAGAGCCTCAGTCCCAGCACCCTCATTACTTGGTGAAAAAAAAAACACTAAGTAGCTAGACAAGCTCGGCTAGTCACACAGTATTACTCTGTCATAGCAGGAGAGCACGGCTCATAGGCACCCCCAACAAATTGCACAGTGCCCACACTCCAGCAAGGAGGGGAGAAGGGTTATAACTCACTTGACGCTCCACTCGCTCTCCTATTACCTTCATAACCAAGGTCACACTAATCAACTCAATTACCAGTCCTCTTGGACATTTTCATAATGTTTTCTGCTAGTCGCTCTCCTGTGAAAATGACACAGTCTTGGCAAATTAATATCATTACTATCGGCGTTTAATGGTGCAGCAATACTTTTTATTTAAAATAGTGCTCCACGAACGACCTCCGTAACTAGAGAACAAGTGAGTGAGAGAGAGAAAGAGAGAGTGAGTGAGAGGAGGGAAAAAGTGCAGTGATCAGATTTCACACCTTCTAAGGTAGAAACCCTAGCCTGAAGTGTCAGATATATCAGAAAAAATAAAATATAGACTACCCACAAATGATGCACCATATAGAAATGAATAAAGATATACATTATAGCTCAATTTCATTTCACCTTAATCAAATATTATAATTTGTTCTAATCTGAGGTCACACAAAGTACAAACTGCTTTTCCCATCTTATCACAAGGATGATATTCTTTTCTGTGTTCAGTACTCCTGCATATGAAGTTCAGTGAGATTTCAAATACTATTGCAACAGACTGTATGCATAGGGAAAAAGACTGCGTATAGACGCAGTGTATACTGCAGAAATAAGCAACTTCAAATTACTGCGTACACAAAGACCAATCACTGTAGCATTATCTGGGTTCTACAGGCTTGTTCCATGAAAAGTTTTAACTGATGTCAATGAATTATTTGATTAAGACAGTAAGTTCTACCAATAGCCAATGTACCAGTAGAAAATTATGCTTTTAGTTGTACTTTGGGGTAATTATTTTTACAACCAAACAATTAAAGGATTTTTTTTTTACTGTATTCAGTCTAAACAAACCCAAAGAAGGTTCCACAGCTGAAACGTGTTTCCTTTCTTCTCTTTTCAGCATGAAATAAACCTATTACTTGTTCCTTTGCAGCCTACGCATGCTGACGCAGCTACCCACCTGAACTACATATATAATAGAGTATTGGCATGAGATATCTCCTTTTTGCAGGTTAAAGTAAGATAATGTGCAAAGGGTAAACAATTTGACAAATTGCTTTCAAATATTTGACAGCAATAGCTTTGTAAAGATTTCAGTCCTTGCCTTCTTTCTTTCTTAGACTATATAACATACACAGTGTATCTTAACTTTTAACATGACATGAAGCTTTCTGATAATCATAAGTTCATCCCTTACAAGCTTACTGTATTAGCTTACAATGATAACCTTCCTATGCAACTGGGTCTGACAATCCTTTTGACTGACTTCATATATATTCATGATAATTGTTATAAAATTGTTTGTTGCGAGAAACATATTTTATTGTACTTAAATTATCACAATTGCCATAGTGAGTTGTTCATAATCTTGAAAATACCAATGATTCCTTTCCAAATGAACTCTGAGGTTCACTACTGTATGTGTTATTTTTCTATAGGTTAGTGAAAAAAGCTTTCTAGGAGCTTTGGGCAGGTGCTGAACAATGTAAAGTCTATTCTAGTCTAAGTCTAGAATTTAATAGTACCCTTAAATGAACTCAAATCATTCTCTGAAAGGAAGTTAGTGTAGGGTTAGAACAGCATAGCAATTCATAACAATCTCAAACTTTTCATTAGCCAGCCAAGAAAATGTTGTTATTAACTGAACTTTGATTTTGTCCTGGGCTATTATGGGCAGTATCTCCTACAGTTCAGCTAGTTTTTTCACTGTATAATGAAATGGAGTGTAGGGAACTTTAGTTTGTTTGGTATTTGTTTCCTTTAGTTTTGACAAAATAACAAAATGTTATATTAAATTTCTGTGTAAAATGTTTCTAGTTGTTGGAGAAGGCAAGCAGTCAACCTCAGGTGGTCTGTCACTTTTACTGGCACTGCTAAAACATGTTTAGGCAGACCTTCAAATAGGGTTCAGGTATGCCAGTGTGCATTTTGTCATGCAAAAGGCTGTGTTTTGCCTTTTTTTAAATGCATTATATTGATTGTCATGTGTCATCATAATGTGCAGCATATTCCAAAATATTCACATTGGTTTTGATCATTCTTTTTGAAAAGATCCTACTTTTTGTACTCCTTTCAACATATTTTAGTCAACTCATTAACAGTGCTATAATGCTGGTTCTGGTATTTAAATCCTGAATTTTAACTTCTGTGAAATATTTATTTTGCAGTGTTTAGTCTTGCTCTGTTGGATTTGGAGCTATTCATTTTACTCATAATCAAATGTCTGGCCCTTCAGCAACATGCTTTTCTTTATTAAGTTTGATTCAATGTGCTCTGTCTTCATACAATCTTGATGTCTTCTTTAAGAGTTATTACTTGTGCTGGATAGGTATGTTTTTCTTCACCAGGCTACAGCTTTGAAAGAATTAATATGTAAGGAGTGTTAAACGGTAAGAACTCCTTGTGCTACAAACATCATTCATACTCCCAGTAAATGGATACCTTCTCATTTACTATTCACCCATTTAATATTAATACGCAGGAAGGATACTGCAGCTTTAAAAGAATTCTAAGCCGATTTTCAAAAGCAGAAAAGCCCTTTTAAATCTAATCCCCATGCAAGATTTCTTTTTTTACAACCGATTTTAATGAATAGATGTCCAATAAGAGCTTTTATTGTCTTAGCATATGTTGCTTTTATTAGGTGAAAATAATTACGTTCTACGGATCACCTCGGAAGTCCTTTTCAAAGATAAAAATGAGATAGTTTCACAGTGGCTGCACAAGTCCTTCTGAGTTGGGTCGTTTTCCCCTTGGGTGCTTCTTGTCCACCAACCCTCCCCCCCATTCCTGTTCCCTTTCTCCCCAAGACAGGCATTCCTGCACACACACAGTGCCACACGTACTTCTTCCAGTTAAGTTCACATTGAAGTGTGACAGGAGACACTTGACAACTGACACACACTTGATCTTATCAGTAGCCAGCAAAATTTTCAGCCCTTGACTGATGAATGATTGTCACTTGAACATTGTTTATTCCCCCCTGAGCTTCATCATTCACTGCATGTCTGTGTCTTGAAACCCTGTTTGCTTTGTTTTGAGTTATTTCTTAAGTACCACAAACCAAAGATAGTGACCGTCTTCTGACAGTGGCAGCAGTGTGCTTAGCAGAGGAATGGGATGGAAAGCAGCTTTTATTTCACCTTGGTATGTTCGGATAGCTTCAGCATCCTATCATCCATCCCCAAAGAAAACAATATAAATTGTATCATTTTGTACATTTCTGAACAATACTGCAATCACATTTGAGCCCCAGTTCCCTGGAACAGAGAAAACAGGACAGCAGGTGACAAGTTTGATTTTCATTTATTTTTGGTTAAATAACTCAGTCTTTATCTGTTTATTAAGCTACCCCAACAAAAAAGCCATGATTTGATTCTTAAGGAGATACTCTTAGAAAAAAATACTTTTACAAGGTATCATGATAATTATATCAGCAGGAGCTGGCTTCTGTCCAGTGATTCTGTTATTACTGTCTCATGCAAACCAGAGTCTGCTGCAGGTTTTGCTGAAGCCTTTTCTGTACCCTTTTGTGATTTGCTGTTTGCTGGAAAAGCACTGGCATTCAGCTGAAACCTTCTAGATAGGCTGGAGCGAATACATTATGAAGGCCTCCTATTGTGTTAGGAACATAATGATGTGAATTAACCCCAACAATGATAGACTGATTTGGTTGTCCACACTGTTCTCGCAAAGTTTAAATAACCGGTATTTAGCAGCCTAGAGGCATTTTGTTGTACTTTTATTTTTACTTTCTGAATTCCAGAGGGGCAAAGGAAGCATAACATCTTCTTCTAAAAGTAATTTTTAAAAACAAAGTGATGTTGAGACATTGAGTTTAGGTTTTGTGTTTCCTAGTCTTATTAGCCATTGTTGTTTTTGACTTGTATACTGTAGGTGACAGTTCTAAAACAGAATCATTTATCTGTTCTGATAATTATGCCTCATTAACTGGAACCGCCTTTAAAATGTTTATTTAGTCTTCAATGAATATTATTGTACAGTTGTATTTAGCTGTCAGATTTTACAATTATAAAACTATTATAAGGCTTAGTGAATAATTTCTAACACTGATCAAATGTTAAGCATCATGTGAGCGTTTGCCGCTATTTTACTTTTTTAGTTTTTTAAAGAATATGTATATTTGGATTAGTACTGTATACATAAAAGGAATTAAGTCACCTGATATTTTTAGTTGTATTATTTCCTTTATACGTACTAAAAAATCAACAATAAGTAAGATTTTCTGATTAAGCACCTAACAGCTTACAATCTTTTTTCCTTGTTAATGTTATTCCGGCAGGCATTGGGAGCACCAAAACAAAATTCTTGTGTTTATTTTCCAGACAAAGGAAAAGTGGTTTTCCATCATTTGGTGAGATGTAGATGATGAGGATTTGCTGACAGGTTTGTTTAACTTTGTTATTGAGTGTCTGCAAATTGATTATACCTAGGGGTATAATGAAATAAGTAATTGAATACGTCCTCTCTGTACCACTTTAAGTGATTTTGTTAAATACACAGAAACGCACTTCCCAATGAACGACTCTCTCTGTATTTTAATTAATCATCACAGTTCGGTTGATAACCTTCAGACAAAAAGTAAAGGAAATGAGGGCAATTAAAAAACAAACCAGAAAACTGAAGTTTGCAACTGTGTGTTTTAGGACGTAGTCCTCTCTGTGTGTACGGTGTCATGGGAACTTTCTTTCCACGAAAAAAGAGCACATATAATATTTGTCATTTCTTCTGTGCTTTTGAGGAAGTAAAAAAAAAGTGGATATTATATAGCTTGATTGAGTTTATTGATTGAGCACTACTTACTGCCAACGTTTTTTTCTTAAGCATGCTGGATAGAGGGATTTTGTTAATTCTCACAGACTGGGAATACCAAGGCACAGTGTTTATATGACCACATCGGGCCTCGATGTTGTGTAAAACAGGGAGGAATGTCTGGGTGCTACAATTCTGAACATATCATTATTACTCACCCTTGAAAATATGAAAATGGTTTTCCTGAAAATCGGGAACTGTGCACTCCACCATCACCTTAATGCCACTCTTGGGAGCTAGCTGCCTTTTTGCGACTATTACAAGGTAGCACATGTTATAATGAAGGCGATTTTAATAGGATTTAATGCATATGGAGGGGTAAGGTCCTGTAGCCTTATGGCACAGACTGAAGAATAAGAGACTCTAATCATAAGAGTTCATTTACCGCATGTCCTGAACAGAAATTGATCATCTTTTCATCTCTCCCGTGTTTCCTTCCCTCCTCCCTTGGTGCTGGCAGGCTTGAGAGGGAATGGAAATCTCCCCCTCATGCCTGTGAAAGAGCATGGGCTGGCAGGCAGTCTGACAGCAGAGACCTAATGGCTTGTAGTAAGTAGCCATGTTTATCCCAAGGGGTGAACGAAAAATAGATATAATATATATATACAGTATGTACATATATAGTTTTCCTTCTTGAGTACTCTGTCTGCTTTGTGTATAATACAATCTGTAGTGATGAAACCTAGCAGGTTGTCTGCTACTGTCAGTAGTAGTGTGCTGTAATAAAAACAGGATGTGCTCTGAAATGCAGGATCAGATTAAATTTTAATGCAATGGTTTAGTGTTTGAAAAAAAATAAAAAGTTAGTAAAATGCATCTTCGGGCAGATAAGTATTCTGCTAATATTTTCTGTTTATGAATTCTGTGCAATCAAGAGTAAATGAAAATATTGTTTCTATTCTATTGTGACTCTTCGGTGCAGAGCTCAACACCTCCTTTCCTATTTTGAATATTGGCTCGTGCACATCCTTTCCATTCTCTTACCACTCAGTCACAAAGCCTAGGAACAGGCCAGCCACAGAAGAAGTGCTGTCACCTTTGCTGTCACACATCTTGTAGGGTATGTTACACCTGCAGATCGTGTAGGCGCTCCTCTTATTGAATATAAAGTGTTCACTAGCACCGTTTCCCGTAAATGCATGGTAATGTTTCTAATTATTTCTTGATATCCACCCTAAAACTGCCTCTTGCTTTTTTAAGTACTCAGCTGACTTCTTTTACGGAAAGCGTGGGTTGTGGAATGGAGCAGTCTAAGAAAGGAAAGATGAATATAAAATTGTCAAAGTATCCATCTTTCTCACTCCCTCATTGCATCTGCAGTGAAGTACTTGGTGGGGTGCACTTTATAAAGTACCTTAACATTGTGCTAACAAGCACCCCCTCTCGACTACATCCCTCCTCCCCACAAACGTAATTTGACAGAAACATTGATAATCTTCACAAAATCTCGCCTATGTCTTGTGGCTGTCAAAAGAGTGGTGTGTTATGATGTGATAATCTAACACACTAGTGCAGAATGTGGAGAGAGGCAATGCACTTAGCAGTTAACATCCGGAAACATGTGTGAAGCATCTATTAATCGTTTTATTTCTTTTAATTATTTACAAGCATCTCTATTTTGTGAGTTATATTTAAATATTTTAAAACAATAAATCACAGTTTAGTATCTGTACAATACACAGTAATATAAGAGTAGTATAATCAAGGCAAAATGTGTTATTATTGACAGTTATTGTAAAATCATTTTGTAATGTACTGTATTAGAAATTGCATTACATGTTTTTGTATAATATTGCTGAATAATATTTTTTGCTTTTTTGTGCAAAAAAGGGAAATATGAAGATTGAATCCCAGCTAAAGTAAACCTGCTCCTTTTAAATCTGAACGATTAGGTTAAGCACTATTCGAAGCTCCTAAAGAGAATCAGGATGAGCCCTGGTCTTCTATTGAGCTTTCTTAATTCACATCTAACCTACAAAATTTACTAGGAAGCATTTCCTGCCACAGCTGGCCCTTTTTCTTTAACCTCTGAACATTCTGCAGTTTGAAAACAAGCGCTGAAAACACAGAGTTTCCATATTGTTTGCTACCTAATTCACATACGACCCTGTTTACTTAGTGACAGTTTACATTATCATTGTCTGCCTCTAGAGAGCAAGAAGCAGGAGGCCTCTCTCTGAAAGGCCATTGATTCCAGCCATTATTCATCTGTTTTGCAGGCTTCCACTTGCTTGCAGCTTTCTGGTTGAACAAATTAGCCTGAAGTGGAGTGTGTTTTGTTGCTTAAATCCTTTCCAGCCTGGTTCATTGGGCACAGTGAATGGCGGTGCTGTTGAACTGTCTGTCATTCGAGGTGTTTATCTGGTCTGAGCTGTCACTCAGGCCTCCCCACACAGCTGTGTGGAGCACGCTCAAATGGTCTGTCGGCTTGTTGAAGCCCAGGCCGATGAGTGCTAAGGTAAACAAAACCTCGGTAAATGGCTCTCATAGGATCCCCTCTTCACACCATTATGAGGATTTACAGAAGCAGAGATCTTCACAGTGTTTTCATTTAAATGAGCTGCTGCCCAGTGTTAACACTTAAAAAACCTCAGCTTAGGCTTTATGTCAAGCTTAGGAATGTTCTGTGCCAGTTTAAAACTTCTGAAAGTCAGGGCATATCTCTGAATACGTAGGAGAGGTGTGAGTGCAGTGATGAAGGCTTTCAAATGAGAAATCACAAGATGGATTGCAGGTGACTCATTAGGAGCTTACTAGGAGCATTGCAGTGGCTCTGACTCAGTGTTCAATTAGGCTTTTATGAGCCTATTTCGGGAACAAAACATTCAGTATACAGAGATTTTATTTATTTAAAAATCATTTTTATTCTTTTTTATTTTGAATGTTTTTTTTCTTTGCTTAAAAAAACAGTATGCTTTACAGTTGGCTGAGTTTGCCAAGAGTGCTATGATTTGTATTTTTATTATTCCATAAAGACAAAGCAGCTACAGTATATAGTTGTATTAGCTTTTATATCTACATAAGGCTACCCTTATTGCAGTGTGGCCACGACTGTGATGTGTTTCTCATCAACCCTTATTCCGCAATTTAACAACAGTTCCTACAGTGAGCTCAAATGCTGATCAACAAAGAGCACAGAAATTGCTCCCCCGCTTACCTCTTAATTTCAGCCATGTAATTTGCATAGAAGTAACTCATCAGTTTAAGGTACAGTTTTGTTCGCCTGTTTTTTTAGACATATCATGTTTTGATTAAGGACTGCTGACATAAGGAGTTGTACTTTCATAACACACATCAGTTGTATTCCAAAAAATATGTGCCTTTATATTTTATTTGCAAGAAACATTCTGCAAAAGAAGGTTTTGTTGAAACATACAGTATTTGTACACCATTTAATAGAGTATGTTCATGGGTCTATGTCTCTTTAAGTCATATGAAGGTGTAAATACAGTCCTAAAAAACAAGAAAGGCAGTGATTCTTGTTACAATGATTATTTATTAAATTTAAAATATCTTTAGCACAGATTAAAAAGTAGACACTTCCATCTATCATGATTGTTGTGGATCTTACATGATTGAAAATAAACATTCCTAGAAAACAGTTCTTATTGAATCCAATGTATAACTTAGCATAAATACCAGTGCCTAGTCTGTCCTTTTATAATACTGTACAGTTCAATCTTTAGGGCTGAGGCAAATCTCATTATTTCATTTAAGAAGTTACAATTAAAGGACAATATCTGAAAGTCTTTTCCAGTACTTTCATGAACATTTGAAAGTGAAAAAAGCCCTTAATTTAAAAACCTTAATTAATTTACAAATTAACAGTGCCCTGTAATTATTTTTTTTCTTTTCAAAAGATCAGTTTGTTTCACAAACTGAATTCTCTAATTCTATCATTACTTTTTGAATGTGTTTTTGTGTCGTGAATGTAAGCAAACCAGTTAAAAAAATTAGTTTGAAGCTGGTGAAAATATGTTTTTTGGTTATATACATCGAACTGCATTCAGACCTTGACTTTGTCCATAAAAAATACTTTTCATGAATTGAAATTCTACTATACAGTACACAGTAATAAACTGTGAAACATTTATTGATAGACTTAATTTGTCAATGTATATGGATATATGATGAGTAATTTTAAAGAACCACAGGGCAACAATAACATGGTCAGAAACTGTGCAGTCATCTCCGCTAATATTCTTTGCAGTTACTTTCAAAAGTTGGAGTCATTTTACACTTTGCCTCAACCCTACCTTTACAAATGCATGGACAAGTAACAATAATATGAGGAGAATACACAGTGGAAATGACAGGCAAAGTTACCATCTAGTAAGAAAACATTAATTACTAAGACAGTTTTTCTTTATGATCCTTAAGTCAAATTTAACAAACCATTTTTTATTTTTTTTTATTTTTCATTTTTTCATTACATGCCATATGAGAATTTTGGATTATAAAAGTACCTGAAAGAATTGCTAGAATATCAGCATGCATAGCAGTTTGTTATTTACAACCTATTTACAGAGGTGGGGCTGAGAACGGTCTGATCTACATTTCGTGTTTTATTTACAGTCTAGTCAGGAGAAGAAAAGGCAGCTTTATCATTTCTTCTAAAGTACAGTAGTTTGAATAGTCATCACATGCATATAAAGAAAACGTTCCCATGATTGAACGCAATCTTTTTATTTTTGAAGACATAACCTCTTTCGATTATTTCTCTATGCTAAGATATAGCATAATAAAGGTACTAGTGATATTCTTGATTTACTATATTCTATGAGCAATTGAGGGCTTGGAAATATTCACTAATAGAGTATTGACATTTAATGTTGTGACTAAAACAACAGTACATACTATAGAGCACTACAAACTAGTGGTAAGATGCTGGTGAATCATATTAATCTACTTTGTTCTTGTCAAAGAAACCATCGACCAACAGACACACATCATCTCCTTATAAAGGCAGTGCCTATGCTATTGTCATTAATTATGGAAACAGTATAAATGAGACTCTGTGTACTAATGAAATATTAATAAACTGGGTGGTGTTAAGAGCCCTCTGAGTCGTACAGACTTGAGCTTGTTCATAGGGTTCTACACAAATATACACACAGAACATATAAACACAACACAGAAGCACCTGTCTTTACAAGGATCTTTAAACGCACTGTCCTCCAAGCCCATCAGGCCTTTTCTCTCAGCCTTTTGTTTGTCTTAACCAATGCTATTATTATTGAAATTTTGTTTTTATTGCAAAAATACATCTCCTTTTTATTTTTTTCATGTTTGTGGTGTATTTGGAAGACATGAATTAAACACCAAGCCAGCTCCGTAAAGCCTCACTCATTATGGTTGTAGCCAGAGTCCATGGCTGGGAAGATTGCGATCATTAAAGCTATTTCTCTCAAAGCTCCTCACTGTCCCAGTGCAGTCTTGAACCTCCAGGACTGTTGCAGAAGGGCTCTTTTGCTTTCCTTATTGCAAGTTCTAGCAAGACTGAGCTCCATTGAAAGTCCTTCATTGAAAGTTTTTTTGTTTATGTGGTTGATGGTATTTGTTGTGATGCTTTGGCATTTCCACCTTGATATTGCTGCAGAAGTATTCGGCTTAAATACAAAGCTGTTTAGAATTTTATCCTTGAGTAAAAATAACTGCAAGATCAGTCAGCAGATTTGGTGTCAACTTATGCTTGAGTGAAAGTTGTTGTGTTTTCCTGTATATTTGCATTACCTGTTTTTTTCTGTGCTATAGGTCCTCTGTACTCTTCAAACACTTAAGGATGGTTCAATGCTTATTTAAAACAACAACAATTTGTGTCACACTGAAGGAATCCCCCTTTTGATTCTCTATATAACTATACATATACCATTGACTGTGTCAGAGCCACTTTGTGCTAGGGCTATATATATATTTAAATTAGCAGCTAAAGATCTAACAGATAATATGGCAATCTGAAGATACAGAGAAATGGACAGTTTTGTTTGTAAACAGATAAAGTACATCTAGATGTACATCTACATTTCTACATAATTGCAGTAAACTGTTTATTTGCTATTGTTATTAATAAAAGAACCTTAGTGTTGTCTTCAGTATAACCTACAATTAGAAATGGCTGGATTTCATACTGGGTATATACACCGTTGATTTCACAGCTTCTGTTTTGATAAATGACAGTAATGGATGGCCTAGCGTGTTAGTATGTTATCTCATAAAGCTTATTACCCATAGGGGTCATCAGGTCTAAATGTCCTGGGGTTAAGATAAGTAGTAAGATGATGCAGTTCCTATTTGGTTTGAATTACAATCCTTGTGAAATCCTTTAACAGTTGCAGTTTGAAATATTTGAACATTTGAAAGGTAAAAGCTAATATATATATATAGATGGGACACAGAAGGAAAAAAAACATTAGTTAATTATGGTTCAAATCTTGTCATTAAAAAAGGTAAATGATAGAGGCTTTTATTACATTCTTGCATGTACAGTATCAGTCTGGACACACATGGTCCATGATGGCAGCTTTATAATGTTAGCTAGAGGCATACTGTACATACAGCTTTGATTATCTTCCAGAGGTACCACTTTTAACTTTTTATCTTAAATTATATCAGCTTAACAGACCTCTGTGTAATGACATTTTGAACAGACATATATGTTAGTGTAAGATTTTGTATGGACTACAGTAGGTGCAGTGTACCAATTTGTCTGAGAAATAACTCATAGAAACTTCCCTTTTCTGTCTGACCTTTGCATTCAAGAACAGGAAGGATAGCTTTACTGGTTGAAATTCTCTGTGTTCCAGGAAAAGGGGGACAGCTCCCTTGCTTCATCTACTGTGGTTTCCCACTGACTTAAGACAGAAGGATTATCCCCCTTTCCCGGCACTAATTACTCAAATTCCCCTCTCGTGTTGGAACTGATGGGACACTGATTGGTACATTCACAGCTGCTTGATGACTCAGAGTTGGTCACTATTTTTATTTTGGGGAATTGGTAAAACACTGCAAAGATGGCAGCATGATTCAATCCCTGGGCATGGACAAGAAATCCCAAACTGAATTCAAGCTGCAAGGGCAGTGAGGTTTGCACATGCAGACCTGAACTCTATGGGTTTGACCCTTCTAATACTGTACATATTAACTGGAAAACAATTTGCATTTGTTGTGGCACTAAACTCTTTCTGGTATCCTGCTCATTTAATCTGCTAAACAAAAGATTCTGAAATGACATAATTATATGTATTCCTATTGCTTTCAGAAGTTAAATCAAACTGTCAGGAAACAGATTGTGAGCTTAAACAGCACAGGCTGAAAAGCCACCTGCTCATTGTCTGTAAGCAATTAATACTTCTCTATTTATTTATTAATTTATGGAAGGTTACAAATATATGATCAAATGTCCAAAATCAGCCATTCACCAATATCAGATGAAGACTTTCTCTTCTGTTTTTATAAAGTTATTTATTAGAGTACAATTTACTCTTTACTTTTTATACCAAATTACAGTATCTGGAAATGGCATGCTGAGGTGCCCATGGAATGGAATTATGGATTATGGAATTGTGGAAAAAAATGAAAATGTTTTGCCTTTTTAAAATTCCTTTAAATAACAATTATCTCAATATTTGTCTAAAACAGTAACTCATCTTAAAACATGATTCGGTTGGGAGCAGTCAGCCAGCTGAGTCAATCTGAATCCTTCTGCACCAGTGACTGTCCTTGCAGAAGTGTCCTAGGTTTGTAAGAGTTAAACAGGCTAAGAATTGCGTCCCCTTCTTTGAATCCATTGGTTGGCTAGGGGGCAGCAGCTTTACAATTAAATTATTCACAAGATCCATTAGCTCTGTATAATCTAAGCCATGCTACTTTTCCCTCTGATGATTATGCCATTATTATTTCTTCACCATTTTCCTGGCATAGTAAAGCACATTCCTCTAGAGCATAGCATTATCTGCAGCAGATGCTGTGGTGCACTTTGTTATTGCTTCTTGTTAGGCTATCCTATGTCAATTAACATCCCTTTAATGTTTTTAAAAAATGTAAATTCCAGTCATATGTTACCAGGGTTTATTCAGTCATTTAGTAAAACAAAAAATTAACGCCCTTAGATTTATTTGAGATTAGATCTGCTTGTCTTTCTTGTGTCCTATACAAATACCTTAACAGAGGTGTAAAAGTATGAGAAGACATTTACTGTACAAAATTTAACCTTCTCTGCCTTAATGATGGAATACTTCAATTATATTAAATAAGGGTAAATGGCCTTTCTCAACTGCTAGATGTAATGTTGAATTATATATTTCAAATGTTGATTCATAAAAACAGGGGACCGGAAATGGTGAGCAATATTTCTATTATTATAAATTGCTTATTTTCCTTAACAGTTATTGTTTGCTATGTAAGCATACAGTACATTTATCCAGATTTCGCCCTTGGCCGAATGTGAATTCAGTGTCCCTGTTGCTCCAGGGATTGATGCCACCTACGACGCCACCAGCTGTGACAGCGTGCAGCTCTTGGGTTTGGCTTTTAATACACAGCACAGCCAGCCAGGCCAGTGACAGTCAAAAATCTTTTGTTTCTCCTGGCTGAGCAGTGTAATTTTAACTCCAGAGCCAAAGCATTATCACCAGACGGTGTAAGATGGAGAGGGCGTGGAGATCACCATTTATTCCACAGTGCAAAATGCTTTCTTATTACCTCATCTCCCACACCACTGTGTAATAAATTACTGCTCTCTGTGTGGCACGCACACAACGCCACTCTATTAGTCTGCTGTTTTCCTGAATCCCGGCACTGTTTGCGTTGCTTAATGGACCCAAGATGCATTTACAAAAAAACAACACAGGCTTCTTCAATTGACCTTATAAGGGCACCAGTTCAATTATTCCCT
Source organism: Atractosteus spatula (assembly GCF_055471065.1). Lineage (NCBI taxonomy): Eukaryota > Metazoa > Chordata > Actinopteri > Semionotiformes > Lepisosteidae > Atractosteus > Atractosteus spatula. The sequence goes on along the minus strand of NC_142726.1, from coordinate 440,688 downwards.
CAGGATTATTATTTTTTGTCATTAACATTTCCTTACGAAGTGTATGGTTGGATTTGTGATTAATCGATTTCTTTTATTGATTCACATAACAGAGAGCTGCTTTCTTTATTGTGAAGCAACCTAAACATGTTCATAACGCAGTCCCTTCAATTAAGGAATGAATGAATGACAAGGAGTTCATAATAATCACTAATAGAGTAATTTGTGTCAAATACTCTTATTAGTTCAGGACCACTGTATCAATAATTGCTGCGGTAATCAATTGCAAAATTAGGCACAGGAACTGGGATCATTTAAGATCCATATTATTGTATAAAACTAAAAAGTCATGGTTGTTAGTACATACTAACATGGATTTGGTATTAATGTTGTTTTTTATTGGAATTCTAAAAAGATGTAAGGTGATTCAGTGTCATCTTTGTAGATATAGGTGAGTGGTAAATACCGGATTACAGTTATATATTCACATATTCTGAAGTCATCATTTATGAAAGACAAGTTCTGAATGTGGCCGGTGCACTAGATTGTTATTCTGCAATTGGTCCTTTCACCATATGAGCTGGCAACTTCAGTAGGAAACTGAGCGATAAATGCCATAGTGCTTGTCTCATGACATCTTTAATAAAGAAGGACACCAGCTCTCTCAATAAGAGAGCAGTAATTTATTAACAATCTGTAACCTTTTCCTTGCTCGGGCAGTACTGTATGGGCTGACAAATGGTTTGTGAAGTAGCATGATGTTCCCTTATTACCAGACCCTCTTTGCTTAAACCAAAAACAAGATCCAAGGTAATTTCACATACACTAAAAAGATTGATGAAGCAGTCTGCCTCCGCAGCTTGCAAATGTTTGGGCAGATAGGGGATGGTGCTGAAACCTTATTAAATGAAAAGACTGTTACAGTATGTGTGTGCGTGTGTGCTTGTGTGCTTGTGCTGGGGGGTGAGTTCTTGTCCTGTAACAAGAAAGAGTTTCTTCAGTATATCTATCACTTTAATATGCCCCCGTCTTCTCTTTTAGCTTAGAGATTTCTGACCTGTGATTAGGCTTTAATTATCAAAGTTTTATGCAACAGAGTCACACAGCACGCATTTCTGCTTCCTCAAGTTTTTTTTCTTTAACCTGAGCCACCCTCTGTTCATCTGCACCTTGTAAATCAGTCAGGCTTTGCCGAAAGGTCAAATGCAAGGTCACAGAGTGACTGATCACAATATACAATATCTTATTGCTTTGCAATCCCATGATAAGCATGTTACGATTAACCTCAAAACAAGAAAAAAAAACTGGTTATGAGAATGCATTGCCTGTGTGTAATAAAAGTAAAAAAACCTTTTGTTAGATATGCCTTATGTTAGATATAGGGCAGCAATTAATTAAAAAAAATCTAAATAAAAGAAAATAAGTGCTTTTACATATTAATATTTTTCTTCACATATTTTTACAACTAGATTAGTAAGTGCATTAAGGTCATAGCATGTGACTTTGCTTTCATTTTTTACGGACATACTTTTGCAAGGTGGTACAAGTTGTGTAATTATTTTAAAAATAATTTTGAGGGAAATTTGGCTAAAACTATTTCTATTTTGTAAAGCTTATTTATGAAAAATATTTTTTTATCAAATCATAGTTGCAACACTTTTCCCACCTTCACAGTACTTTTTCTAACATCTGACGTACGTTTTCTTCTCTCTTTTTTGTGTGCTGAGGCAGCTTGCACTGCATCTGGTTTTAACTTCTTAAATTAGTCTGTAGCTTTGTACTCTAATGTTAAAAGACTCCCTTCAGCATAATTCTCAGTGTTTGCCAGAAGATTCAGCCATCAGCCTTAATGGGCTGATGATTGCTTAAATACTGCCTCACACTTTTAGATCAGTGCTCTGCCCATGTTATTTGAAGATAAAGAACAAGCTTATTTCATGTATATCCTATAGAAGTCAGGTTTATCCCTTCTTTCTTATGAAGATGCCTTAGCATTTTTGAAGCATAAGAACGTAAAAGATGGTCTTGCATTTCAGATTTCAGCTTAATTCCCACAAATGTACATTTTGCACAAATATATTTAAAAAGTTTTAAATGTTTAAGGCAAAAATTATTATTAGTTTTGATTTCTCTATCTTTTGGAAGTTTGTTTTAATATTAGAACATTAAAAGGTTGCAGGAACTGCAGTTTTTAAGATGTGTTCTCAGTTTGTTTCTGCTTGTTTTACACATTTTAGTCTTTAAAAACTGCAACAGAAATATTTAGTGCATCATGTGGCAAAAATGTGTCACAAAAGCCAGTCACATCTTAACAACAGCTCCTATTTCAACTTACTGTACATTACAGTCTGTATAATACAGAGTGTACTAAGGGGAGAAATGGTTAAGCATCACCATGCAAAATTATTAAAATGGGATTTACAAAACAATTTGCCCTGATATGGTGTACGATTTACAGTTCAAACTCCAGAGTAGTTACTGTGTTCAATGAGGTACATGAAGTTTAAGGACTAAGCTGGGATGCGAAACCAGCTCTTTTAGCATCATAGGTCTTGCATAAGCAAAAGGCGAGATGTAGAATATGTTGTGAGAAAACCTCTTTTTTTTCTGAAGAGCATTCACAGTAATGTTTGGCTATGCTGGAGTACTCTGTGAACATTGCTTTTCAACAATTCAACCTTGTCAGGATGTCTGCTCGTCTGCTCAGCTGAGCAGTCCTTTTAGAACACTGGGCAGCCGCCATTGACTCATTCATACAGTATGTGTAAATCCCTTTGACACGAGATGAATAGACAGTTTTGGCACAGCGCCCTGCTGCACTTTATATAGCGATGCTTAATTGGAGCACCCAAGTTCATTTTGGCAGGGTTTTGTAAAACATCAAAGATGCCTGATTACACCTCTCATTAGATTACTTATGAGGCATTTTACCCTGCATTTTACATTGAAACCTTCAGCTAAAACTCTTGCTTTAAAAAATATGAAAAACAAAGTTTTATTTTTTGCCAGTTTTTAATTTTTTTTTTATTTTAGCAGACAACTTACCTGAAGCTTCATTTATTCAAAGCTTCAGAGAAGTTAGAAAGCAAATGTTAATGGAATATCTGCCTCATTAAAGCCTTTGTAGAGGTCTTGTGTGTCCATGCAGTTAGACTGAAACTCATGTATAGTCTTCCAGTGACACCAGTCACAACCTTTGTTTAGAAATTTGTTATGATATTCTGTCTGCTTATCTACATGTCAGCTTGCAGATCTGTGATAGCCATATCTCCTGTACATACCATATATACAAAGCCTTTTCCCAAGGTATTTTCTATCAGTTTAGTGAAAGCATTTTCCATTTCTAGAGGCTGGCTAAAAATATTCTAAAGGATTTATCCCTTCTCAGTGCTATTTGATTACGCAAGAAGGGCAGTCAGTCTGTGGGCCTCTCTCCTGTAGGATGCACTGAAAGGAGTGTTTTACACTCTAGGATGTACATGCTTTTGGATTTCTTTCATGCATATGACCCTCAGAGAAGCTCCCCAAGAAATGTTTCACTGGTTTCCTTTTGCACTTGACTGAAATTGTTTTTTTCTTGTCTTTCCAGCAACAAGGGGCGGCCACCACTGTATACTGCGCCACTGCTCCTGAACTGGAGAGCCTAGGAGGGATGTATTTCAACAACTGTTTCCGCTGCCTGCCTTCACAGGAAGCCCAGAGTGAGTCGACGGCTGTATCCTTGTGGGAGCTGAGCGAGCGGCTGATCCGGGAGAGAATTGGCAGGCAGTCCCTCTGAAGCGATGCGGTTGTTTGGGGGATAAGCAAAAACGGGGAGCAAGATGGCTCAGATATAAAAAAGAAAAAAATCTGAATAAAAATAGAAGCAAGAAAAAGAAAAGCAACTTGACCCAAGACTGTAATGTAAAGTAAGCTGCCAACTCTGGATCTGCATCCAACGACATCTCCTCGTGGTTTTCATACGGCTTGTATATGGATGAAAGTGTTAAGTGAAATAGCTGCAGTCACAACACAGTGAAAATGTTAAGAGCTAATGGGAAGTAGTGAATACAGCAGGATAAAGGAGACAGTATCCATCTTTCTTTCTCTTTTTTTTCCCCTTTTTAACTTCTATGGAGCCTACACATGGGAATTTGGAAAGCTGCATTTCCTCTTGGTTTCACTGACTGGTGTTACTGTTTGTGGGGATTTTTTAGGTCAAATCTGTTCATTTAAAGCTGTAGACACCAGCCAAATCCCTTGATGTGGAGGGGTGGGCATGCTTTGATATGTGGCTAATTGTGATTTCCACTTAATAGAGACAGTCCACCCTTATAGAGCAAACCAAGTCAAGGACCACTGTCTGGGGACCAACATAAATCAAGCTGGTTGATCTGACAAATGCGTGTGTGTGTGTGTGTGTGTGTGTGTGTGTGTGTGTGTGTGTGTGTGTGTGTGTGAGTGTGTGTGAGTGTGTGTGTGTGAGTGTGTGAGTGTGAGAATAAAAATATAAATGTGTGTGTGTGTGTGTGTATGTAAACTTTTCTTCACCTATTATTCTGTATAATAGCAGTAGAAAATTCAGTTAAGGTGGGTGTATGCTATTTTAAATATAACATGCCACTTAAGACTAGATCTTGGGAAGATTTATAGTTCACCTTTTTTTACATAAAATAACGAAGCATTCCATGTAATTTATATATGTATGTACACATTCTCGCTCTGATCTTTTTAACCTTATATACATATATACACATAGTATTTACAAATTTGAGAGGTTTGATCCATAAGGGCATCAAATAATCCAGAGGAAATTTAAAAAAAAAGCAGTCTTCTACAGACGCCTGATTCTTTCTATTTTCAGTTTTGGGCTCTAAATACATCTCCATTATATTTTTCAGGTGTAGGAAATATCTAATGTAAGTGGGTACTGAACACTGGGGAAGAAGCCTGCTTTTGTCTTCTTGTACTGTCAACATTTGAACTGGCCAAAGTGTTAGAGTTAATTTTTCCTTAAAATATAAAATAAAATCAGTCAGCTGGGTTTCATTCAGTGGTTTTTCCAAAATCAAAAAAATGATAATGGTAAAAAAATACTTTTTTTTTAAATGTCTGTAATGGTGATTGTGGGCCAAAGTGTAAAGTACTGTTGCCACAGCAGTACTCACAGGGTGTCCAGAGAGTTTGAGCGTCTTTGTCTTTTCTTTAATCTTTAAACATTTCCATCCACCGAGGCGTAGAGGAACTTGTTGGATTTTAACATTTTGTATCATATTCAAACATGCTTATTTTTTACCTTAAGAGAAACCAATGTCTCTCTCTCTCTCTTTGATTTTATTGTTGGAGTTGCCATCTTTATGTTGCTTCTTTTGTTTCTAAAGAAAGAGACAGCTGAAAAAAGAAAAGATCTGCAGTGTAGGAAGAGGTTCCGAAGAATGTTGCTGTGATAATGTTGTCTTTGTTTCTTCTTTAGTGATTTTATTTTTAAACGTTGTGCTTTGTGTCAGTCGTCATGCCATAGGTCATTCTAAGCCATCAGCATTCCATTATCATGTTTTCTGTAAAAACAAAGAAGAAAAAAATTAAAGGATTATTCATAATATCCTTCTCTTTTCTTATTTTGCAATCCTAAAGACCTTGGAAAAAAATGCATTGGTCACAGTCACACTATAAAAATGCACTATATTGAGATAAAAAACAGATCATAGAACGTTTTATGTAATAACACTATTAAATATGAAACTTTACTAATGATATGGAACTAATGCATAATCCATACAACTTTTTCTTTTATGTACTGTATGTAAACAATCCAGAGATATTTGATTTTTTTGCTTTGTTTAAAATCATTTTATGTGTAGTGAGAAAGTATGTCTTCAGAGTGTTTTTTAAAGGTTTGTGTCTTTTTCACAGACAAGCAAAAACAAATACAGAAACAGTCTCATTGATTTAGCTAGCATATGAATCAACCAGCTAAAAAGAGCAAACTAAGCCATCATATGAGGGCCATTGTTACTTTATTAATTTAATAGTTACACTCACTATCAAATGTAGTATTATCATTAAACAAAACATTTTGGGGAGAATAAATATATGTTAAACATATCACATATATATTATTTCATATTATTATTCAAAGTATTTATTTTATATTAAGACGTTAACCAAATTGATTAATGGTTCTTGAACAAGCAACAAAAATATCAGATAAAACTAAAGCACACAACATGATATAAAGTTCTTAGAATTCCAGAAAGCTTTTAAGGTTTTTCATAAAAGTTGTTTCTCAAATTAAAAGCTGAAGAAGTCCAAGGTGAGGAATGTGCATGCATGCATGAAGAACAGTACACAGTGAGTCATCTTAAGGGGCACAGTTTCTAATGTTGCAGATGTAAGCTGTTGAATCCCAGGGATCCACTTTTGGGCATTTTGTTCTTCTTGATCTATATGAACGATTTAGATTCTAATATAATTAGCAAACTAGTTAATGTGCAGATGTTAAAAAAAATAAAGGGAGTGTCAAACAGAAATAATAACAATGAAATTACAAAAAAAAGTAATCCACACTGACAGCAGAAATATACACCGACCATACTGCATTGGTGAGCTACTCGAGGAAGGGATCTGTCTGTATGTTTATATCTCCATTATCCTCATCAAGACAATGTGGAGAAGCAATAATAATAAAAAAACAAACAATGTTTGAGTATACAGCAAAAAGTTTAGAATTGAATGGAAGATAGACTTAAGCTTTACAATGTTATGCTGACCATACCATGAAAGTCTTATTATATTATAAGGTCAAACCAAGGTACAATAATAAGTCAATACTCTGTAGCTAAACAAAGAGTCACAATTACAAACTAGTCCATTTAGGACTAAGAAAAGGAAATACGTCTTTACACAAAGAGTTGTTGGCAACTAGAACTGACTTTCCAGCCAGGCAGTTGAAACCCACACCCATTTATATTTAAAACCCTTATTTTTTTATATTAAAAATGACTGGATGAAAGTTTAGTTTCACTTAGCAACAAGCTCCTTCGTTTGCATATTCTTCCATTCTACAGTTGTACAGAAGTGAAATATCACAATAAATTCCCACTACAATTCCCATTACAAAGGTAATTATATATTTTCCTATATAAATGCAATGAATTTTGTGTGACTGCTTGAACAACCAATAAAATGAAACGCCTTGTTCAAATATTCACTGGTTAGTACACATACAGTAGTACAGTATGCTGTAATTAAAAGTAGACAGCTGCTTGGGGGAAGAATTATGCTGTTAAACAATAATACCAGATGAGATAATGATGATAACAACACTGTGACGTCTGCAACACACCAACTGAAAATGTATGTAATAAAATGATAAATCTATTAGGCATTTTGCAATACAGTGTAATATGTTATTGTACTACTACTGCAGGTAATCTGCATCTACAAAGCAGGTGTAAAGAATTGGGTAAATCAGTAAGAAAACGAAAACATACTAATGCCATCAATCCGCACTGAATGGCAGAGTGTATTTTCCCTGGTAATCTTACGCATCATTAAAACAAGCCTGGATTTCTGATCCTCTGGGCTCTGCCTCTTCAGCAGCTCTGATATATTGAGCTTGCTCTTGGGTGATAATTATTTCACTGTCCCCTCCCACACTTTCCCATCTAATCTCATCTTTTAAAGTGCAGTGTTTTAAGAGGGCTAGTCTGCTCTGACCCCCCGCTGCCACTGAGACACTGTAAATTGGCGTCTCGGTTACCTAAGTTGTATGGTCTTGTTCATCCATTGTGCCCTCATTTAATGTGCCGCTATGATTTAAAATGATATTTTGACAAAGGGCCTGCATCTTTAAAAGCAGAGATGACAGAGTGCTGCAGTCGTCATCCTGTCGTTTAGCCGGAGTGGAGCATGTGGCTTTTTTGTTTCTGCCTGGAGATACAGCATCACCTTTTCATGATACCACACATCTTTCCAACTAACTGCAGAGATCAACTCTGACAGATTTACTTTAAAAAAAAGAGAGTAGATGGTTAAATGCATGAACCAAACAGCCCCTTTATAATCACAATTATGCCATTTTAAGCCCTGTGTGTTTTGTCAGGGTTTAGACAGAACGTACTGTGGCTGGGAATACTTGCTAAGGTAGTTAATAATTTTTTATGGCTTCTGAGTCTGGGTCACTTAATATTCTTAAATACCACATTTGATATTGTCAATGGCAATATGCTGCTGGATCATATGGGAAGTGATCTAGGGATCACATGTACTTCCTTATGTAATTTGGCCCCCTATTTGACTACCAGGACCCAATGCATAAATCCTGGCTGTTTAAATCCTAATGTTGCTGTCTTACTGAGGGTGTTCAACAGGGTTACTATTTAATATTTACATGTTCTTCTTGGTCAGATTATTTGCCCATCATGGAGATGAATTTCATTGCTACACTGCTGAAACTTAGATTTGCTTCCACACCAAAACAACCACTTCTACTGCATTTGCTGTACTTTACAGATGTGTGTTTTTCATTAAGAGTTTGAGGCAATAGAACTTTCTTAAGTTAAACTGTGACAAGTCTGAGGTTATGCTCATGGCTCCAAACACCACCTTTGCAAAGTTGGTGTATTTGTTGAAACCAACAAAACCAAAGGAAGTTAGAAACCTTGGGTTACATTTAACACCATGCTATCTGAAATTGACATTAGGATTATCACAAGGTTATCTTCCACCAGTATAGCATAACTTGTTTCAGACCCTTGCTTTGCCTGTCTGATGTTGAAATATTGATATGTGTTAATTTATTCCATATTTATTCACAATTAGACCTTACCTGGGGTAAGGTATTATGTAACAAATACACTGTTTAATGTTCTAGCTCCATTAGAAATGAAGCAGCACTCGGCTAGGAAAATTGCCCTTTAACTTATACGTGTTTTTAATGGATGTCTGGTGAGAGTGCTACACACACAGTTGAATAGCACTAAAGCAAGACCAGGCCTAGCCTCATTTCTTTTAAACAGCACAGACTCTGGTATTACTCCGTTTAACATTATTTGTATCCCTGCAAGCTTTTATCTGCTAGCATGAAAGCTAAATTGTTTGCATGTGTACTGATAGCTTCATGCATGTTTAGCTGGTTATCTTTTATAAAGTATTGCATGTAAACTGTACAAAGTGAGATAAAGATTGGTTAAAATATATTGATATAATAATGAACTGTAAACCCTAGCACACCTCCTTGTCTCATTATTCATTTAATAAATGCCTGCTTTAAATAGCTGCACCTACAAAATGTACTTATATTTTTATATATCCATGTCAGGACAGGAAATTGTAAATTACAACTCAGCATTTAATTAGCAGTTCATCCCAAGCTGTTTTTTATATCATAACACATTTATAATGCACTAACGACAACAGAATAACAACAATAATAATCTAAAATTTAAGTTCCACATATAACCAATGTAATGTTATGTAAACTGTAATGTAATTTTAAAAGCTTGTTTACAAAGCCATGTTTTAATATAAAAAGTGATGGATGCAGCATCTGTTTTGTGGTGAAGCATTCCCAAGCTGCACTTTAATGATGGCAACACAAACCACATTGACTTTAATTGGCGCTGGGTGGGAATTCAGTCCTTTGCCTAATGTTCTTAAACTACAAATGTACATTTAGTTCAACTGAAAAATGCAATGAGTTTTTTGGGCAGCTCCCTGCTAACATGGTCTGGATCCCCTTTCCACCCCCCAAATTAGCTCCATCCCTCAGCAGGGGAATGTCTCTGCAAGCATAGCTGCAGTAAAAGTGTCAGGCAGTAATGGATGCCCTGGTGATAGAGAGCTCTGGTTGTTATTTGCTGGATATTGAGGGAGGGTAGCTAATGATGTGCAGCGTGTAAACCTGTTGTGGCTCTAATCCATCTGTGTGGAGGGGCTGGGGGGAGGAGGGGGAGGTGAGATCCGGGGAAAATGATTTGGACAAGTGGAGATAAAGTGAGAGTGCTGATGGAGTCATTCAGGAGGATATGTCAGTGGCAGCATTGTTTGCAAATAGCATGACTGGCAATATAAAATATCCAGGTCCCATGATCAAGTGAGGTTGGAATTTCAATGTGCCATATGCTTCTTTATTTTCACATCTCTATCAGTCACCAAAAATCATTAAAGTTTAAAGCTGAAGTGTAACATCTATATCTGTCTGTCTATCTCTGTATCTTCAGTAAAGAGTGCTTATGTAGGATGTAGGAGATACATGGTAACAGAGGGGGGTCACGGGTTCAAAACGCACTTCCAAGGCAATTTCGTTTGACAGCTGTGCCATTGCAGGCTAATAAGACAGTGTACCGTTATATTTTGCATTATATGGTATACATCTGACAAGCTGATCTTCCGAGTGGCATTACTATAGAATCACTACAAAGAACGAGATTTTTACCATCTTTGTAACTTAAAAATATTTATTAAAAAATGTAAGTGTTCATGGCATTGTGGGAGAATGCTCATAGCCTCTTAATGTTCCGCTTGTTTTGTATGTTTTGTAGTACAAGTGTGTAACCTTACATTTCATTAAATGCACTGGAAGCAGTAATATGTGAAAAGGACTGAAAGGTTTATTAAAGGTTCTTTTTTGCAGACAGAATAAAGGTACTTTCTTTTGAGGTCAAAAATAAGCAATCATGTTGACTAAAAAACAAAAGATAAACAGTGTGGGTAACGGCATAAGTTAGATCTGTTGTTTGTCCCTGTAGTGTTTTACAAAATATTTGTTTACTTGGATGAGTTCCTGCATGTCTACAGTGTCTTTACCCAGAGGCATGGTGTCTGTGTGCCTCCCAGGCCAGTTTAAGCCAGCTGTGTCCCTGTCCTGTTGTCTCTGAGAAGTTTTTGTTTCTGTACTTACTGAAAAGGTCACTATTTGCTTTGGGAACAAAAGATGTGCCTATTTAAACTATGGAGAAAGCAAATACATTTTTTACTAAAGCTAAAGTATCTGTAATGCATTTATATTGTAACACATACGGCCGACAGGTACTGTGTAAGAGCCGGCTTACCAGAGCGGTGACGTCACCGCCCTTCCCTGTAATAGCAGGACCACAGCCGCTGGGCTGGGCGGAGATCTCTCTTTAGCTCCACAAGCCGGGTCCCTGTTGAGTGACACCGGAGGCCTGGGTTCACGTCCTCAACGGTGCGGAGCCGACCCTAAGCAGCAACGGCAAGGGCGCCCGCCAGAACCCCGAAGCGTTACATTGGTGTTAGAAGCGGGGTGGGATAGCCCTTCGCCGGGGACGGCGAGTTAAGTGGGGGAGAGTGTAACGCTTACGGCCGACAGGTACTGTGTAAGAGCCGGCTTACCAGAGCGGTGACGTCACCGCCCTTCCCTGTAACAGCAGGACTACAGCCGCTGGGCTGTGGAGAGATCTCTCTTTAGCTCAACAGGCTGGGTCCCTGTTGAGTGACGCCGGAGGCCCAGGTTCGCGTCCCCGATGGTGGGAGGCCGACCTGTGTAGGCAGCAGGCGAGGGCGCCCATCTGAACCCCGTTGCGTTACAATATTGTAAGATATTAAGACTGGTTAAAAGCTCTCTCATCTATTTTAATTAGTGAATTATCCTTTTGTTTTTCTTACTGTTCTCCCCAAAATTGAAATGAATAATCTTTATACCTCAGTTATCCTGGGTAAGAACAACATGTGCATGTATTCCTAGTCATGTTTTGTCCAGTTTTAAGATTTAACCAGTCCCAGGTTGACTGTTAACAGGCCTAGCTAATCCTATACTAGGAGTATGGCTAAAAACTCAGATCACTTAGACAGGGGCAGCCTTGATCAGGCACAGAAAAAAAACAACTTGAAGACATATTCTTTTGTTCAATCAAAGGAATCTATGAGTGCTGTTTTGTGAGACACATCTAAACCCTGGGAGTTTCTGCTGTGAAGCTTCATTGATTCTTTTATTAAAATCATTTGATCGTCAATGCATTTTCTTTCGGCAGAACAATATTTCAGTTCACGGTGCAGCCATGATCTTGAATTACCACCATCAATTGCCATCACAACCAATACACACATACTGCCACCAATGCATGTGCTGTGTGATTTTCACATTGAAGCTCCACACACTCCTTGACTTAATTGGCAGTGCGGGGTCCCTTGGTGTATGCACTTTCTTTGCACCAAAACGGATCCTTGGAGTGTGCCAATACTTTTGTTAGTTTGAGTTATTTTGGCATTAAGAAAAAAAGTATTTTAGCTTTTGTGTCAGTGCCACAATTTAAAAAAAATATTTTACTATATTTTCAAAACCAAATGTAAGTCTGTTATATTTCTTTCTTTATATTGTTAATTCCACACATTACCATTTCATTTTGGATTGGTCAGCCACATTTTTGTACTTGCATGACAGTAAACAGATCTTTTTTTTTTGTCCAATTCCTTATTTTAACTCTATTGGCAATATTCCGGTAAATGGCAGTTTACAGCATTATAGATACTGTTACAGTCTTCTCTGTACTGTAGCACCCACTTTACAGTTTTAACTGGAATATTACTCCAGTCATTCCTTTCTCATTCTGTTTGTCTTCTTCTCCTATGTAAATAATCCTTAAAGGTCAATACCTTTCCTTGGCAAAGGAAGTAAACCAACAGCCTCCCAGCTGTAACAGAACTGGGCTAACCACTAAACTGTATGGTTGACCACACTCTCCAAAGCAGCTGCCAAAAAGACAGCATTCAGTCCTGTCTGGCCCACATAATCTCTGAGCTGCGGGACACACGTCCATTACCGATGGAAGCAGTAATCATAACCCCAGGTTACCTTAGACACTGACAGTCTCATTAGATGTTTAGGGGAGGGGAGATCGGAACTGTTTTTTAAATCCACAGACCTGTCTGTTTTCTCACTGGTACTGTATTGTAGAGCAAGTGTGGCATGTGGTATGAGGTATTCCTCTGGAATTGAATACATCAGTGCATGCTGCTTCATCTAGCTAGTCAGCACTGCTCCCGTCATCTTGTAACAGGTGAAACTCCAAAACCTTTAAACACCACCAATGTGAAACGTCACCATTAGGAGCACAGCTGGATTCTAATGACTTGTTGCAGGTTTTGTTATCTGAGGCACAAGCGCCTGTGAGTTCACCACAACAGCTACAGCAGTGGCATCAGCCAGCACTCACGGGCTCTCTCCTGTCAGAGTAAGCTGCAGCTGAATAAGGCCGGCACCTGTGATCAGTTCTTGTTTACTCTTCACTAAAGAGGCCTGCCACAGTACTGCCATGTCGACATCATGTGTTGTTTTAGTCTTAGCCAAAGGCTCAGGAAGTAATCCTCTGCTCTTTGTGTCCTATTGCAGCTTGCAGCTAGAGCAGAGGAGCTTTTCTGCAAACTTGCATGACTTTCCAAACAAGACCACAGCCACGCAATGCCAGCTGTCACCTTTGCTTTTGTTTGAAAACCTCACTATTAGTCATTTCCATTAGTTTTACTGTACCACCTAAATATATCAAAATGGATTTTAGAAAAGCATGCAGCAAAATATTTATGCAACTTTTGTGCTATTTTTGCCCTTTGAAACAAGCAACTTTTCTATGGACATATCACAGGCGTATACACTCATCATCTTAGTGCTGAGGTTCAGTTTAAATTTTATTTATAGTGGGCTAAAAAAGGAAAGGAAGAGTTATAGTGCATCAGTGATACTTATTCCGTTCCTGAAATTATTTCTGCTTTGCTAAGACATTAACTGATCATAACTGCAGATGTTTTCAGATGATTCTGGGTACAGTAGTTGGCAAAGACAGAGGCAGGTGCCCTTTATTAATTCTCTACTGTACATCTAACAATAATGACTTAGGAATGAGTTTTTAATTATATTTTATTGGTCTTATATAATTTCCGGTGTTTAGATGTTAATGGTGCTTTATTAGTTTTTAATAGATTGGTTGACCTCACTTTGATTACTGCAATACCCTATGGTTTAAAACAATTTGGAACAGTTTGCATTTCCAAAATGTGAGACAATACAATGTACTTTAGTAAGGGTCATATATGTACTTAAATGCAATTACAGTGAACATTAACACAATAATATCCTGTCTGTCTGCCCACAGCTTATCTAATATCAACTGAAATGTAAACAGTACAAAATTAAAGACTGCCGAGTACAATTTGATGCTTTGAATTAGTATATGAATGATTTATAGAATGTAAAATAAATGATATTTCTTGTATATTTATCTGTATTCTGATGATGTAACCTAGTTTGAGTAGCACTGAAATATGAGGTTATTCTAAATTAATAGTTTTACCTAAGTGACTGAAACATTTTGTGATAATAATTTAATATAATAATTACTATTATTATCTTTAAACAATAGAAAAAACAAAAAAAAATTAATTTATTTGATTCATTTGAGCTTTTTATTAGCTTCCTTTGACTATTTTAATATGATGCTAAAGGTAAAACTACAGAATATATAATGGTCTAAACATCTGTCAACCTGTCTGACCAGCTATTATAAGATTAATTTTGTTCCATTCAAAGAGTAATTATAATACAATTGATTAGTTCTTTTTTGTTGCCAATTTCTTTGGTAATGTTGACTGGTATGATGCTATTTTGTGTAGATATGTTTAATGATCACAATCTATTTTATAGCTCTCACTGGACTGTATAAACTCAATAAATATTTACTATAAGGAAATTTACCATCTGACTTCAGCAAGCCATAAAGCACCCATCTATGTGTTTTGAGATTAGCATGTAATTAAAATTGTAAATCAATATTTATTAAGTGGTATTGCAAAATCGATGAAAAATGTAGCAAAGTTTCTTGAAATCCCACAGCATCCTTTGAAGATGGAATTTACCCTTTTTTTTCATTGCATTGTGTACAGATAATTTTATATTGACTTTGGTATTTGTTTGGAAAACATATTATACTTTTCTCATTAGTTTTAATAAAGAATGCATTCACAGAGAGTTTTTCCTCAATGCAGCTTTTTTTTGTTTCATTGTCTTATAAAGTTTCCCAATCCCATGCAAATTAACATATTATTCTGTATTACAGTTTTCCCTTACCACAGAGAAAAAGAACACAAAACTACACAGAATAATTCAGAATTTACAAGAAAATCATGGAAACAAAAGAAAAGTGAAGACTGGTATATTGAATGAAATAATTACTAAGTCTTAGAACTATTATACTGTATGTGTTGATATTTCTATTGATTGGAATTATCCATTTGAGCAAACCTGAAAGTGAATAAAACAGAATTTTGTGGTTTAAAATAATGGATCAGAAATTGGGTAACTGATAAAAGAATCTATACACATTACTTTTAATATTGCTACCAAGCATCTCTTGAATCATTCATTTCATGATCATTTTGCCATGTTAATAGACTAGAATAATGGAATTGTCTACATGTAGTGTGTATTTTAGATGTACACATTTTTGTGGTTGTTGAGTACAAAAATTGACTTAGCACCCAAATAAAAATAAAAATACCACTGAACCTAAAAATGTATTCATGACTTTCTGGGGACTATTCTGTAAATGCATGTATGTTTGCAAGTAAATGCAAACTTCTTTGTTAAGATGGTTCTGCGCTGTAATGTGTTCTTATCTTCCAGGCAGTGTACACCCCTCTCACTGCACCCAACCACACCTGCAGAGCATATGAAGGAGAAGCTCACTGTCCTTGAATCCCTTTTTTTGTAAATGGAGGTCTCAGAATAACATGGATCACATTACAGTTCATGATGCAAAAAAAAACTGCTTTCGGTGCTCTTCAAAGAACAAAGTCTGTGATGTAACTAGCAGCTAATGTTTCTCTTACAGAACAAAATCAGGAACTTCATACAACTATTTTACAGGTCACACCTTCCAAAAAAATAAACATAAAATAACTGACAGCCAGGAAGCAAAGTTTCCCACTCACTTAGTGCAAGACTACACCTTAGACTTCAACTTGAGAAGCCCCTTCCAAGCCCCTCTTCCTCTTGTGACCGCAGTGTAAAAACTGCAGTACACCTCCTCTCACCACAGCTTCCCTCACTCAGCTCTTCAAAAATATTTCACTTCTGAAGACCATGCCATGGACCAAAGGAGCAAGGCTGACTCAAGACACTTGCTTTTTATGTGGCTAAATAGTTTTTAGAAGTGGGTTTAAGCTTGGATTACCAACATATTGATATAAATAAGGTCCGAAAGAGGTTCTATCATTTGGGATGCCATGAAAATGCGCTTTATTTCTCCAGTTAGCAAGCTTGTTCAGATAAAAATATGTCAGGATGCCCATATTTTAAAGAATTTGAAAAGCATTGCCTGGTTTCTATTATGCACAAAAATGATAAAAAATATATATTTATGAGCTTCGAACAAAATTATTGATACTGGCAAGGAAAATTGCAGAACTGCCTAAACCAATGTATCATTGCTTTTTTTGCTGATGTTTCTGCCCATATCAATAATGTCATGAAATCTCTTGATTTGTAAAATAAGCCAAACAGCACCCTGGAAACTCATAATAAGCTGTTTTTGATGAAAAGTTGAAAATATACAATGCAAAAGGTGAATTGTAACTAAATGTAATACAGAAAAAGACACTCTACCCAGGACACAGTACATAAGCCAGTAGTTTGAATTTTCTACTTAAAGTGAAGCACCTTTTTCTATTAAAAAACACATACAGTATATTTATCTTATACAGTAACTTCCATTTTGCATACTATGCAAAAACAGAACAAAATTATGCTGTCTTATTTAATATGTACTGTATGAATTTCTTAATAATTATTTGCTAAAGGGTGAAATATGTTTAAGGAGTGTAGTTTGTTTTTTTCTCCAATGACACCACATTTATTTCCCTCTTTTTACATAAACATAGACTAAAAAGGAAGAGTAGGCCTTTTTGGCAAGGTATGCTTTGTTACTTTTATTCTTGTGTAAAAATGCAATTTTATTTTCATTAAAAACCTAGACAGTTTGTACCGGTAGAAGTACCTTACATTAACAGGACATGTAACTTTCCTGATTTTATTAAAATTCCACACTGTTATTTAATATTATGCTTTAATAAATAAAAGATGCAATAATTACTGTTGTTTTTTTAATCTTTGATTGGAGACAAATGCACTTCAAACAATTTAACTGAAATACTTATGATGTACATACACCCTATATATCTACGTCTCTAATCACAGGGGATGTTCTATTCCATGTGGGTGAAGTGGGGTAAGAAGATAATATCTTCTTGTAGTTTGCAAGTGCTCTGTGGTGTAGTTATCATGGTTGTGTCTGTACATTTCAGGAGGCGTTGACGGTCACTAAGGCAGGGACTGTCCCTCCCGTAGGCAAGGATGTGAAACTTCCTGGAATGCAAATGCTTGTGGTTTAACAGTGTAACACTACTGTGAGCCCCAGCTCTAACTGCCACAGAATACAGAACGCCTCTGTGTATCAGTTTCTGTAGAAAAAAAATATTTCCTAGTGATTGATCACTGTTTCTATCACCATATACAATCTTCTATGTTCCCAAAAAATTCAGAAGTAAATGATGGAATATAGTAGTCAGGCCTCTGTGATAAATTATTCATCTCTTTCATACTTAGAAACATACTTATAAACTCACAAGACATGAAGGTTAAATTTTATTAGTTTCCTCTAACACACAATTAGCTATACTATGGAACCAATGAAAATCTGAATCTGAGGTTTCAAGGATCTAAGCTATACTGATGAAGTGCCAGGCTGTTGCTGGTAAGTAGTGCTGGTGGATGAGTGGGTATAACAGAGGCCAATGTGCCATCCTTTGGAATAAATGTTAAAGTAATGTCCTGACCTATTAGTGATTAAAGAAGTCCTGACACTATCATAGCTAAGGACTCCAACTAATTTGTTATTTTTTTTAATGGATCAGCTACTGGTGATAATATTTGTTACTATAATTCTAAGCATATTAGGTGTTATCTACTGTAAGTAGAAAAATGCAGATATAAATGTATATCCAGGTACAGCGTTTAGAGACCTGATTTTTTTATTTTTGTTGCACACATGATAGAATTGTCTGACAGTGCTCGTGCTTATACTGCAACACATTTTCAAAATCAATTTAAGCAAGAGAAGGGCCTTTCTTCTTTCAGTAGATTTTCAATAGCTTTGACTTAATTATACATCTCCATGTAGTATTTTTATAAAATTAATTCAGAAACCAAAAGCCTCTATCATTCACCACATCCACAGAACGATGTATGAATAAATATACAAAATAAATAATAAAAACTTCAAGTAAAGTTATTAAAAGCAGTGCAGCTCAAGGAAATGTGGGCTGGCTGGGATAACAGATGGACTTTGCTCTCCTGAAATCTTCACGCTGTCTTGTTGACAGTAATATTCAGTAGCTCAAATGGGAAGTTGAACATCAAAAACAAACTGATAAGCAGCCGCACGACTCTCCACAAAGTAATTTACAGCTGTCGTACAGACGACAAAAATGACATTGCCTGGAAAATTGGTAAGCTTCTATCACAACAAGAGCAAGCATACAGAAAATACAGAATCACAGATAAACTGACCTGGGGTTTAAAAAAGTGTAAGTTCTTTTATTAGCCTAACCAGCTACTATTTCATATTTATTTAAATCAGAATGTTTAATATTTAAATTCTGTACATCTCACCTGAAAAAAACATCTAGTGAAAAAAGCACTACGGACATTAGCCTGTGGTTTCACAATCCTGATTAGCATTTTTATGTTTTTAGTCTAGAATCACCAATAAGCTTTTGTAAACTAGCCAGAACTAATGAAATCACTGTAGTTTCTTCTGGTGTAACATAAAAATGAAACAATAAATCAAACATAATAATGGTATATCTTTAATCTCTCATAATTTCTGAAGAGGTCAGCTTTTGAGTTTTTTTGTGATGTAGAGACATTCGTGGTTTAGATATTTGCTTTTAATTTACTGTTTTAATCTGTACAAAAATATTTTAGACTTCAAAAGGATGTTTCTAATGCTGCATATCATATCAGCTATCTACAAGTTCATAAACTATATTAAAAAATTATGTACGGAAGAAATGTTTCATGACAAGAAAAGAATATGTGAGATTTAATATAATCATTGTTGACTGTATTTGTAATTTCAAACTTGTAAATTAGCCAATAGTTGTTTTTGTTCCAGACAGGTTACAATATTCATATTATTAGAAAAAATATTACTATGATATGTGTTTTAACTATTTCATAACATTTATCATTTAGTAATTATATGTAAAATGTTTTTTAGATGTGAGACAATAATACAATATTACATTTTTAATTTCTTACCATGTTTAACAAAAAAGTATTATCCATGTAAATGTAAATACAAAATAAATGTCTGTCCTGGACAAAATATATGACACACTACAGAAGGAGCAGTTGTAACAGTTGTAATTCTAGCGAATAGCAACGATAAAAAATAGACTTGTGTAGTATTTAGTTAAAATGTTTAAAAAGACTTAGTGTTATTGAGGAAAACTGAGACTAGTTGTCAACATATACAATGTAAATACCTAACAATCCTTTAATCTGTACAGATCATAGTTGTACACACTACACTATGTCATCTGGAAATAGAATACAGAACAAGAAGATAAAAGAGTTTTTAAATTGTAAGTGTGACAGACGTTTCTAATAAATATTCAGAGATGTCCATCTAAGTGACTGAGGTTAGTTATTGCAGAATTCCAGGGTCCTCTGCAGGGGCGTAGCCAGGAATTTATTTTTGGGTGGGTCTGTGCAAAAGTGGGTGGCCCGGGCTCTAACTTGACCGTCCTGCCAGCATAGGGGCTCCCATTTACAGTGCAATCCTCAAGCGGTATAATCAAACAGCAGAATTAGCGGAATCTTATATATATACAGTATACTGTCTCTCTCTCACACACACAGGTTAAGCAACAATTACCTAGGCTGCCGAACGTTACTGTGCCACGGCGGACACGCACACAAAAACAATCAGTTCCTACCTCTGTTGTGAGGTTTTGGCCTTCTAGACCAGACACAGGCGTCGGGGCTTGGAATTGCGTATGGCGATAATCTCATCACTGTCTAGAGAGTCGGCAAATCCCCGTTCAAATGACAGCTCGTTTGCAAAGGTCTCTCATACGAGGACTTTGTTTTTAGCTAAAGAAAAGCGGCAAGAGCTCATTTCACTTGTTGCTTGTAAAAGTTCTAAGTACCTCGTATGCCTGCCTTTAGATTGTTTAGTTTTACAAGTTACTCTGAAGTTAATATTTTATTGCAAAACGCAAGATTCAAAATCCGTCCGAAATATTGTATTTAAAATACCATGCAGGGTTTACCTTGCCTTTAAATACTCAGCGGAATTTGCATAACATACCAGAAGAACTATGGGTTTCAGAGGTTGGAGTAAATGCATCGCCCCAAGGGTAATATCGCGTGAGGCGCCACGAGAATACAAACAGCGAAGGTATTACAATGTTAAGTTCTGAAGATCTTGTTTGATCCTTCATGATGCCTTTAAACTTGTATGAAACCCACGAAATTAATATTCTATTTTCGATGCCAAAAGACAACTAATCTGGAAATACTTCCCACAAGACTTAACACTGAATTATTATAGTCGCATTACAGTGCTAACCAATTCATTGTACCTTTAATTGCAAGAATGGTCTGCTAATAAATGCGTCAAGTACATATTTTGGATACATTTTAGCTATGTAAACGTCGTTAACTTAAAAATACTGCAGGGCATTTAGAGGCGATATGAATAATTATCTGTAAAATGCACACTCGCATCTATCCGTCAATATTATCTTAATGTTATTCATGGATTCCAAAACTTGTCATTTGTTTACAGGAGAAATTCTAGAACCTCTTCGTGCTCAACTCCTACAGGTGGAGCAGTATCGAGGTGCTACAAGCAAACGCGTGCACTTGTGCTCGGGAAGCCAGGCTGTACTCCTCAAAACCCAAGACGCCTGTAGCATCTCATGTCCTATTGGTTTCTGGACTGGTCTGGTTATATACACGAGGCTTTTTGAAAAACGGAGATATACGCATTTGTTTTGCCATTTTGGCTAATAAACCAAAAACCTAGCGCTAGATAGCTCAGAGGGTCTGATGACAACGATAGCCAATTAGGTTACGGCTACGCATGCACCGCCCCATTATATTTACATAATTTTCTTATTGGTCACAAAAGATACAACGAGCCAATCGCAAATTATATATGATGAAAAAAATCAAACACGTAACACGTAAAAAGCAAATCATGTAACGCAAACAAGGGAAAAAACCTTAAATTACTTTGAACTGATTGGGTAGGCCTAGGATCAATCAGGCCCAGACCCACCCGTGGCTACGCCCCTGGTCCTCTAAAGACTGAATTATTCTACAGTATATCAGTCATACTGCCCAGAGATTCAGTGTGTGTAAATAACTGTCTCCGTCAACACTTTATGTGAACACTGTGTATGTCTGGACGTCCTACAGGATGTGTGCTTTGTGATGGACATTCAGTTATATTTAATTTCTTGTACTCTTCTCGTAGAGTACTCTAAAAATATAGTTTAAAAATATATTTCACATAAAACATTAAAATGTGCACGTTTTGTAGCATTTTAATGTGATTTTAAGCCTAGATTATTACATCTATAACTTTCAGCCAGGTGAATTTATTGTAATTTATTTTTTCCATACATATATATGAGCTTTATTCCTACTTACTGAAATGTTTTCTTTTTCATTTTAACGGAGCACATATTAGATAACCTAATGAAAGAAAAAAGATTACCACACAGAAAACAGAAAAAAAAAACTACAGCAAGAGTGGGTTCCCTATGGTGTGAGAAACAATCACAATTGAAGGCAGTGCAGTAGGTGTAAGACTTGTCTACTCAGATACTGGCCATTTGTAATCTACTATTTCAGTACCTTCGGCAGAAACTGATGTACTGTATATAAATAGTTGGCCTTTGGACAACAGTCACAGGAGTCTTATTGCAGTTCCCTTTTTTGCTACCCCAGTTTCACTAGCATGCTGATAACCTCAGAATGTGTATGGTGTTTGGCAATCAACAGGCCAATATATTCCAATTCTCTTTGGGAGTATGAGTATCTACTGTTTTGACAATGTTTCTTGTGAGCTAGATCAGGATTCCCTGTAGCCCCTTGACTGGCCTTTTTAAAGTACATTTATCACACTTCATGTTTCTTGTACAATCTGCTCCACATCTATTGGGTTTCATGCATTCTTTTGGCTAGGAGTGTTACATCTTTAGGACTGGTAACAAACCCAAATGTGCAATACAACACAGCCTTGTAATGCCTGCACCTTTCTGTAACCAAATGCTGTACACACCACTTTTCTACAGTTAAACATACCCACAATGGGGAAACAGTGTGTGTAAAGAAATAAAAACAACTTACAACTTACAATATAAAGTCTAAGTCAGAGCTCAAGACATATTTTAAAGCTCAAAAGATCTGGGAAAGTGCAGCAAGATGTTTTAACATTTAGTATGTATTTAGTTGCTTTGGAAAAATGTTCACAAGGAAAAATATGGTAAAAATAAACATCACACAAAGTATAGAGTTTACTTCAGCATGTTTCATCATAGATAATTGTTGTAGAAAGGTTTTTCTTTGCAAACTACTGTAAATAGTTGGCAAACTAGGGAAACAACATTTGCTCTACCTTCCTTAATTTGGGGATATTTTGAGAAGACTTATTGGGAAGTCTGCTTCTTTTTGGTGGGGTTACATTCAATTTACTGCAACACAGACCACAGGCTGTGTTGGACTCTATTGCTCAATTGTATCAAATATAGAGACAGAAAAGGTCAAAGTGAGTACAGCATGTTGATAGTTTCATTATCTTTGTTTTACATGAAGATTTCCTCCTATAAAACAAGGTCTGCCATGGGAAAGTATTTATCAGTATTTTTATGTACTATCCACTGTATCTGGAATTATTTGGACACCTGGTTATGTTATGCCTGTGTAGGCTGTCTGACTAATTCCAAACAGTATTGAGCATGTGTACTGAGGTATACAAATTGTCTCTAAAAGTATCTGATCACATCTATTAAAATGTGAAATTGCAACAGTGAAAGTGTATCACATTCTAAATAATATACTGTGCATGTGTACATAATAATGATTGCAATACACACATTCCTTTTTGGGACTGCATTCTGTTTCTTCTTATTAGTTTATTATTCTATGATTTCATGTATTACAAGACGACACACTTACTGAGATAATGATCTAACTTAACTCATGGGAAACTGTACCCATTTCACACCGGATGCTAACAGCAGTTTCTGAATTACAAAACCTGTTTGATTTATAAATACACTTTTTTTTCTAAATATAACTTATAAATGTTGATCCTCCCTTCTCTGGGATCTATACAGAGGGCTTATTTTCAACAGTAGTCAAGACTTGTGAAGTGAAAGGAAAGGAGTAATACAACTCTTATCTAAGATTGTGTGGTAGATTCTCAACTGCATCTGAAAAGGAAAATAAAATCACTATATTAGATATTATTGACGACCTTATTCAATTTCTGTTTTTAAAGCTTACTGTACTGATTTTACTTTTGTTTAAAGAAGCCATGCAAACCATGATTTATATTTGCAAAAATATCGATGCCACCAATAATTTGTTTTAATTAGAAAGATTATACTACAGTACATCATGAAAATTGTGTTATGACAATGTCATATATTATATTATATTATATTATATTATATTATATTATATTATATTAGGAACAGCCAAGTATTTTCAAAGATGAAGCCACACAAAGATTTTTTGTTGGACTACTACTGGCTTTCCTTAACTGGTAGCCTAAATGACCTTGTAAACTCTGAATTATTCTGTTCCTCCTGCCGTCTTTGTAAGAGAAGGAAAAAAAGAGAGGGAGAAAGCTTCTGCCTGTCACAGCTTTCAAACACAAAGAAAAATGAGCACTTCGGCTGAAGTACAATCATTTGCCTCTGCCAGGAGATTCATCACGTAGTCGAAGAGGAGAGGTAAAGGGAGGGAAAGAGTGAGAGAGAGGTAAAAAAATAGAGGATTTGTATAACCCGCCAGTGAGAGCCTTAGTAAGCTGGAGCCAGGGCGCGCAGTAATGAAACATTCATAATCTGTCTGTGAACGCTTGGCTGCACGCGCTGGCGGGTTGTTATACCATCGGGGGTGGCTCCAAGGTCAAAGATACCTTGGTATTAGTGGGAATTGAGGTGTCCATGTACGACACAGCTGCTCCAAGGTACCATTGTGTGAGACAAGCGCAGGTCAAGAGGGAAATGTTGTCTTAACATGCTTTTTTTGTGCGTGTATGCTTGAGTGTAAAACTGTGACGGCTGCCGCAGTAGCCAGCAGAAACCTAGCTAGGAACACAAGGTGCTTTTCTCCAGCTGGAAAGGAAGGGAATGAAGGAATTCAGAAGGAAAGGAATGGAGCTGTGTTGATAAGTAGGGAACAAAATCAGGTAGCTTAGTAATTAGCGCCTTTGAAAGATTAAGGAACTTGCATCAAAGAACAACCAGAACATACTTCACCTACCACTATTTTGAACTCTACCAAGTACTGATCACACAAGTGAAAATGCTGCTATTCTGTAGTAAGAAAACCTTGGGAGTGAGTAAACATTTTATGGTTTTATCCCGGAAGAGAGACATTTTGACACTTTATCTCATTTTAATACTGCTATGATTGACAACAATAATAGCCTTTATTTTATACTGTGCTTCAGTTAACATTCCTTTAAATGTTTTAAAATACTCAAATGATCGCAGCATAATCCATCAATGTTTTCATTTCTTCAGTTCAAACTGAAAAGATTTGAAATTGGCTTATTATGTTTATTTACATTTAAATTAAAAATGTGAGTTTTGAGTTAAATGATATGATTAATGGTTTATGTTTAAATTTTAAAATAGCAAACTACCACAGTAAAATGCTTCTCTATTAATTATGCTTCTGTTCAGGAAGTGAAGTTTTTTTTATGACCATTCAAGAACCGTTCTATTCGGTTCTATTAAAGACTATTCAAGAACTGTTCTAACCTTTTTTTCACAAAAAGCTTTTTTGTCTTGAGCATTGTTTTCTTTTTAATCAGTATTCTGATATAAGCTTTTATAATGACTCAGGTCACTATGACAGCTTTAACATTTATGTTGCATCACAATTTGTCTTCATGTAATAGGTCATCTTATTAACTGCAACATTAAAACAAACTTACAGTCAATATCTATCAAAAGTCTAACATAAATATATTTGTCAAGTTCTGATAAAGAGCTTTTGCTGTAATCCAGCTTGTTAAAGCTGTCTAGAAAAACAGTTTGTCTCTATTTTGTATTGCCAAGAAATATAGTTTCATCTGTATTATATTTGTCACTGACCTGCATTAAATGATACGTAACATTGTACCTGACTTTCTTCGGCTTCGAAACCTGCCTTTGGGGCACATAGATCTTTGTGAACTGTATAGTCGTTGGGCAAAGCTCAGTAAATAAAAAAGGAGAATAACTTACAACTGCCACTGACCTTTCTCCCCCACAAATAATAGAAGGTGAGCTCAAAATTGTGTATAGGAAATATCACAAAGGAGAAATTACATGGATTTATTATATCCCTTGCAGACTTAAAAACACTTTTTTGTGATATTCACCACTGATGTCAAAGCCTGTGGGTAAATTATCTAGGCTCAGGTATTAATAACAATGCCAAAATTGAATATGAGTACATTCCTAACTTACTATAAATGTATTCACCTCAGCTTTCTGAGCATATTTTATTCAATGTCCTGCAATAATAGACAATCATCTGCTCAGGACAAAGTACAGTATGACAGAATATATGCTTATGTTTTTTTAAAGCCATTGATATGGTCTCTTTCTTTAAAATTTCATCTATGAAATATGGTTAATCTTGTGTTTTTTGAAGAATTAATGTCATTCAGTACGTTTCACACGGGTGCTCACTCAATGAATATACGTGATGCAAAGTTCCTTTCTGATGTCTTGACTAACAACATGCTTACTTAGTTGTTCTACTTCAAAGTGAAGCTTTGTCAGTAAGAACTGGATAGAAAAGTGGCATGTAAGGATTCATATTGATTTTTTCCATAGGTACCCATTGTCCTTTTAGTTAGAATAATGATGAACACAGGAGTGGAATGTAACGGCTGAATTTGCTCACCCCCTGCTCAAAGCCCTAGGAGTTCCTGGACTCTGTTGAGAATTGCTGATCCTTAAATGATGTGGAATGAAATGTCACTGTATTTTAACTACTCATGTATAGGTTTCTAAAGGTGAATTGGCTTCCAGGTGCCAATACCAAAAGGAACACTTTTATATGATATTTTCAAAATACTTAACTCTCCAGTTTGTATGAATCAGTCATAATATAGCCTAATCAGGGTTGCCACTGACTTGTAAATCCTCAAGTGTACTGACAACTGGAGTTACTCTCTTAGCCTAACATTTCTTAACATGACAGGACTGCAGATCAGTTATAGAATACATTTGGATTCAGGACTTTTTCAAAAAAGAGTTAAGAATGGATACAGCTATAAGGATAATGCACTATCACTAAGTAAGATTCCAGTGTTCAATTTATGCTAAGGGACAAGTTGTGGATTTGAATATGACACACACAAGGAGGATCTAGTTTCCTCTCACACTGTGTCTTACTGTGGTCCATCTGTAATTATGGATATTGTGAAAAAAGCAAAGTATTTCTTTATTATTAAGACTTATATGGAACTTATAAAGTATATTTAGGGTTTTTCCAAAGCAGTGTTATACTTATATGGCAAAGTATGGTTTTCTTGCATATGCTTGCACTTTGTTTAGCTTTCTGAATGTCACCCTGCTTATAGTATAAAAAAGAGTTTTTTGAGATGATTTTGCTTTCTTTATCCTGGAGGCTTATTTGGTCTTGTAACTCATTTTACATATCTATTTTTAGTTATATATCATACTGTATATACTGCATGCATGTTGCAGCACATTGACACAGAGGTTAGCATTACAGGCTTGTAGTACTGGGGCCCTGAATTCAATTTCAGACCTAGGGTCTATCTGCATGGCATTTGTATGCTCTCTCCGTGTTTTTGTGGATTTTTCCAGGGTGCTCGGATATCCTTTTACAGTCCTATCACACTCCAAAGACATGCTGGTGGGTTAATTGGCTACTGGCAAAATTAACGCTGGTGAAAGTGTGTGCCTGTCTGTGTCTGCCCAGCGATGGACTGGCGTCCCATCCAGGATGTATCCTGCCCGGCACCCACTGCTTGCCGAGACAGGCTCCAGCTCCCCTGTGACCATGAACTGCATGAAGTGGTTAGAAAATGGATGGATGGACATTCTGCATGTGAATATTTCTGGTAAAATATGCACCTATTAACCAGTACACATGAACACACTTTAGATTTTATTAAAAAGGTATAAATTAAAATATGTTCTTCACCTTATTTTCCTATGGTTTCATAATGCCTGATGGCATATGCTATTATACAGAAAATACCACTTAGTTTTGTTTCCAAATTAGCTTAGCATCAACAACTGTCACAAGGAATGGAAACAATTTCAAAAAGTTAATTCAACCATTTCAAAAAAGCTTTGCCAAGTAAAAAAGAGAGAACTGAAACAAAGCATTGCTGTAGCCTTAAGGAGCTAAAATTAAACCCATATTCCTACTATACCTTCTATGGTTTGGCAATACACCAGATTGTGCACTGATATCTGTTGTACCAAACTTTCAAAGTTAATGGTATACTTTTTAGATTCCATCCATATTAGTATCTTACAATCTTTGAGATCCTTATTGTTCTAAAAGTTTAAAAAATTAAAAACTGGAGACAACAGTAATAATCTACTGAGTGCCAATAACTTCATAATAACCTAGAGTTTGGAACATAAAAGCAACTTTAGCATGACTATTGAATTCTTGACCTAATCTTGAAAGTGAGAGGGAAACAGTTTGACTTTTCTAACAACAGCTTTCTTGCAAGATGATTATATGCCATGGATGGGACTTGGGTCCCACTGAACTTCTGAGGAAGGAATTGAATCTACAAGCAGATGGGCAAGAATCCAAGAAGGTGTAAAACATTGCATTGTACAGTATTTCTTCCAACAGTGCCCACACATGCTACTAACATGTTACTTTCATGGTAAACTGCTGTTGTTTAGTCCTTTTGAAAACAAATGATAATCAGTGTAACATTTTTCATAGCTGTTCAATAAAATACCAAGTGCACCTTATGATTTTTTATCATTTTCTTGATAACTTAGAAGTGTTTCACATTTCTTTCAATGTTGGTAGGTAAAAAGTATACAATTTATCGACTTGACATTGCATTTTAGGTGCCATGTTGGTGTAGAAGAACTGTGTCTCATAACTCTTTCTGAGTTATGCGAGTTTGTGTGGATTTTATCCAGGAGATTTCATTTCCTCCTTAAAAAGATATACTGGCTACGGTAATTGGTTTCTCATACATGTGTACTGTGTATGTGCTATGCAATGGAATGGCATCCCAAACAGGGTGTAGTCCCAGCTTGCATCATGTCCTTCCAGGACAGACCCAAGGTTGCTGTGACCCTTAGCAGGAATAAGTGGCTTTGTGTTAATTGATATAGAGTTGCATTGCATTTGCATTTACACAGGGAGTTGAATGTTAAAACAACATAATTAAATTTGACAAAAAACTGAACAAAACGCTATAGATGACTTAATAAAAATGAAATTGCAATTTCTCAGCAAATAAGGTTGAAGAAACACATGCAGCTATTAGGGGCAGAGAAGGAAAAGGCACAAAGCTAAAAGGCAGGGATCTCATTTTGCTAAAAAAACACTTTCAACAGATTATTTTCCCACTTTAATGGTACTGGGCTAAAAAAAAACAAAACTTTAGCATACCCTATTGAGCCACCTAAACAATCCCCTCACTTCTTTGCTGTGTCCTGTAAAGGTTTAGTGTGCCAGTATTCCTGGTGCAGAGTCCGTACAGCAAACAGCTGTGCATCATTTGTTCTGTGTCCCCATTCACTAGAGCAAGAACAGTGTCTCTTTCTGGTGATTGAGTAGCTGGCCATCTCAGTCTATCTGTCACTGCTTGACTGTCTTACTGTTCACACAAAGTGCTGATGGGCAGCATCATTCAGCAACAGTAAGTCAAAACGCTACCTCCAAAAATAAAGCATGTTGCAGTAATATGTAGCCATTCATTCATTGCGAAACAACCCATCCTTCAATTCTAGTTTAAGGAATAATATAGCTCTCTTTCAAGTCTTTCTCTGATTTTTATTCCAATTCTTTTCCCATGATTTAATAGTAAACATGATTATCAAATCAACAAAATCAATGTTTTCCTGTTTCACTATCTGAGGCTTACAATTTTTGTGTGACTTATTAAAATATTTTTCTAAAATCAAAAGTAAACC
The DNA here is from genome assembly GCF_055471065.1 of Atractosteus spatula. NCBI lineage: Eukaryota > Metazoa > Chordata > Actinopteri > Semionotiformes > Lepisosteidae > Atractosteus > Atractosteus spatula. The sequence goes on along the minus strand of NC_142726.1, from coordinate 411,264 downwards.
AACAAAGCAAACAGAACAACTATTTGCATTCTCCACCAAGTTACTAAAAAGGATTTTAATATTAAAGATAATAATTTTTAAAGTAATAGATTGAAAACATAAGCAATCACCTTTTTATCTCACTACATCATCTAATTATGTTTAAAACTCTCTTGGTATTGTTTGGTATATAATGTACTGTATATATTTCATCCCAGGGAAAAAAAAAGATGTTGTGATTAACCAGCACTTCAGGGACAATATTGATGTCTGATGTGTACAGTATGTGTTCATGCAAGAAAGTAAAATTATGCCAAGCATTAATGCAACATCAGACTTGGCAGTACTTCTCAGACAGAGAAGGATATATTGTTCAATCAGTCTGTCCACCCACTTTGATTGGCAAGCAATCATGCCAGTTTCAATATTCTAAGAGCTTCAAAGAACCTGAAACCATGTGTATGAATTAAGGAAATCTTTGCTAAATGAGGTGTTAATATATTATTAATTCAGTTCTCACTTTAAAGGAAGACCTATTAAAATGTTCAGTTCAGTGGATTGCATAGTATAGTTCAAGACAGTCTCTTGAGCTCATGCAAGTGTTTAAACTCTTACCTAGTTTAAAGACTAAGGGATTACCTGTCTGTTTCTTAATAACTTCCTTTTTGCTTGTAGATTTTATTAGCTACCAGCCAAAATAACATCTTTATGACACTGAAGAAAAGAAAACTTTTCACTTTATAATATGGGAAGGACCCTGTTTGATTTTCTCTTGCATTTATCATTACAAAGAAGAAAAAGCTGTTGTAGTGGGATACAGTATATGTCCAATATTATCAAAGTACTGAGATCAACATATGGCCTACTTTTTTTTATTGAGAGAATTCCTGCTAAGAAAAGCTTTTTAAATTAAAATTAATTTTTTGTGGTTTCTTGAAATTGATCATTTTTATCATGCAAAGCAATAACCCTTATTACCTTTATTTTCTTACTACTTTACAACAGCTTCATTCAATAAAGCAAGTAGGCATGCAGAACACTATGACAAGAAAAATCACCTATTGTGTAATATGTACAGCGTGATTAATCTGGAAAACCAGAAGGCATTTATTTCTGGAAACAAGTTTCTAAAACTAAAAATGTACCTCTGTGAAACTCTGGGAGGGCTGTAAAAAGTACAGCAACGGCTAAGCATTACCCAGGCCTAGACAAGCTGTTGCCAAACGAGAAATGCAAACGAGACAATCTGTTTGTCTATTTACTGGAACCAGGAACAGAAGCTGGCGGAAAAAGCTGCCATCCTGCACTGTCAGATGGGAGCTGCTCTCCAACAAACGGATGCCTAATGACTCGATTTATTCAAATGCTCCGGAGTTCCTCCTAATGGTGTTTTCCATATGCACTTCAACACGGTTCTCCTTTTTTATCTCCAGAAGCCAAATGCCTCTATTTTCTCTACAGCATGAGCATGTCATTTTCACAGCTTATGTCCCTGATGCTCTGAAGGAATGCTGCCTCTCTCCAAGGCTACTTCAGGAGATTGGTGTGCATATTGTTTAAGCATCTGATGCTCATCTCTCGTTTCTACACCTGTCAACGAACCGCATCAGCACTCTCAAAAAACGCTCATCATTAACCATGATAGATATGTTTTTGATAACAATATGTTGTGCCCTACTAGGCAGACAAATGAAAATATTATACACTCTTCAGGGCATGTTGTGTGGAAGAAATGGAGTATTAATAAAAGAGGGCAATGAAAACCTTTTGTATAAATGGCACAGCTGTTTGTTATAAGTGTTACAACTCATTCTCATAAGAATCCTTGGTTCTTGAATGTCATTTTAAAAAAGCCCTCCAAGCCACATGCTAGAAACTGGCTTTACAAACAGGACAGCTGTGCACCTGTGCCTGTTTCTGTGTCTTATTCCACTGCTCAAATCTCTCATACTGAACTGATTTCAAGAATTGCTCCCCTGTGGAGTTCAGAGCCTTAAGTGATAATGATGGGTTAACGAACTAGGTAGGGGGTCCATCAACATTTGTTCATTACACCTATTTACCAGGGAAAAAACAAAAATAATCTTTACTAACTTGACTCGGTGCCTAGGTTTTTTTGTTATTTCTCCATAACCAGTCAAATTAAATCATGGAGCAGGGCTTTCAGTATCATGTTGCAAATTCTTTAATTTGAACTATAAAATTAACTAAATAATAAATAACTAAGATTGACCTTAAAATAAAAAACAGTATGTCTTTACTGGAAGAACAAAATACCCTCCATTAATTGTTTTTTTTTGTATCACTAGAATACTATGGAATGTTTTGTAAAACTGTGTTTATACAGTACTGTGTATTATTAAAATTTCACAAAGCTAGCAGGGAGAAGGGAGATCAGAAGGATTTCTGCAGTGGGTCATTGATGCTTTTGACACTGGTACTGGTACTGGTGCTATGTGTTTTTGTAACAAGACAAAATAAGAAAACATCCCTGTGCAATAGTTTGGAATCCCAGAAGGGAGTACCTATGCTCTATGTTCTATTGAAAATGCAATGGACACAAACATTAAAAACAGTTAGATAAAGAATGGTAAATTATCAAATGTATTATTGGAATCAGCTCTTTGCATTCTTTTAAGTCTGCTTTTCTATGTTTTAGCAAAATTTAGGAAATTTATTCAGAGCCTTGTTAACATAATGAAAAAAAAACTGACTGGATGCCTAGACCTCTTGCTTAAAATGTTTTAAAACAATACCAAGACAAAACACATGCAGTATTAATATAGGTGGATGTCTTATCTCATTTATCCTGCTGATGAGAAGATAAAACATGTGGATTGTGGATAGAAGCTAGAAACCTGCTGTATATTCCTATTAATACTACTATGTGATTTACAGGTTAAGTAATGTAAGATTTACAGCTGTAGAATAGTCTAATATTTCACACAGATAATCGCTTCATTCAGACAAATCTTGCATTTGTAGTTTTACAGTTATTATTGTGTATTTTATAGCATAATGAGTTTCAACCAGATAGGTAATGGTTTTATTGGCTGGCCACCAGGACTTTCTTGTAAATAAGCCTGATAGCACTTTTTCCTAATACTGTACATTACTCTGATACAAAAGACAACATAAAAAATTCTATGATGTGAAAGATGTTAGTATAGCAGTTTTATGATTGATTGGTATTTTTTAGGAATTTGTCATCACCATCAGCATCTACATTAAGGAATTTCCTTGCTTTTTTATTTCCAGTGTTTGAATTGTGTACTCAGAGAAAGAATCTGAATGATTTTTTACCTGTACTTTTCACCACCATTTACCACTTTTCCACTTTCTATGGTACTAAAACTATTACAACAAATATGTTACTTAATTAAATGTGAAAATTGTGACATCTTGGATAGACTTGATATGGTTCTTGACATCTGTTTGGTGTGCAGCTATTATGTAGTTTGCAAGAAAATGTCTTTTATTACCATGTCTGGAATCTCAGAGCTCAGTCAAAAGTCATACAAAAAAGTGGTGATTCATAAAATCCAACGCCAGTCTTGCCACACTATTCATCTGCTGACAGGAGTAATAGCTGGTTCAGATAACTGCAGGCACTTTATCAACTGAAAAAATGAATCATACAAGAGTATTACTCTGAGATGGGTTTTGAAGATTTGAAATAATAGTTAAAACAAAAATATGTAATCAGATTCACTCTCTGTTTTTCATTACAAGAAGAAATTAGGAAATTTAAGTAAAAAAACTGAGCCATCAACTGCAGACTTAAAGAGTTTAATATATACAGAAGAAACAACTTAAAACTAAGAATTAAAATAGGGAAAGAATAAGAAAAACAAAGAAAAATAAGGCCTATATTGCATCTTAAACTAGTTCTTCAGAATGGGTATTTTCTGTTTCAGAGTGTTTCTGCCTAGCAATCTCTGAGATAGTCTTGTAGAATTACTATTGCTCCATGTTGTGACAGTATTGAGATTACAATTGAGTTTTCTTCCTCTCTGTAGAACTGACTGCTCAATAACAGGTGCCGGCTAAAAGAGCTGTTACTGCTGTGTCTGAGTGGTTGTGTCAGCACTGCTGCTAGGGTGAGCACTTCAACCTGCGAACTTGGCAAAAACATCATTCCCCAAATGATGCCCATGGGGAGTCTTTAAAGTTAAATTTCACTCTGTGTTTTTTTTCTAATTCTGCCTCAGCCTCTAGCATCTGATTGAGCTCCAGAGCCATATTGGGCCTTTCTGCTTGGTGGGGTCTCGGCAGCTGGATTCAGCAAAAAAAACATCAGAAAAGCTTTTTTTAATCGTTTACTTAACCACCCTGGTGAGGGGTTTTGTTTTCAGGATTTTTTTTTCTAAAATGAAGGATAGTTGGATAGCTGGCAAAATCTTTGCACTGGTTTGTTTTAGTGAGAACATGATTGGCAGACAGCAGGAATGAGCCTGCGATTTAACTGGTCACAATGTGGGTACCTTAAAATCGGAAGGTTATCAATGAAATTATAGTAATCTAACAAACCATGAAGTCAGAAAATAATCGATAGTGGAACTGGCTAAAAATCTTCTTTGGTGCTAATTTAATGTATTTATATGCAAGAGGAGATATAGCAATCATATTTAATTTACTGCAATTTTTCCAGTGCTTGATATGTCAGCAAGTCTTTTAGATTTTCTGAGGTGTATTTAACAGTAACTGCTATACAGTATTTATGGTGTGTCTGCATGCTCCTATAATTACAAGAATGTCCATTCATTTCATGCACCTAGTTGTTTCTGTGCAACTGACAAAAAACAAGCTGATTTGTTTATTTTGCCGTTTGCTGCAAACTGTAGCGGGAGGGAATTGCTATACTGTCAGATTCTATATTTCTGAAACACACAATTTGCTTTTTATGCATCATCAAAAGATTTGCAAGCAGAAATTAGTTGCAAGAATATATATTTAAAATGTGTACTGTATACACATATATTCCTATATGCTTCTGTAATTACCTATAGAAAATTATTAAGAGAACATGTGCAGGAATTTAGGTGATTTTTATATTTCATGTTTAACACACAAATGGGATTTATGTACAAGGTATGCAAGAGTGGTGCGTGCTGTTTTGTATATTAAGTTCTACAAATATTGATAGAGCTGGGACTCTTTCATTCTCTTGGGGAACAAGGATTATTTTTACATCAGTACCACAAAGCAGTAAGTGCCTGCTTTTGGTTGTATAAGCACTCTTGTGCTATGAAGACATGATGTGTCCCAATATTGAAAGCATTTCCAGTTAAAATGCCAAAAAATATTTCAACATTTTATAATTCCAGTTTAATACATTAATACAGATCTTAAATATATTTTAGCATTGTCATAATGAGGTTAACTTGCAGATTAAAGACATATGTATTTTTAAAAGTAGTGTAAAAACTGCATTAGTTTCAACACCTGCATCACTTGATTGCCTAATATATAGGGATGCACGAAAATGACCTGACAAAGCATCTTACATTCATATTGACTTTGAGCTGGCAGGGAGCTCAGCGAAATTCACCGTGTGAAATGTTGCATTTTTTTAGATACAGTATGTTAATGTATATCTGATCTATATATGGAACAAGTTCCATCATTGTAGTTTCATTTTACAAAAAATTATGAAGGTGACCGGATGGTTTTTATTTCAGTAGACTGATCAGCATAGGTAGTGGTGACATCAAAACAGTCACGCCTTTCTGCGTGTTCCCTTCAACCAATGTAAAGCAACCATGGAAAAAAAGCTACTTTTCAAATATTGTCAAAGCAATGAAACAGATTCATCCATCCTCTTGTTGTATTTTCCCTTAAAATTATACTGCCACGGGGCAGTTTAAACAGATGCAGTGGTGTCTTTGGCTAAAATAATTTTTTCCCCTTCATGTTAGCTGGGTTCCCCTCTTGTTAGTGTTATTAATCTGATAAATATCTGTATCATTGACAAGAGCAGAAAACGCCTTTTACATAACTACCACATTAATGCCAAATCTGTTACTGGATTTCATTTCAAGACATCTTGAAATAAAAATTAAGAGGGAAATGGTATCTTATCATTTGAAAGATCAAAACCAGAATTGCATACTGAAATGTTCTCAACTTTTGTATAGTACTGAGAAAATGCAACTGAACTGCTTGATTATAATTAAAACATAAATTAAAGTACAGTAACCTTTTTATAGTTCAAAGAGGTTCACAAAACAGCAGGGAGAGTATGTCTTACTTTTGCATCGTTTAGGGCTCATTAAAGGAGTTTCTACATATACAGTATATATATCATATGATCCTTGCAACCCACAAAAAAATAAATATTCAATATATGCTACTGTCTGCTGCAAAGTATAAACCCTGCTTGGACTTTAAATGCCACAGACAGGATAGTCTTATTTCCACAGAAATATTTACATAACACCCTGCAGTTTGAGCATCTTCTTTAGTACTCAGACATGGGTCTGTAAGAGTGTATAAAATACAAAGGTGAAGCAAAAAGAAAACAGGCTCAATGACAAATCACTAAGGCTGTAAGTGGTAGGCTGGAAACATCTAATTGAAATGAACTTTAAAGGGGAAAACTCCTAATTAATATGAACTTTACATTTGGCTTTTTTCTAATTGATGTAAACTTTAGCACATCTTTGCTTGGGTGAATATGGTAATATGGAGAAAGGTGGGCCGGAGAAGGGAGGTGGAGATGGGTGTTCACACAGTAAAACTAAATAAAAAAAATAATTTCTATTTTCCCTTATCCTTTTTTTTAAACTAAAAAAAATTGACGTCTTCCAATGTTTTGAAAAGATCACCATATCTCTGCCTTGTCTTGAAGGCTGTTGCTTCACTATATTCCAGTCTAAATACACAGAGAGATGGAGCTCACTATGATATGAATATTAATTATAAGTTGTGAAGCTGCCTTTGAAATGATAAGTTTTGCAGCTTTTTTAGCTCTAGGATTGTCCTCACAATATATGTTTGAAAAAGAAATGCTTCAATATTAGTGTCCTGTAAGGTTGTTGAATTTCACAATAAAATATAATTCCTTAGTGACTGTTTATGGCTTTCCTAAACACAGTTTAGCATTCAATGCACTCTGCTTTATCAGAAAACAGACCCTATTTATACAGTTTGTTTACATTCCCTGGAGATAGCTTTAGAGCGCCTCCTCTGCTGAACCCTGAATTCACTGACAACATGCCATGTTAATCCAAACAAGCAGGTACTATTTCCAATTATAGGATGTTATAAATGTTTCTTTAAGATTTTTATGGATTACAATTTTAAAATATGAAAAATCCAGATATAGTAATAAACTGCAAACACTTTTTTCTAAATATGAAGTTCCGTTATGTGGAAAATATTTACTGCTACCAAACACACATTGTTATGTAAGCCTTCCTAGGTTTTTGGAATCAGTCGCACATGTGGTGAATAGTAACTGAAAAAGCAATGGACAGTCAGTGTATCAAAGTTTTGGTGTAGACCACCTTGATGGCCATCCAGTGTGGGGCAGATGTGCAATATGACAGTGTACGTATTGTACAGACCAATCGATGGGGAGGTCCAATATGATGGTCTGGACAGAAGTGTCAAGTTGCTACAGATTTCCACTTGTAGTGATTGATGACTTGATTGCATGGCGATACATTGATTAAGTCTGGGACCTCCCTTGCTGCTTTTCCTATGGGCATATCTTGACGTGACAACATTCTGGCAGGACAATGCACGTCCTCATGCTACTTGTATAAAAATGACTTTCTTGAGCTGAGAATGATAATGTGTGTCCACACGTGGGACCATGTGTGGCATCTAGGGCTCAGAGACTAATGAAGATTTGGCACTTGCTGGTCCAGGATTTACAAGATAATGGGTCAGATTCCCACAGGACAGCATCTGTAACCAGGTGCAAGGCATGCCTTTGCATTTTCTCTGTAGACCCCCTGTTGATCCTGTTGATGACAAATTTTAATCAGCTTAATTAATTTTCTTGTCATATCTGTTCAATAAATGTGGGTGCAACTGCTACAATGATGATTTTGTCATTTCACCTGATAATATCTTTGTAAATATGTTGCAGTTTTAAGTGCCAAGTTTCTTTTGATGCTCAGTATGTATCTTTTTCTATCTTACCTTTTCTGCAAGGATATAAAGTTAAGTGCAGAATTTAAATCAAAGGAACATATTGGATAAAAATTGCATAATGCATTAGTAAGGCTTCATTTAGGATATTGTGTGCATGTTTTTATGTATTTTGCATTCATTACAGTTTTTATTTTCTCATCCAGGCAAATTAATGCCAAGACTAAAATAATAAGTACACTTTCCCTTTATATTTCTCATCTCATTGTAATAAATATTTGACCAAACTATGGAAATGTGTGTTATGAACAGACAGACACCTGGGTGCTCAGCAGCCAGGGTATTTGCAACCACTCAGAGACACATCTACTGTATTTAAACTGAAATCACAACATGGTTGCAAACTTCCAGCTCCTTAAATCTTGATATTGTAACGCAACGGGGGCTCAGGCGGGCGCCCTTGCCGCATCAGGTCGGCCCCACACCGTCCGGGGCTCGAACCCGGGACTTCCGCGTCTCTCTGCAGCGACCCAGCCCCGTGAGCTAAAGAGAGATCTCTCTACAGCCCAGTAGCTGTAGTCCTGCTATCACAGGGAAGGGCGGTGACGTCACCTGCTCTGGTACGCCGGCTCTTACACAGTGTCTGTCGGCCGTAAGCGTTACACTCTCCCCCGCTTAAATCGCCGTCCCCGGCGAAGGGCTATCCCATCCCGCTTCTGACACCAATGTAACGCAACGGGGGCTCAGGCGGGCGCCCTTGCCGTATCTGGTCGGCCCCATCCCGACTGAGGCTCGAACCCGGGACTTCCGCGTCTCTCTGCAGCGACCTAGCCCCGTGAGCTAAAGAGAGATCTCTCTACAGCCCAGTAGCTGTAGTCCTGCTATCACAGGGAAGGGCGGTGACGTCACCTGCTCTGGTACGCCGGCTCTTACACAGTGTCTGTCGGCCGTAAGCGTTACACTCTCCCCCGCTTAAATCGCCGTCCCCGGCGAAGGGCTATCCCATCCCACTCTGACACCAATGTAACGCAACGGGGGCTCAGGCGGGCGCCCTTGCCGCATCAGGTCGGCCCCACACCGTCCGGGGCTCGAACCCGGGACTTCCGCGTCTCTCTGCAGCGACCCAGCCCCGTGAGCTAAAGAGAGATCTCTCTACAGCCCAGTAGCTGTAGTCCTGCTATCACAGGGAAGGGCGGTGACGTCACCTGCTCTGGTACGCCGGCTCTTACACAGTGTCTGTCGGCCGTAAGCGTTACAATATGATTTACTGATTGATAGTTTTGCCTTACTACATTTTTGACCAATCCTTGTGCTCTTTATGTCCATGTGCTGCACACCTTCCACATATTTGCTAATGCTAATGTAAAGAGAGTGTGATTGTAGCACATGTCGCAGAACAACACAGTGCTACAATGATCTGTTTTTCACCTGACGTGATGCTGACTGAAATGCCCACCTTCAGGACAAACTTTAACGTTGGTAACAATATCATTGTATTGCCACAGAATTTGGGGCAGTTAGTTCTTTTTTCAGGATCCATTTCAAGCATCCATTTACAGCCTTCAATCAAAGCAGAGGTGCTGTATTGCCAGTGACACTGTAATGGTTTCTGAAAGGCTGTCCCAGTACTGGGGGATCTTTCTTAAACATGACATAAAATACCTTATCAGTTGCTGTGTCATTAATTTTCTAAATGGTCTTGAGCCTCACCACCCTTGAAAATGTGGTGCATTGTGAAAGCGAGTCAGTATTGTTCAGAAGCATTTTCACTTTTGCAAATAGCAATTATTTCACTTTCATTTTTTATTCATTTTAACAGAAAATAGCAAATGTGAGTTAAAGAAATTAACCACATCTTTGAATTTTATATTAATTTTAGACCTTTGTCTCCTAGACTGTGCATTTTGTAAGTTGTGTTTTAACTTTGTTTGTTGCTGTCATATGCAAGCCTTCCAAGTCATTAGGCGAAATATATAGATTTACCAGCTGGACTTAATATAAAATATTTCCACAGACACTGACAGGCATTAATGCATGACCACCTGATGTTAGTAAGCAAGTTAATGTTGGAACCTGTGCATATTGAAGTATGTAAGAGCTGTCCAATCAGTTTAACTTTAAGGATGTTACAGGATGCTCTATATTAAACAATATACAATATAATATATGCTACAAGATACAGTATGTCAATTTTATATTTAAATTCCATTTCATAAGGCAGAGTTAAAATGATAAACACAATTAACTATGATAAACTGTGTGTTCCTAAACCTATCTACTGTATTGCTGTATAAATACAAAAATACTGATCTTTTAAAAATTGCAGTGGAATTTTATTTTTCTGTGGGCGGTGGATTTTCCCTATCACAATTTTATGTCACTTTTTGCCATCTTAAGGGGCATGGAAGGGTTGCATGTGTTAAAAATATATACATATAAATTATGTATTGCAAATGGTCCAAATCACCCTGCAATTAATTTAATCATTTTCCATAATTACTGTCTGCTCGAAAGGCTTGTATAATTTATGTCACAAACAGACCCATATTTTGTGACCTTTTGCCCTCTGCCTTCTCTAATTACAACTTCCTATTAGAATGCAGTTTCTGTACAAGTATAAGCCAACAGGGTTACGAGCTCATCCATATGCAGCACTGAACAAATTACCCAATCATCCAGACACTCACTGTAGTAATATTTACACTGGCCTCTCTGTTTATGGCCCTGTAGGTTAACTCTACAGCTCAGTGACAAAAAAATAAGGACGTAAAGTAATTTAATGTTCTGTACAGTATGAGCTGTCCTGCAACTGTATGTAACTGATGTTGCAACCTTCAGAAGGAAGGCTAACCCTGTAAATTGCATAATTAGGGCTGCCATTTTCTACTAGAAAGGTCAGACCATATGGATGGGTTTATCTGTTTTACAATGTTTGTGCTACCATTTTTTGCAAATTTTCAAAAGATTTCAGTTTATTCATATTAAAAAATAGAAAAGAAACTTAAACAATATAATTCATTAAAATTAAGATGAAATCTTCTGTTATAGCTTTATGGTAAAAGTGTAGACAGAATGCTTTTAAGAGGTTAGTTATTCTTTAAAGGTTTTTAAGGGTTGTTCAAAACTCTGAGTTCTATAGATAATTCAAAGATGAGTTAGCAGTTTAATTTAAAAATGAGATAGCAGTTACTAAGCCACATGCACTGGATTTATGATTAAGGGGTGAAAAAGGCCATAACTCTGAACACTATCTGAGTGTCTGATATTGAAGCAGTGGTTCAAAACATCTGAGGCTCAGCTTGCAGCAAGCACCCCAGATCATTTGGAGCTGTATTTCAGCTCTATAGTTTCCAGCAGTTGAAAAGTAGCAATCCTGTCTGTGATCACCCAGGAGTCAGCAGCTTAATCAGTTAGAGGGGATCCTGCTGTAGGCATCCATGCAATGTGCAAAGCACAGTTTGGGATGATTTATAGCGTGGGGTTTTGACTTCTGAAGAACAGCTCCTTTACTTTGTTTTGGTCTTTTCGAAGACAAACCCAGAAACACCTCTATCTGAAAATATCTGGACATGAGAGCATCGAAATATAAGAAACAGACTGAGTTTCCAAAAATTAAAACTATTTCAGACATAATTGTCAGTTTTTAAACAGGTGTAAAATGTTTTTGAAAATGCACACATTTTAACAAATTATACACAAAGAAAACCATATACAGTGTCATTAGCAAATGAAGGCAGATATTTGTCATTTATTACAACTTTATTAATCACAATGTCACTAACAATTGTTTATTACACATTAGCATGACTTGCACTCCCTAAAATGAAATGCTACCCATGTCTTTAATCTATCAATAACTTGACATCTGAAAAACTAATCTCACTTGCATAGTGTGAATTATTGTCACACCTACCAAGTTGGTTCAGTGGCCTGTGAATAACATGAAAATATCCTTTTTTAATTTCTGTGACGCTTAGTGTAGAGTGTTTAAATAAGCAAAGTAAACTGGCTATATTTCCTGAGAGTTTTGTGTGTAGGTGCATGATAAATATTAACTATGCCTCTGCAGCAGTTATTCTGATGGTAGAACAGTATATTAGCAAGCCAGGCAGCTTTGATTGTGTATCATGTGCTAATTGGCAAAACATTTACTATTGCTTATGATTTCAAGTGTGGCATCTATGACAGCCATAATGATAAACAAATGTCTTTAAAGGAAATATAAAAAAGCAATATTTTCAAAAATTGAAAAACATCAAAAAAGAAAATAGTTTTTAATTTCCTTTAGTTGATAGCCAGCCTTTTCATTTGACTTAGATTTTTAAAGTGAACTCCATCCACCATCTCCTTACTTGAGCTCCCCCTCAGTTGAATTGTTCTTTTAAATAATGTCTTTGATTTACTTATAACACAGAGATTTATATGGAATCCTTAATTTTGTGAAGAAATTGGGTGTCTGGGATTGCTTTGCATAATCCTGCCCCCAGAAAAAATGGAAGGCCAATACTTTGTTTTCAGTTAGGTTCTCTAAGGCCTGAGAAATCCATGGATCCCTGTTCAAACAGGGCATTAGTCTTGTTTTGATCTGGAGCCAGATCCTTAATGATGTGGAAGGGCAGGGAAAGGCTCAAGCTGCCCAGCAGCTGAAGGCAAACCCTCACGTCAATAAGCTTTTTACAGCATTCTCTCAAGCTGCTTAGGGAAGAGTTTAAGAAGTTGAGACCGTGTGCGTGATATAGAAGCTCCGATCCAGATATCAAGCTTAGGGTATTGCTACAGTACCTCGGTTGTGATAACAAACAGGGCAAAGGGGAAACTTACTGATTTTTGTGAGACATCAGAACATAAGAAGGTTTTGCTTTTGAATTGTGATCCATAGCCAGATTAAACATGCATTAGGTTTATCAATTTTATTGTTTACTGTAGGTGTTGATGAGTGCTGGGGGCACCGGTATCTTTCAAGTCTCAAATAGTATATTTTTGCCTGAGACATACAGTACACATACGACTACTTACAGTACAATTCTAAAAAACTTGTAGGTTAGTAGTTTGTATTTTAATTACCTGGTTTTAAGTATAATTGTTAGAACCCTGTGTTGCATCACTAAATGCAATTATATAAAATGTGGGCAAAATTCTCTAATTGGTATTATTTTATTTTGCCGTTACTTTGAACGTGCATTTGCTTAATAATTCTTATAGTGTGAGTGTTCAGGTGTTCTGTTTAAAATGATATGTCACAGTTTCAACTGCCAAGATCACTTTTGATGTCAGAGGTCTGTTTTGCATGGTGCATTCTACTATCACCAAGATGGTGATAGCACAAAAGCAGAGTTTAAAAAAAATGTGCACCTTCAATTTATTCCAGAGAATAAAGTTAAATACACAGGACCCAGAAGGGAAAGTGATTTTTACAGTGAAACAGTTTTCGCTCAATGACATTTGAGACAAACCTGTACAACATACAAAAGTGTATCGTGAACCTTTAGCATGAAAACTGATCTCTGGGTTGTATGATAATAGATTTACATTTTACATTTACATGGCATTCTGTGATATTTAAAAAAACATTCCATTTGTTGGAGCTGAGATATTAGCATAGTTCTGGTACCATTTATCTTCAAAAACATATACTGTAACTCTTTGTCTGTGTTATGGATAATGAATATTTGGCTCAAGTGATTAAGTTAACTACAATTTCAGAACGATATGCTTTTTCTGTACATTTTCCATTAATAACTTAATCAAGTTAAAATTGTACAACAAAAACTAAACCTGCTGCTAAAATTTACGTTCATTCCAAACTATAGCCAAAAAGTCACAGGACCAAAAACTGAAGTGAATGTTTCTTTTCATTCAGATTAAAACAGCATACAGCCATATCCATCCTTCCATTTTCTAATGGCTTTAGCCTATACAGGGTCATAGGGGGAGCCGGAGCCTAAATTAGCAAGCAAAGGGCTCAGGCATACATCCTGAATGAGCCACCAGTCCATCTCTGGGCACACACAGACAAACACACCCTCAGACCATGACCAGTTTTCCCAGAAGCCAATTAACCCATAAGTATGTCTCTGGACAGTGGGAGGAAAACACGGCACTCTGAGGCAACCCATTCAAACACAAAGAGAACATACAGTACTACTAGCTGCATGTACTGTACAGTAGATAAGCATTCCAGGAGCTGAACCCAGGGCCCAGGCTCTGGGAGGCAGTAATGCTAACCACAGCACCAAGAGAAACTCAAGTACCACCATGCCACCCAAGAACATACATGGGGCGGAGCGGTAGCTCTGTGGCTAAGGATCTGCGCCTGTGACTGGAAGGTTGCCAGTTCAAATCCCGTGGCCGGCAGAGGAATCCTACTCTGTTGGGCCCCTGACCAAGGCCCTTAACCCCAACTGCTCCAGGGGCGCCGTACAATGGCTGACCCTATGCTCTGCACTCTGTGTCTGTGTCTCATGGAGAAAAGCTGGGGTATGCGAAAATATTAATTCCTAATGCAAGAAATTGTATAGGGCTAATAAAGAAACATTATCATCATTATTATCATTACATCTTTATCAGAATTAAAGGGACTTTTAAGCTAAACTGTTTGTAGTTTGCAACACACCGAATTCTAGAAAAGGCAAAAGAGGTATTTTTGAAATACAAACAAAATACCTGTCAAAGACATTGGTGCCTAGGCAACCCATGACAAAGGCAGATTGTCCAAGAGCTCCTCCTCTAACAGTGTGAGACTAGTCTATAGTCCAGATCCAAACAAGATAGCAGTAAGTAAGCATTCCTAAGAGAGCTAACTTTAGTTTTCTAAAGCCTTTCCCCATAAACAATCATGAAATGTGGTTGAAATTGACTCCTGGTTTCATTACTGAGATGTCCTGCTATTGGTCTGTTTCCGACATTTCTCTTCATAATCCTCAAGTAATAAAAAGGCCATGGCCTGGGAAATTAGTGTCTGACCCCTGTTGATGACAGAACATGTTTTGTTCTTATTTCCAGTTCATGACAATCATTATTTCCCATTTTTAATACACAATATCTAACAGTGCCACATTTATCTGTATTTTTAAACTATGGTGTTTAAGTACTATCTTTTCCTTCCATGTTGAATATAAATCTGATATGATGATTATGAAATATCTTTGTTAAATGAGCACTATGAAACCTTGTGTTTATTGTTTAAAATAAGACATTTTATTTTTGCAATTAAAATATTTATATACTGTATATGCAATATATATATATAGAAATATAAATATCATTCAGTTCTTAAAAATGCATCATCAGCATTTAATTAGAATTTCAAAACTGCTTTTTAGCCTAGTCTTTATTAAAACTGTTAAAATCTATATAGAACTACAAAGCATTAAAAGAAAACTCCACAATATATGACAAATCTCATATTTTAAGATCTACAGCAGTAGTCTTTGTTACATTGTTTGTCTTTATATTTCATTTTCATTGTTTTATGTTCCACTGGAAATTGTGCTCTTAACACCATGTATTTTATCAATAGTTTAAATCTGTTGGCCTTGATCTAGAAAGATCTACGGTAAACAGGGATTTCCTAGCTGATATTGCTCTAATGTCACATACCTCACCATTATACTTAATTCTGCATTTTACTGTCGTTTTTAAACTGAGATTGCAAACCACAAAGCTTTACAGCCAGCAGAGCTCACTCCACATACTCCAGCAGATTCTATTTACTGAATAGTCTCTAAGCCTCACTCTAATCATGCTTTCTGCTTTAACTGTCATCTTCCTAAAGAGAGCGCTAGCTTGTTATGGCAGGTATCTGTGACAGCCACCAATAGGAATTTCACACAGAAAGAACAGAACAGCTGATCTCCACACTGTGAGGCCAGGATGAGCTGGCTTGTTTCTGCTGTAGTGCACACATGAAATAGATGACTTTGGTCTTTCCGTTTGTTCAGTGCGTACATAAATGGTGTTTGAAGCAGCTCATGGAGACCAGGTTATCATACTGAGAGTGCACAAGACAACAGCTGTGATAACCTTTGATTGACAGACGTAATCAAAATCCTGGGCACTTACACACTTTAAATTAAAACAATCTCGACTCTCAGTGCACCATCATCAAAGATGTTTGCTTAAAGCTCTTTGAGAAAACGAGCGTAAAAAAACTAATTATTTAATCAGCTTGTCAATGATCAAAACCAAGTAGGTGTCACAAAATTCAAGCCAAGTGAACACTGCGGTGACTCTATAATCTCATGTAATCCTAGCTACAGCATAAGCATACTATATAAATACACCTTAAATTTATCTGTCTGGGTGCTTGTGTCTATTTCATTATTGAAAACACATTATGTGTTGTTTTTTTCTTTCAGAGATAGCATTTTTTTTTATTTTATTTTCTATTTTTTATATTGCATTTATGTCTAAACTCACAGAAGCACTACTGGCTCATGTACTTAATCACATTCTTGATTTATACTGGATAATTCGGTCAAGTGCAGCCAGTTACACAGCTCTCTGTTACTACCATTCTGAGATGAACCTTTAAAACCAGGAATAAAATATTTAGTCTATCCAATAAAATGCATGTTATTTCCCAAACTGCAACTGAATTATAGACAGCCCTGACAATCCTTTGTATCATTACATTGTTTCTGCATCAATAATTGCAGTATAATTATTTTGGCATACTGTAGAAGCAGCTCACAGCATACCCAGTCAATACCACAATTTTTAAAGATACTAATATATGCAAAATTTAATGTCACATATATATATATATTATTTATTGCCAAGTTGAATTAAATTTCATGTCCTTAATACAAGGCACAATGGGCTTTTCTTAATAATAATAATAATAATAATAATAATAATAATAATAATAATAGTGGTTGTTGTTGGTGGTTTTAATTGATACAAGACATAACATTGATAGTTTCAAATATAATGAAAATGATTATATAGTGAAAAAAATCATAAAACTTCTTCAATGTCTCAGATGGAACTCCATGGATTTTCTCTATTCAAGACGAAAAGGATTCTGTTCTTTTAGCCTGGAATTGTAGGGCACTCCTGCAAACTTAGGAATGCATCTGATCCCTTTTCTCTGGACTAATTCCAGAGCAGCAATATGTTTATTGTAAAATAATGACCAAAACTGTACTGATATCATAAATGAGCTCTTTTTAGTGCTGTATACAATTCTGATATTACATTCATCGATTTAAAGTTTCTACTTACTGCATACTGTATCTATGTATCCTAATATTCTGTTTGGCTTTTTGTTGCTTCCCCATATGTTAAGAAGACATAAATATTAGTAGATCGAAGAACATTTAAAAATGGCAACAACTCTTTTTCATAAGAAGCACATTCAAATGTGTTGAGGTAGTTCAGGTGGGTACCTGCGTCAGCATGCGTAGGCTGCAAAGGAACAAGTAATAAGTTTATTCCATGCTGTAAAGAGAATAAAGAAAACACAACATTTTGGCTGTGGAGCCTTCTTTGGGTGTCACATTTGGTGTTGCTTATCTTACATTCACAATTAAGAAATACCATTAACAGTCTTACATTTGAACAATCATCTCGAGAATTGTAATGGCCTGAAAAATTAAAAAAGTACAAACACTGTGTCTCCGATGGAACTCCATGAATCCATAGTCAGTACAACAAATATTTAAACTATGGCTTCATTTAAAACACTCCTCTAGTAAATTATTAAACGGACAGTGTCATTATCAAGAAAAGCCCATACTGGTCAGTTTAGGGAGAGTCTGAACCTCTCACTCATTGTTTTCAGTTCCCCTTGTACTAAATAGCAGTGATTGCCCTTTCATTGTCCTGTCAGTTTGTATATCCATTAGCTGGTCCCAGGGTGCTATATATCCTGAACTGGACTGTGGTTAGGCTTCCATTTGCTGCCCTCTATAATTGACATGTTTTAATGTGCAGGCATGTGCTTGGACATTGAATTACTGCAATCCCCACTTCCTGGCAACGAAGGGCATGTAAGGTTTACCCCTGCTGACACATCTTAAATGGACTATATTTTTTTATTACATTTAAGACTACACTGCATATCTTACAATATAAGATACTCAATTGTAAAAAAAAGCACACTAGAGTTTTTTTTATGGTAAGAGCAGCTGTTTTTCCTTTAATTCAAAATTATCAACATAAGAAAAGTTAAAAACCATTTAACCCATCTAGCCCATCTGGTTACTTGTGGTTTTGTTACTAATTGATCAAGGATCTAATCTAAGTGCTTCCTGAAAGAAGTCAGTGTATTGGCTTTGACAACATTGCATGATAGGCCTGTTCCAGACTCACACAACCCTGTATACACGAAATGACAGATCTTTTCAGTTTTAAATGTACTTCTCCTTCATTTCCTTTGTTGGCTCATGTTTAACTGTTGATTCAGAAACCCATTGGGTTGACTTTCTAAATATTGAGGATTTTGAATACTTGAATTAGGTGCCCTCATAGTTTCCTACAGTATACACATATAGTAGTTTATGTTTTGCTGCACAGACTAAACACTCTGCACTTCTCTACACTAAATATCATTGGGCAGATACTTTCTTAGTCTTGATTTTTTCCTTTGCTGCTTGTATGGTGTTTGCTAATCGTCCTGCTCTGGTATCATCTTCAACTTTGAGTTTTTTTACTAATAACCATAATCTAGAGCACCCATATAAATTAGGAAGGAATAGTGGTTCTAATACAGATTCTGGGGGTACCCCAATAATTATATCACTCCCAGTATTCACTCATTTTCTGTACTGTATATATAGTTCACAATCAAGACAGAGTACATACATTGCTTTGAATACCTACTGTACCACCTGTATTTGGAAAATTATCTAAATATTGCATATGTTCTGTTTGCATCCAGTATCTTTTCTAAATGTATGACTATCCCCTAGGACCCTACTAACATACTAGTCTAGTTCTAGTTATCATTTACATGTAATAACCTTTTATGTAATATACAGTATATATACTGTATAAGACTTATTGGTCTGTAATGACTTGGTTTTGTCTTTGTTGCTCAGTTTAGATTTCAGAACAAAGCATGATGTGAATTCATGCTCAGAAACGTTTAGAATAACATTGCAGTGCTTATGTCTATTTGTTAAAATGATATAGAATTTTCTTTTATTACTGTTAAGTACTTGCAAAATTTGCTTTTTTGGAGGTTTCTGAACAGATAAAATGGTAAAGGCAATCACGTGAGTGCACGCTGCACTCTGTGATTATGGGACCAAGCCAGGATCATGTCGCTTGGTGACTGTGACTGAGACTCCCCAAGGGACAGTGCAAAATTGGCTGAGCATTGCCCAGGGTAAGGTGGGATTATTCAGTTAAGGCTCTGTGCTCCCAGGAACCTCCGGGTCAACAACTGTCTGATTACTAAACTCATTGCGTGAGATAAAAGTGTAATTTCTGAAACTCTGACTGATTAATTTACGTCAAAAATCCTTTGAACAAATTTCACCATAGTTGTTATTCACATGTGAGGCATATAGTTTGGTATGCGGGTTCCTGTTTCATGTACTGTATATGTTCAAAATGAAAAAATTGACTTTATATGACATTTTGGGGTTAAGTAATTACAGGGCTGCGTAGCCTGTGACGTTTAAAAAAATTCAAGAATGTCTCAAACGTAGGTGGAGGTGTTGGCCTACACTTTCTTATTCTCCCCTGTGTGTGGTTGAAGGTTTTGTAGCTTTGAACAAATTGCTCATAACTGACGATTATTAATCATTTGTCTCTCTGACATTATAACAGTGCCATAGCCTTTTAACTTTCCTTTAAACGTATTAATATTTAGCATACTGCGTCTATACAGTGTTTACTAAAACTAGAATCATAATGAAAAATATTTTAATTTAGCTTAATTGCAATTAAATTCTAGATCACAGAGCTGTAAAACACCATTACAAAAGGATCAGGGTTATCATGTTTGTTTAAAAATCTCCCCTAATTTAAGATAAATCACCTTAAAGGATAATCCTGTCCTCAAGAAAATTAAAGGACCCAAAAGAGTATCAGCAGCTGAAAGGGGAGTTCTATGCTGGTTGTGTAATGATTGCACTATAATTTTAAATATCATGTACAGATGTCTTGGATTAATTTGTAGATGTCAGATGGAAAATCTTATTTCAGTCAAAATTTTAAAGTTCCCATTTAAAAATTCACTGGAGAAAATGCAGAAATGTAAAATAGCCATTTAGTGTTTTTTTACACATCAGATAATGAAAGTCTTTCTTATTTGTGCACAACAGAACATAGTTTCCTCAAATTCAGAAATATTGACTTTCATTGTTGGAACCACACTGATATTTTCAGAAGCAGCAGTCACTGTTTTTATTTCTATAGTAAAGAGTGTTACTTATGGTTAATGACTATAAAAATGCATGATTGAATCATAAATCTAATAATCTAATATTCACTGGTAATATTTGCTAACATAATACATAGTAAATATATACTCTTTACCTACTGTTTAAATAAGACAATAAAACTGTTCTGTTTTATTTTCTTATACAAACCTGTGCTATATCATGAATATCTGTCCATGCATTAAAAATCATACAATATAAAATGTAATACAAATGACAAGAGATTATGGAAAACAAATTGTAATGATACCAATGCTTTGCTTGTAAAACATTTTTTCATACCACCTACTTTTCTACAGAATATACAGTACATTCCCCATTCTCCATGGCATGCACATTTCATTGAAATTATTGCAACAAACAAATGTCATTTTTGAGAAGGACTGGAGGCTAGAATCTTTGTCACTTTATGAATGTGTAAAATAAAATGTTTCCTTTAAAATATTAAACACTGCTCTTATCAAACTGCTGTCAAAGACAAATTGTGTCTGACATTATAGAGGATTGCGTTTTCTGAGGGATATGCCGTAAGCAATATACCATCATCTTCTGGTAGTATTAAGATAAAGGTAATTTAATCCCAATTATATAACCATTTGTACATCACTCAGGAAACATTAATTTTATTCATGCTAACATCTTGTTTTTAAATTTATGGCATGTTTTATATCTTAAGTACATAACTCTCCTGAGTACAATTTATACAGAAGAGAGCTTTCCTACAAGCTTGGTTTTCTTCTGTAGAGTGCTCCAGGAGAGGGATACAAGTTTTTGAAAGGAAAGATTTGCAAAACTCACCTGGATATGCATTGCAAGTGATTTGCTCTAATGATACTGTATATAAATTTTTAGAAGCTTGGGTGTCAGCATTAGTAACTGAAACAGAAGTATTGCTGCTTACAGCTATGGCATATACAGTGTGACAATGAAAGAAACACTATTATTACTGTATATACTGTAGTTGCACAATGCTTTCAAAATGTCATCTCAGTGAACAGATACTTGTTCTTTCATTTTCTTTTTATACTTACCTCACAATTTCTTGATACAAGGTTTTAAAAGTAATTTATCACTTGTAAATTCATATCAAAATATCAAAACAAAACTATGGAGAACCACATAAATGCAAAAAAAAATAACATAATTCTTTTCTCATTTATACATATAAAGTTAAAAAACAGAAAATAAAACCGATTATTTTTGCTCTCAGAATTATGATTTATAATGATTATTTTATTTAATAGTTGACATATGTGTAATTATGCTATTTTATTTTGTGCAATTCTGAAAGACAGCCAGATATATTTAGAGATAAACACTGAATGTGACAAAAGAAAGGTGCTATGTTTAAATTTGACATTTTTATCTAGAAACCTCAAACAGTGGCACTAATTCTTAGCCATCAGTGCACTCTTGTCTATCAGATGCAATAAGAAATGCTATCAAAACAGGTTTGATTAGAAAATTCAGTTACAATTTGTTTTAAATATAGGTCTCTGATGAAGAAGAAATTATTTATCTTCAAAAGTAGTGTCAAAGCCATGCCACTCCTCTACAGAAAACAATGAGTCTTTAGAAATTATTGCTTTTATAATCTATGTATGTTATACATTGAACAAACTATTTTATTTTCTGTGTAGAATATATTTTGTTTTAAAGTTAGGTTATCAAGCACCTTATATCTTCTTTGAATTATTCCTATAATAGGAAAGTTACCAAAAGCATTCTATTGTGTAAATATTTAAGTGTTAAAAAATATTGACAGGAAAATAAAACCTAAAGCAAAAAACAAGGGTCAAGTAAGATGTTTTTGGAAGTATCCTGTTATAGGACTTTTATAGGATTTGTCCCCTCTTGTGAATAGTAATTCACAGGTGAATCCCTTGTGCCCATTTGTGAGTCAGGGCAATAGTTCAAACAATTGTGTCACATGACTGCAGTTGCACCTATCAGATTGACAGGATGAAAACTAACAAACAAGTGTACTGTACATACTGTACCATTCAAAGACAGACTGATACGGGAGACAACTGAAAATAAAATAAAAAATAAAATAAATAAAAGTTATTACTATAATAAAAGTATTATAAATATAATTGAGACAATCAAACAAGTTTGCATGCAATGTAGTGCACGAAATGAGACTCATGCCTCGGAGTTAAAGATGAAGAAGGACACACTAGAATATCTGGTTCAGCTCATTGAAGAAAAAGGGAGATAGATTATTAATTACAGATTGCAATACTGTTATCTATAGATTTAGCACTCTTTTTTTCCAAGCTGGATTTTGCAGATGGAAGTTCTACAGATTTAGAAACATTTCTCAACATTCTCCAGTACACACATAATGAAAAAACTGAAGTATAACTAGATTGTGTTAGTTCTTCATTTGATTTACAACTGAATATTTAAAACTTATTTTGTACAGATTTTTTACCTTTAAGACATATATCTTTGATCATGTAATGTAAAATAAAATAAATAAAATGTTTTCCTTTGAGTATTTAGATACAGTATAAAAGGTAATTGGGTTACAAGGTAAAAAGTTTTTGGTATTAAAAGACAGGCAATACATATAACTTTTGTGTGCCACAATTGCATGTAAGAATCAATAATAAGGTAATAATTACAAAAATAGCTCCCACCAGTGCATCTATAAATTAAACCTGAAACAAAATGTATTTAATTAGAGGTAATTAAAAAATGCTGTTTCTTACAAGTGTAGCCAGTGATACCTGAAATTATATAGTACAAATATGTAATGCATTTAAACATATTTTATTGTAGAACAGACCTTACATGATGATGGTCAAAATCTGTAACTGCATAAGCTTAAAAATATCAATATGAAATTTTATGGGCATAAATTATAGTCAAGTATCCCTTATATTCCATATGCATGTGTCAGTTATCCATGTCCCCAATTACTGTGATTGTCTTTGGCAAGAAAAGAGACTCCCTGTTAATGGCTCAGGAGTACCTGAATTCTACAGTAGGGTCCTTGTGCTGGAAAGAACATTGTCCCCATTATGCAAGTGGAAAGAGTCTTAAGGCATGCCGTAAAATTTACAATACTGTATATAGTGTATATAAACACTGAGAATACATGCTCTGGATAAATATCTGTTACACACACACATATATATATATATTTGTGATGTTCATCTAAAAAAAATAGAAAATGTAATCATAGTAACCTTTGACTTCATATGTGTGTGGTAGTCTTATGTTAACAATGCAATGACCTTTATTTGCTAATTAGAAAACATAACAGAAATAAACACTGACAGAATGCAAGCACATAACTCCCTTTCTGTATGCCAAACGACCTCGCAGGGAGGGAGAAGTTACTGAGCCCACCACCTTCTGCATACACTGCAAATTCTTTATTGCTTCAGAGAGTCCCTTGGACATGGTAATGCCCCGATCAGTGTAAAGAGAGGTGAATAAATTCCAGGTTATGGCCATTTTGGAATAAGACTCGACCGAGTCTAGGCTCACAGGGGAAAAATTTGGGAGTGGATAATGAAGAGAAGAGGAATATGAGGGTGTTTACTGTTTCCTATGTCTCTTTATTACCTTTCTGTCTTTTACATTTTTCAAGGTCCCTTGCATCTTAGAGAGCAATTTTTCTTTTTTTAAAATGCTGTTTCCATTGCTGTAACATGGCTTTGCATGGCTCATCTACATGCTCACTATTAAAATAAAGGCAAAAATGATTAGCTACTAGCTTATGTCTGCAAAAGCACTTGATTAAGGATCTTAATCTTTAGTAACTTTATTGTCATTGCACAGTTAATAGTGCTAAAACTCACTGTTCCAAAGGAAAAGTCTTTTTTCTCTTTTTTTACTTCTCAGAGTATGTTTTCATTTTTTAAATACACTCATATTGACAGATAGTCATTCCTATCAAGAACTTAGCACAGATGTAAATGCATGATACAATAATGTATAATAAAAGCAAATTTGAAAAAGGAAATAGATTGTTATAAAATATAAGATAATATTTTAGCAAACATATAAAGTCACTGTCTGCACATACATTGTTTCTGTTTTCTCTTAATTGGCCAGCAACTTCTTATAAGAGCCTGAATGTTGTAATGTGTAATACAGTATGTCATGTCGTTTTGCCACCTTAAAGAAGCAATTTTTCTAGATGTTTATAGTTGAAAATTTGCGGCAGAACATTTTTCCCATTAAAATTATTAACAAAGTGATTGGAATGTTATTGAATTTATTAGTTTACTGTTCAAAGTATGGTGCGCATGCTAATTCTTCAAATGTCCTTTTATTTACTCATCAAGAACTAGAGAAATGTTTTGAGAAAGTTATTTTCCTTTATTCATATTTATTTATATTGGCAATTTATTACAATATACCAGGAACTCTGTGCTATTATCATGCTAATTTACTGTAGTGTAGTATCTCTTAGGAGAGGAGACATGTTCCTTGCCCCTGTAGATTACTGCATACCATTGCAGCAGGCTGTGTTCTAGAATATACAGTATGATGATTGCAGACAGCATTTATCAACCTTTAAGGTGCATTCCATAGAAATCAATGCCTTAAGAGATAGATGTTATAAAGGATCAAAACAAAACAGTAATGCTATCCAGGTTCAGGATGGAGGCAGGGAGTCTGAACGGTAAAGTCAAGCCGGCTTGCATACCTCAGTAAGCACAGTAAGACCTTTTGAAGGAAATTATAAAATATTAAGAGGTACATGATACTTTGTCTCCGTATCTTAAATAATTAAGACAGAAAACCCCATGCTGAGAATACCTGTTAGATGCCGTTGCTTCATGCAGCTCTCATCAGTTCTCTGCATATAATGAAAGGTTATCAGGGATCCGGAACACATGAAAGCCCGTAAGAACATGCACCTCTGTCTAAGACAAAGCCAAAAGGCAGTAAAACATTAATATAGCCACACTGGAGATGGAGGGCTTCTGAAGTGCACAGTTCTTTACTAAATTAACACACCTTCATGCTCTCCATAAAACTGTGGGCTTTCGGTGCCTGTTGTATAATTAGCCTAGTCTTTCTTTTAATCATTTTCTGCCTTTTTTTTAGATCTCTTTATATAGTCTTTTATATGTACTGTATATAATATAGTAAAACTATAGTTTTGCATATGAAATCAAATGAAATATTTTAT
Organism: Atractosteus spatula; assembly: GCF_055471065.1. Lineage (NCBI taxonomy): Eukaryota > Metazoa > Chordata > Actinopteri > Semionotiformes > Lepisosteidae > Atractosteus > Atractosteus spatula. The sequence goes on along the minus strand of NC_142726.1, from coordinate 385,635 downwards.
TTTGTTAAAAAAGACAACAATAAAAGAAATGAGAAGATACATACAAAAGAAGAACAAAGAATGGCATTCAGTTAGAGCACACTATTTTGCACAGATATTAAGATATTATGCGGAAACAGAAATGTTTCAGTAACATGGTTTTCACCAGTTGTGTAGTATAATGTAGAAAGATGTTCTCTGGTCACAGATATCAACGTATTTAAATACTGTATATTGCTCAAATTTAATTCATCAAGACATGAATAGACCCACCAGAGTGCTTGAAGAAAAAGGCAGATGCACCACTCCACTATTATACTTGAGAAGTGGCCTCTCCATCGGGTTCTGCCTTGTATTTAAAAGTAGGAGCTTGCTCTGTGTATATCTCTATAGAAATCTAGATATCTAGGAAACTAGGGGTCTAAGTATGGAGGACTCAACAATGTAATACCTGCCAAACGCCACATACCATTCAGTGTATGTATTCAGTATAAACTTTGCATTCATATTGTTTACATACTGTACAGTATGCCATAATCCGAAAGGGTAATGAAATGCTTCTTCACAAAGGCAACATCTTGAAAAGTGTGTATGTACAGTGCCTTTCAAAAGTATCCCACCCCCCTCCAGTTGTATCCAATTTGGTCAAATTATAAAAAAAATATAATTTTTGTTTATAAATGGCATGGTAGCACAGTGGTTAGCATTGCCACATTGCAGTGCTGGGGCTCTGAGTTCAATTCTTGGGGTGCGATCTGCGTGTTTGTGTTTTGCCATGTCTTTGTATGGGTTAACTCCAGGTGCTCCAGTTTCCTCCCACAGTCCAAAGACGTACTGGTGGGTTAATTGGTGTTGTTTGCCAGGATAGGCTCCAGCTACCCTGCAACCCTGTACTGGATTAAGTGGTTAGAAAATTGATGGAAACATTCTGTCTTTAAATAATCTCCAACCATCTCGATAAAGAGTGAGCATGTTTACAAGGAAAAATAAATTAATTTTTTTCACCCATATACAATCATTTTAATTTTAATATTCAGGCATTGATTAAAAATATTCACAAGTATCATTTGTGTCAGTAAAATAAAGGGGGTGAATGCTTCTGCAGGGCACATTATCTTAAGAAAGGTGAGCATGAAGAAGACTATAGACTAAAATAACTTAAAAAGCACACTTAACCCCTCATTATTGTTCCTGCCTAGAACATGCACTTGAATTGCAAGCTGCTCAGTTAAGCATGTCCACCACTTCAATAAACTCCTTTAAATTCTACACTACTTACTGCGTATTAAGCACTGTAACACTGAGGATTCTTTCATTTCATTTAAAATACTTCATTAAGGGCCTGATGTAAGACACTGCAAACTTTAAATGTGTTTCTGTGGTTTAGGCAGTGATGCGTAGACGCCAGCCAGTTGGGGTAGTGGTTAGTAGAGGTTCAATTCCCAGCCACGTTTGACTCAGCCTATATGTTAGCACCACTTTTGAAATGAGTTATCTAATCAGCTTGGCTGCTTTCCTGGAATGAAATGGAATAAAGATTCATTGAAAAAAATCATCCTCATGCGTATGAGATATACTCATAAAATACCTTACAAAAGATAATCGGTGCCTGCTTCAGTATATGCAAATTACCTAAATTTGAAAGACATCCTGTGAGTGATTTTTTATACGTACCTTGCAAAAACTATATCCATTCTCAGGGAAAGAAAAATATATGCTCATTTATGTGTAATCAACACCCTTGTTAACTAGATATCTTGTTATCCATGAAAATGTAATCATTCACTTTTCAAAAAGAAATAATACCACTTAAATAAGCCAGGCAGTCCAGAGTTTAACCTAACCATTACCTACTGTAAGTATAAGATCCTAAATGGAATCACAGTTTTTCTTTTAATTAAGGGTTTTACACCTTTAAAAATAATTAAGAATCATTTACATATGGAAAAAACTATTTAAAAGAAACTTTTAAACTATTTTCATTTCATACCACTGCAAGTGCATTGGTGTGCACTTATATAAATACTTTATTATTACAGAACAAGTTTCTTCCTAGATTGTTTCCGTGAGGAATAAAAGTGAAACCTCATTTTTCAAGTCTATTGATGAGCAAAGCTATATGCAATGGGCTCTTCAAACACAGATGTAAGATTTAGACCTATTCTGCTATGCATAACTACACAAGCTTCTAAAGGCCTAGGTAGAACAGATTTTGTGTTTTCACCTACTGTTGTTAGCACCTAAATACAGTAGTTATATTCCATTTATTTAATCAAGACGGTATAAGTGACTTTTTTATTTAGCAAAATACAGTTGCCACTATAGTTTTTGTTGTGCTCTCTATCCATTTTAATGTTCTTTGAGTTAATGTGTGATTGCATATGCTATCTTTACTTATTGGATACTTAACATTGCAACCCAATCCTATGTTTCTTTCTGAGATTTATTGGATGGAATTGATGGAAAATTCCTGAAGGATATCTGAAATTTACAGGTACTAGTAGTTCCAACCTGTTTCCACTTACCAGAACCATCTTATTTATATTTTTACATACTCATATATTACCAATAAGCAATTGCTAAGATTAATTTCACACAGAGTAAATATATGTTAAAATTATTTAGAATATTAATTACAGTAGTTGTTAGGTTCTGCTTTCCAACTTGTAATTTTACGAAGACTGGCAATGAACCAGACTGTGCTTTCTTGTTTAATGTAAGTAAACCGGGACTCTTAGATTGAGAATGAAAATAGCAGAGAAATGTTCCCACTGAAAGCCCACTAAATTAAAAAGCAGTTATAAATAATACTCTGTAGAACTCTAGACTCAAATTAATGTTGTAATTAGATTGGGAACATTAAAGGTAGTAATGATTTCCCCCTTCTCAGTATTATCATTAAAGTCAAATGGTTTTCTTTGAGAAATTTATAATTAGGTGTATTAAGTTGTATTTCTGAGTGTTGTAGTAAAAGGTAATCCATATTACTCATTTTACTTTTTATTTTATTTTGTCATAGGGTTAACAGTACCAGCTGCTTATTTTGTAATCACAATTGATCAGTCTTCTAAATTTACAGGATATTATTCAATAAAAAGTACTGAATTTACATCCAGGGATGTTCAATAAAAGTCAAAAAACAAGAATTCAAAAATGGGTTTCATGTTGTTCTATAAGTCTGAAGAATGTTTTTTGCCTGAAACCAAGGTATTATACATTAAAAAAATTCTTGTTCTTATTTTATGTTCTTATTTTTAGACCGAATGTGTGACTTCTTGTCAAATATCCCATCTAGTACTGACACAAAAAGGAAAGAAATTTGTCGACAGTGTCATGATCCTGCTACCAGGTTCAACTGTGGAAAGAGCTCTAGTCAGTCTGTTTCTCTGGCTCATCTTACTCACGTTACAGCAGCGGGATGCAGGAAAATGGGGGGGGAGTCACTGGGATTTGTTCTTAACTTTGCCGCATTCTGTATCTAATTTGCGTGGCAAGTGACTGTCACCACATCATTTAAAAACGACACGGGGAACATTTTTATTATTGCCATACAGCAATTTAATAAACACAACTCTACAGGCCTAATAAATATTGATTATATAATAAAGGATTTATTAGTACAATATACACCCTACCCTTCCTTAGCAAATATTGACCCACAACCCCAGGAGGTATCAAAGCCCTTCTATAATCTTCACTTGTAAATATGTTAATATTTTTACACTTCATATTATTATTTGTTATTATTCATTTAATTTCAAAAGCAAATCATCCAGTATGAAACAGTTATAAGCATTAAAAGGTTGAAATAGGTTATGAATAGACTTTCTTTCTTTGCAGCTTCTAACATGGCTGAAGTACTGTAGTTCGGTTTGTGTGTTCCTGCAGTCTGTGAAACTTCACAACTAGATTGTCAAAAGGGGAAAGTACTTGTACAAGTAATTGTGAACTAGAGCAACTGAGTATTCAGTGAAAGACAAATTATAACCCACAGAATTGTATAATTTCACCAAATTGCTCTGAAGCTTGTGGTGTTTTAGGAGTAGGTTTCTTCAAGTTGTATGGTATATATACAGTAGTATCTTTGTCTTCCCTACTTTTTCTCACATCCACTTTGTTGGTAACACTATCTCTAGGTCAAAATAGTTCATAGTTCTTTTGTTAAAACTGTCATATTATTGACAATAAATTATCAAAATCCATATGCCCCAATAACCTCAAACAATTTTTAACCTTTTTATACTTGCTTACACACAAGTAACCCACAGCAATGCCAGCAATGAGATTAATGAAGCCATAGGAACAATTTCAATGACCAATCTCTAGGACAGCCTTGTCAGTTTAACATTTTGACATTTATTTGCTTCTGGCCATTATTTGGAACTTTAAATGAAGATTGCTTTAATTACTGTAGCTTTTTGTGACCTCCTTCTTACAAGTAGTTTTATACTGAAACAAGCCCATGATGAAAAGTTTACCTTTTTTAAATGCAGTAATGTTTTTGTGTTGCTATACTAGTGCAAGAAGACACAGTAGCACCATAATGATTTATGAAAGAAAATGATCCAACTTAAATTGATTTAAGATGTGAGCATTAACTGGATTTCAACATTTGTATCATATGAAGGTTTCATAATTCAAGTTACCGCAGTATCATCTTGATGATCATCTCTATCCAAAACCACCTCATTATCTCATCAAACTTTAGTCATTGCTTTTGAAATTGTCTGCTGCTGGCATATTTTAATTATTTGAATGGGTATTAATTAAGCCAATTATTAAAACAAGCATTTGTTCCTAATGAGGCTCTTCACAGAAAAAAAGTATTGCATTATATTACTACAACAGATTAAATCTAAAAGTAACCCTTTTATTCAGATTCAGAAAGTCTGTAACAAAGAAAATTTATTTTTATTTTATTCTTGGACAACCATAATCAACATTAAGATATAATGTGGAAAATATGTGTGCTTAATGCAAATGAGCTTCAGGCTTTAGCAGGAGAACAATACAAAATCCTTTTGTCTCAGCCACATAAAATGCAGATTTTAAAAATGCAATTGAGATTCACTTTGTGGTTTCTATGATTGTCAGTGCTTTGTATTACCTAAGATACAGTATAGTACCTAATATGATGGAATTTGCCAAAATTACTGTGCAACCAAAACTGTTCCGAAGCCAATAACTTATTTTCCCAGCCTAGTCATAAACTTCAGAAATTATTTATTATAAATTGTGGTTATCTGTATCTGAGGATTTTAAATCCACATCAATTTAGGATTTGTCATAGAATTTATAGATTTCTGGGTGTCTTACAAAAGACTATAGGAGACTGATCATTCATTATCTTCAACTTTTATCTTCTAAATTAATATTCACTGAGTCCAAAGAAAAAAAATCACATAGTGAAAAATAACATACAATAAAGGTGTTTATAGGGGTGTTACCCAAGTGTCTGGCAAAATTACTCCCTGGCCTTAATGTAGCATGGCCTCCTAATAATTCCCATCAATAAATTGGCTTCATGACTATATTCTCCTCCCCACTGAGAGCTGGTGTATGGTGAGCGTACTGGTGCACTCTGGCTACTGTTGCATCATCCATGTGGGGCTGCACATTTTTGGTGGTGTAGTGAAACCCCTGTTACCTGTAAAAAGCTTATAAAGAGGATCAAAATCCTGGAAGCGGAGGATGTAAGGCAGAAGAGCACCTAACATGGTGCACCCCTGGACATACATACTGTACAAACACATGGGTGCATTTTAAAGATAACAGTTAACCTATTGCTAATTACTGGTATTATTAAACTCAAGAATGTAATGGTAGTTAACTGTGTTGATTTAAAGGCCCTTTTTCACAAAAGGGTGAACATCATTAACCTTCATGAAAGTTCTTTCAAACCTGAACCAAACCTTTACACAGACTAACACTAGGGCCTGAGGAAACCGAAACTGACACACTGCCATTTCTTCCTGCAGTATTTTAGATATCTTACAATATGTAGCATTTCAAAAATATTTATTCCTACAGGATGACTGAAGCATATAAAAAAACAATCACTTTAGAAATGAAGCTATCAAAAAAGCATTATTGTAGAAACAACCATCATCTCCCAAAGTGTCACTACTGATTTTTATTTTGATAGGAGTGAAATATTTTTCACTGTTAATCTTTCAATAAAAAGAAGCAGTAAGTCTTGTATTTAGGGTTCTTTTTCAGGATAAGAACTAGTCATAAAAGTGTTAAACCAGAAAGTGTACTAAACACTATAAATTAAACCAAAAAGTGGTATGTTAAAAGAACCATGCACACCTATGAATATTTTATAGTTTCCATGAAGAGGCCTTATGTTCCTTAAACGGAGGTGCATTAAGTTTGTTTGCTGCAAAGAACAAAGACATCTCAGCCTCTAACTTTTATCCTGGCTCTGTATTAAATTACTGATGTTTATCACATCTAGCTGTGCTGGCATGAACAGCTGATACATTATACCTTTTAGAAAACTGTCAATCACTGTCAATGACTTTTCACACTTAGTACAGGACATGAGGGATTCTGCTGTTCTACAGAAAAGAGAATAATACAACCAAGCAACATTAACTGCATTCCAACTGTACAAACTCTGAACAAACTGCAGTACTTTAAATTTTTTAAATTTAAATTTGAAATAATTACACCTACCAAGTATGGTGTTACTGATTCTTTCATGCTTTTTGTCTATGGTCACAAGAGGTCTTTTGTGGTCACAAAAGATAGAACATCAAGGGTTTCAAACATATTTGTTATTTCATACTAATCAATTGTTCTGCACAAACACTGCAGTAAAAAGATGCTTTTTATTCTAAAATTCATTTGTGCACTGTTTGTAAGGCTTTTTAGCTCTATAAAAGGGCAGGATCTTGCAACAGACCAAAAATGAAGCAAACCGATATTTGTAGATGGAAAAGACATTACTATGAGTAAAGAGCAGAATATATATGTATATTTCTTTTTGCAGTGGAAAATTATTGTGGTTTTAAAATATTGCACTGATAAAGATGACGGTTTCAGAGGTGTGAGAAACACACAGCTTGAGTGAAACATTTTTTGGCGCATTTCTGTGTGTTCACATAGAGGTTGTTCACATGGCTCTGTGTTCACAATATCAGTGTGGTGCTTTTTCCTATAAATCTTTGTGAGCATAGGAAAATATTTATTCGGTGTTTGAGAATCAGAACTAAAAATGTGGTTATTTTCAATTACATAGTTGAGTCATCTCTGAAGAAAGTACACTTCAGGCTTTATAATTTGATAAGTGCTTACTAGATTCCAAGAATATAACCTGAAAGCATGAGAGGATCAGGAAAAGAGTGAGAATTAGCTGGGGAACAGTTCAGGAGCTACGTAATGCCTCATATTACCCAGTTGTGTATGTACAGAAACTGGTACTGTATGTGCCCAGTCCTGAAATCACTTTGGAGTCCATGCTAATTTGAGTTAAGTCACATTCACTTATGAGTCTGAGGAACTATTTCATATGCAGCCTTCAATGGAACTATGAGTCATATTTAAACCAAGGACCAGAACAGTTTTAAATGTGCAGTGAGGAAAAAACTTTCAGCATGCCAGCAGCACTGCTATAGATACCTTGTGCAGATTCTTTTTTTGCACATGAAAACTGAACAGCACTCGGAAGGTTTGTGGTTTTGTTTTTCTAGCTCTTTAACTGAGGTGTAAAGGCAGGCCCCTCGTGTGGGAGACTAGGCCAAAATGCCATGTTTTGTCACAGGGACGCACATGCGCTGTATTATAAAGCACTCTGCCTTATTTGTTATAAAATTTCATTTACAGACTTGATTTTGTTTCCCATTGCCTGAGGCAGCTCACTGATAATGTTTAAGCAAAAAGGGACCTTGGATTAGCTTAAAAGGAGACATTGCTTTGAACAAGGTTATCTGAAGATTTCAAGTACATAACAAAGTTAACAGTAAAAGGTATTTGGCTTTCTGGTAGATATACTGTAAGGCTTGTGCCTTACTGAAGTTTTTTCTTTATTTTTTTTAAAATGTGATTTGCTCCCTTAGGCTGATATTCTGTTTCCTTAACTTAAGACTGACAATATTTTTGATTGCGCTCTACATCTTAGCCTTTATGTGAGTATAGATTTTTGGTTAGGGACTGTGATAAAATATTTTGTAGCCACCTACAAAAAAGTAAAGATGAATGCCTGCACTGACAGTAAGATACAGTATTTCCATCAAAGTTAAAAATGCTATGAAATGTGCACCTACTGAATATTCTGATCTTTACATAAATGTTCAAGTGAGTCCTTATCAAGCTGATATTTCTTCATGACTTTTTCTTACTCTTCATTCTTGCCTTGCATTGATCAGAATAAGCTAAAGAAGTATTTTTTATTAATAAAGTATTTTTAAATCTTTGTCTATGATGAAATTCCAAAGATTTCAGCCTTGAATGATGAAGTAACAAAAACCCATGCACTGTGTAATTCCAAGAAAACACCTGCCCCTTTTTTTCTTATTCAGGGAACCAACCTGACTTGCTTACTGCTTGACAAATTGTTACCTAAGATTTATAGCGGAAATCCTGCATCTTTCTAACCAAAGTTTTAGTAGCACAAACCACACCATTCTCTATTAAAGAGGAGACCACAATTACAGCTTATTACTTCCTGTGACGTGAACTGTTTTTTGTTTTATTTTTGCTAACAGCAGTTTCAATGGGGAAAAGGTCATTATTTCTATATAGGTAAATGGATGGGAAAGGGTTGTCAAAGTCAGAAGGCCAATCTGGAGGGAAAAATCTATACCCATAATCTTTGAAATTGATAGAAAGAAAAGATAATTATTTATTGGAGACATGGGAAGGATTCGGGGCAATGCATCACTGTGGTGAAACTGCTAGGTAAGACAACGAAAGGCGGGGCTTTGGAAACAAATGCTTTGCCAATAATAGAGCTGTTAATGAGGACAAACAATCTTTTTATATTCTTCATTAACAAACAGTCACAAGCAGCAGCTTATGGAAGCAGTGGTTCAAGTACAAAAATAGAATTTATTTGAAAAATGAGCAGATTTCCCTTACTAGAAGAAAAAATAGTGTAATAATAAATAAAATATCAAAAAGAATAGAATTATTGATTCTTGCTAAATCTGTAACATCGTGGTGACACAAAAGGTCTAAAAATGTTCTCGTTTATTTAAATTCATGTTAAACATAAACTGCAAAATGTATCTCATTTCAAATGAGGACATAAATCTGGGTAACAAGTAACATGAATGAGTTATTATCACAAAATATTGTAAAACTCTTTTTTAACTGTTATTGTTTGATCAGTGCCATGCACACACACAAGTTTATAAGTGCACATAAGTTTCAGAACAAAATTAGTCAACACACCTTCACTGTGCCACCAGCATCTGTACTACAATTATCTCATCCAGATTGCACACACTGGTTGTATGGTGGTTGTGACTAAATACACCTAAATTTTGCATGCCATGCAAAGGTAATTCATAAAACAATGAACACACTACAGTGTATCATATTTTAGCTGTTTTGACCAATATATATTACACAACATTGCCAGCCTCAGAGATGTTTGTAGATTACAGATGATCTTCCTCTATATCAATCGATCTTAAGACAGAGATACAGTTGTAACAAAATGAGTGATATGTCTTGTATCAGTTAGCTAAAACATAAAGATATTCTAGTCTACATAACAGTGTGTTCATATCCTTAGGTCACAGTCAGTAGTCACACCATACACTAAGATATCTTGAGTCCACTACAAGAAGTGTGTTGTTATAAAGATATATTTTCTAAATGAAAATCTGGAAAGGCAGCATCTACCCCTCTGATCAGAAATTAAAACTGAGACTGAAATATATTTACATTTTACAATAATGAAGTGTTATGTGTGTGTTATGTGTTATGTGTGTTAAGTGTTACGGGGTGGAGTGGTGGCTCTGTGGCTAAGGATCTGCACCTGTGGCTAGAAGGATGCCGGTTCAAATCCCGCAGCTGGCAGAGGAATCCTACTCCATTGGGCTCCTGAGCAAGGCCCTTAACCCCAACTGCTCTAGAGGTACCATATAATGGCAGACCCTGCGCTCTGACCCCAGGCTCTCTCCCTGTCTGTGTGTCTCATGGAGAGCAAGCTGGGGTATGCGAAAAGATAATTCCTAATGTAAGAAATTGTAAAGGGTTAATAAAGTGATGTTATTATGTTGTTGTTGTTATTATTATTATACTGTGTTATAGTTATAGTGTTGGTTTCCATCAGGGTTCTATTGTACACTAATGAGATCATATGTGTGGACTGCAATGTCTGATTAGAAACTACATGAGGAAACTTAGCTCACTTCAACGTGGCACTTTCTTTGGGGATTTATGTGAAAGAAACTATTAGTTTAAATAAAAATATTAGTTACATTTTTATTATGAGAAGAAATAAAATCGCTTCTGTCTCTTGCCTAAAACATACTCAGGTACTGCACTGAGAACACAAGGGGAGAAAATCTGGAGTGGAAAGGGGAATCTAGAATTTTCTTTGGCTGAGGATGTACAGCCGAGCTGTATGACCATTGCAGCTGTCTGTAAGAGGAGTTGTTTATTGTGAGGATGATTAAGATGCCTGCACTGAAAGATGAGGGGAATGAGGAGAGTCAGAGGAAGTGGTTAGGGTGTGTGTGTGTGAAGGGGGTGTGCTGTTTAATTCAGTTTCAGCAACCTTCAATCTCCTCATTCTCCTCATCTTTCAGTGCATCTTAATCAACCTCACAATAAACAAGCATGACATATTTTGTTAATCCTAAATTCACTGTTTGGATGTCCTATCACCAAATCTTCTTATGGTACCTTGAGAACAATAGCTATGTTGTATGAGTGTATACATCCACACAAAATCTTTAGAAATGAACAATCGTAATATAGATGTTGTGTCAGGTTGACGTCCATAGAAATTAGGACTTAGAAATAGAAGTGTCAAAGTCTAAAGGTGGCCTTGAGAAAGTAAAATTATACTTAAATTATACAAATACTATTATTTCCTGATAGACAAATGTTTCCTTTACTGAAACTCTAGCCTTTAAAAAAAACATTTAAGGCTGCCAAATATGTATTTAAGAAGTTTATTCCTACTTCAGATCTGTGACAGGGACTGGTAGGGCGATAAATGTGTGAAGCAACATGGTTCAAGATCATAACAGCAATGTGGAGCTGCTCTGTAACCCTTAGCATGTTATGCTCGATGGAGGAATTTTATTGCATTCAAAATGATGTAACCATGACAAGATACCATATACAGTTTTGGATGTATTAGAGGCATTTCAGCAATTACACGATTCATGTCTAATGGATAAATGCAAAGCTCTGTAGTAGATTATACATCTGTGTATGTATTCCTGTAGTAATCATAATACTATTATCATAATCCTAATATTTGTTCTTGTTCAGAACAAACAGACTGCAAAATGTTATTAAGTA